>NC_132846.1:71208774-71510649 GCF_048164855.1 Canis lupus baileyi | reverse complement strand
GGTCTGCTTTGATGGCCTGGGCCTCTGAGATGAGGACGGCGTACTCTTCCTTGTAGCGGGCGATGCTGGCTTCCAGGTCCCGGATCATCTGCTCTACCTCATTGGCCTTCTGCTGGTTGTCCTTGGCGTCATCCTCCAGCTTCTGCAGCTCATTGCGTAGGGGCTCCACTCGCTTTAACATGTCGGCATAGTTAAGCTGAGGAAGACAAATGGTAGTTATCCTTCACAAGTGACCAGCCTGGCAGTGGCTTTTCATACAGGAGCTCCCGGTTACACTGGCTACCTGTGCAATTGCCCATTTCACCATTGGCCCACAGGCCAGGGATGCCCGGTTCACAATCTCGTAGTTGTAGCTTGGGTTGGACATGTAGTTTTTCTTCATCTTCTCTCTTATGGCATCACTGCAAAAAAAGGAATTGTAGTTCTAAGCACATGTAGAGTGAACGTAGTAGAGTTTTTAGGAACCCAAAATGTGAAGGCTGGTTCCCATCCACTGCCCCCACAACCAGACCCACCCATGTTCCATGTAACAGTGGCAACTGCTGCCAGGAAGGCCTCTGACCCTCCTGCCCCCACCCTCCCCTGACGTGAGGCAGTGTCTGACATCAGCTGTGTGGTGTGGAGGCGCTCGCAAGTATTTGTGGGGATGGGGTAGGATTCGGCTCACAGCGGTCAAGGAATCAGAACATTACTGCCAGGGATGGGAAGAAGAAATCTGACTACTACTTTGAAGGAACCAGCCTGAAAGGCATTAACCTAACAGATGCCGCCTTCTAGTGATGCCAGGCCACAGTGACAGGGCCACACAATAGCAGGAAAACCTCCCAACACCTGAGCACTGTCTTCTACATCCTTCCTGGCAACGCTCACCTGATCTCCTCTGCAGAGAAGTTGACGATGGTGGGGATGAAGTTTTCCCTCATGATGATGGAGCGGATCTGCTTCCAGTCTGTGGTGCTCTCTCCCAGCAGCAGGCAGATGGACTCGAGCGCCAGCTTCACGGCAGCGGGAGGGTTGGCCATGGACCGCACCTCCACCAGGTGCTGCTTCTTGATTGATTTCACCGCTGAGCACAGGGGCAGCAGAAGAGGTAGGGGTGGGAAGGTGACAGAGTGAGCACAGTAAGGGGGCTGCGGCACAGCAGAGCTGTGGCTCTGATGAGGAAGGGGCCACTGCTCAGAAGGTCCAAGTGAGCAAGACTTTCTATCTTTAAACCCCCTGGAACAGTGTTAAGTAGCTGACCTTTTAAATAATTATGAAGAATTATGAAGAGCTTGCTGTACTGACCCCACACTAAACATTCTGGATACAGCAAGATGCTGCTTTCAGGAATGTCTCATAGGACCCCATTAGCTTATTTACCTCCATAAACTTAAATGATTTAAATATTTTAATACTTTCTCAGTGGTTACTCGGAAGTGAGAACTCTATTAAGTTCCCATCTAAATCTGACTCTTAAGGAAAATCTATAGTTTGGACAGCGTGTGTCACTTTCTCCCGTCCTATAGTAGGGGACTTCATGTCTGAAACAAACGCCAGCAGGCCACGAGGGAGGACAGGTCAGGGGCCTGCTCGGTTGCTGCTACAGCGTCCTGCAGGTGCCTGGTGGAGGAAGAACAGAGGCCAGCACTATCAGCGCATAAGTTTGTGGTCGCCAGCCCGGCCAGGGCACACTAGGGCAACACGCACGCTTCAGGGCATTTCTGGTAACATTCAAGTCAGGAATTTGTAATAGCACATTCACGTAATTATCACTGGATCTTAAAAACAAAAACATGTATCCACATAAACCTTATGTTGTCAGCTGTCTCTCCTAAGAAGAGTTCTACTCCGGTGAAAGCAAAGCAGCATTACAAGAACTTTGCTTTATGAGATGAAGACAATCTCCAAAAAAAAGAAGAAGAAGACAATCTCCAGTGTTCAGGAAAGCCTTCGGGTATTTACCATGCTCAGCCAACTCTCCACAGCACCACGGATGGAGCACCCTTTCTAAAAAGCCAGACCTCTGACAGCACTGACGTACCATTCTGGGCCTCAATGACAGCAGGCTCCACCTTGTCCAGATCTTCTTTGACACTCATTTGTTTGTCTGCTATCACTTCCTGCTGCTTATGCAGCTGTTCCTGAATTTCTTGGCTCATCACCTAAAACGGAAGAAGGGCTTGGCTGCAGTACTGGTTACTTTGCTGAGTGACTCCTGAACGACACTCCTGACCTCCCCCAGACACCGCCGCCCCAACCCATCAAACCCTGAAGACCACCCAGACTACACTTCCTGCTCTCCCCACAGACTGCCAGCGGGGGCCCAGCTGGGCGAAGGCTCCTGAAGCACACATACCTTCTTTTTCTCTGCCTCCTGCTGGTCTTTCACCATCTTCTTCAGCTTGTCGTTTGCGGCCGCGTTCTTTACCTCCAGCTCTTGGCTCTTTATCCTCAGATCACGCCGGAGCTCCTCCACCTGAGGGACAGACGCCGTGTTAGGAAAACAGAATCGTGCAGAAATTACCTGGAAAGGGGTCCTCACACCAGCCCCCTGCCCATGACTGAAGCGAACCCCTGGGAGGTACCTGGTCAACCGTTTCTTTGATTTTTCTGAGCCCAACATTCAAATGCATCTGCTGCTCCTCCAGCTCGCTCCGCTTCTCATGGAACAGGTTGGCATAATGGTTAATGAAGTCCAGGTAGTGGCGGGGCGTGATGGCCATCGTCCTGCCCCCTCGCTTTGCCAGCCGAGCATTAGCCTTTTAGAAAATAGGTAAATCTTTTCACTCTTCGGGACGTTCTCCGTGATTTAACCTCCAAAAGCTAACTGCTCTGCCTATAGGGATGCCCGGTGATTTGGTGCATGGATGGAGCCCTCAGAAGTCACAGTTGAGCTGGGATCTCAGCTCAGCCTCCTACGAGATCTCAGGGAGCCCCTGAGACCCCTAAGCTTTCCCAAACTTCCCTGCAACACAGAGGTAACCTCGGTGACCTCACACACGTACTCCGTGTGAACAGCTCTACAACTGGGGTCGTGTGTGCTCTATCTCTTGCCTCCTGCTTATTTCCCATGGACACCAACATAAGAGATGGCACCAGGACAAGGGCAAGTGGCACAGCTGTGTGACCAGCTGCTCTGGCCCCTCAGGCTCATGTAAGGCAGTAGGACACCACCAAGGGAAGCCAGGGCCAGGCCACATTCTGGAGGCAATGGAGATCTGCAGGTGTGGCAAGGAAGTGATCAACGGAACACCCACAGACTCACAGCGGTTTTTACAAAGCCTTTCAGATGGGAGATTGGACTCTCCCATGATAAGGAGTCTAAAGCCAGGGTCTCCAAACCCTGGCCAATGAGCCAAATCCTGCCACTGCATGTTTTCTGCACACGGAGCACTAGTGCACACAGCCCTACCCATGTGTACATATGCAGGCTGTGGAGGCTTTGTGTACCAAGGCAGGGCCGAGTAGTTAAGAGACCCTCCTGGTCCACAAAGCCTAAACCATGAACGCTCTGGCTTTTTCCAGGAAAAACTTGCTGACCTCTGATCTGAATGGAGAATCAGCACCCTCCCCAACACACACTGGCAGTGAGATAACAAAAGCAGAGAAGAACGTTTTACAGAGGCAGAAGCCATAAGGCAGTGAAGGTCAATGACCCCAGAAGGTGCAGCCTGGTAACGAGGAGGAGTCACCGCTGACAGAGGTAAGAACAGGCAATGGCACTGTGCATAATACCAGGTACCCTATGGTCTCTTCTTCATTGGTTTACTTTTATGTTAGCAGGATGTTTAGTTTTTTTTTTCCCCATGACCTCAAAATGGAACCAACCTGGTGAAGAGTCTGATGAACAAATACACAGCTATTTACAATAGCTTCCCGATGTGATGGTGGCTGTGGAAGTTTGTCATACACAACTGGCATGTAATCAGGCACAATGTAATTTGGCTTCTCCAGGTCCATTTTACTTGTGAATTCTTTGCCCACTTGATATAGTGCTTCAGTGGACCAGTCCCCAAACCAATTCAACACACACCTGAAAAAGATGCCCATGTCTCAAATAGCTCCCAAGAGCAGGGTTTGCCCCTTGGGAAGAAATTGGCTCTTGTGAACCAGAGCTGAGCAAACATCAGCATACCTGTTGAAAAGTGCTGGCGAAGTGGCTGCGCGGTCCTTGAGCCCCTCTGAGGATGGGTTCATGGTGAAGACAACATGAAGGTTGCGGATGACCTGGCTGGTGAACCATTTGTAGAGTTCCTCATGCGAGTCCAGCATCAAGCCCTCCTTCTGGGCCCCCTCTTTACACTGGGTCATCAGGGTGGCATACTCATCTCCTTCGAAGAGGCCAGGAACCTAGCCAATGAGAGCATTACTACTAACTGATCCTTTTAACCTGCTGCCACTAATACACAACACAGTGTAATGTGGCACTTACTTCCCCATTGGCCAGAAGGGTATTCATTCGCTCCAGGAATCCAGAATCTAATACGTTGGATTCATCCATTATAAATGCTATCTTTTCATTCTTACAGCCAGAACGTCTCAACACTGTGCGAAGATCTTCATCAAAGTCTTCCCCTGTATACTTTCTATGCACCTACAGAAGCAGTTGGCAGGTTAGGTCCATTCTCATTCAAGGAGCCATGTGCAGGAATCAGGAGTCGGTTACTGGGATTAAGAAGTGTCAACTAGACCCACCTTAATCTGGTACACGCTCAAACCATTCATCCAGGCCACAAAGCGGGACAGGGTGGTTTTTCCCGCTCCACTGACACCAATCAGAAGCAAGTGGCCTTGAGGTTGGCGGAATATTCTGAAACATCAGAAAAGATACATTTCAAGGCTTTTATGCTCCGTTTCCCCTTTGACACTTAGGTCCTAAACTTTTTCAGGAGTTAACCTACAACATTTTTAATGTGTTTATCTTGTACGTTAAACAGTTGTTGAGCAATCTGCTATCTGCTAGGTCTGGAGGAGGTGCAAAGATCACTAGGACATGGTCCTGTCCTCCAGATAATCAGATGGCAAGAGGCAGACAGACCCGATTCTACCGAGTTTTCAATCACAGTAGGAACAGACTGCTAGCAGAAGCCAAGTAAGTGCTGCACAATAGACAAGTATGGGACAAAGAAGCTGGACTTAGAAGGGGGGATGGTCACTTTGCAGAGGAGTTGGAGCTCCAAGGTCAGCTGGGAGGCCTGACAGGATCCCCACCACTATATTTAACAGCAGCTTAGGCAGTCGTAAGGCTGCAACAAACTCACCGGTCAATCCTGAGCACGTGGTCTAACACTTCATTAAAGAGGACCAAGGGGACGTCAAGTTCTTCTTCATAGAAGACTTTCAGCCGAGCTTTGACATAATCTCTTAGTTCTTCCTGGTCTACTGGGATGTAATCCTGGAGAAAAAAAGGTAAGACCCAAATTACTAAGAAGACATTACCTTCGTTATTACACCAATTATATTTTCATATGCTCAGATGTGCCTGGCTGGCTCAGTAGGTACAATGTGAGACTCTTGATCTCGGGGTTGTGAGTTTAAGACACACACTGGGCGTGGAGCGTACTTAAAAAAAAAAAAAAAATTTCCATGTACTAAGAAACTATTTAAAAAATGCAACAAAAGAGGAGTGCCTGGCTGGTTCAGTCACTGGAGCATGCAACTCTTGATAATAGGATTGTGAGTTCGAGCTCCATGTTGAGTGTAGGGATTGTTTAAAAATAAAATCTTTAAAGACACCCTGGGTGGCTCAGCGACTAAGTGCCTTTGGCTTAGGGCATGATCCCAGGGTCCTGGGATCGAGTCCCGCATCAGGCTCCCTGCAGGAAGCCTGCTTCTCCCTCTGCAGGTCTCTCATTAATAAATAAAATCTTAAAAAAAAAAAAAAAATCCTTAAAAAATGCTACAAAAGAAGGTATCATTAATAACATAACAACAAAAGCTTAATTAGGACTGAATCTAGAACCATGGAAAATATTTGTTTTTTTTTTAAAGATTTATTTATTTACTTAAATATTTTATTTATTTATTCATGAGAGACACAGGCAGAGGGAGAAGCAGGCTCCATGCAGGGAGCCCGACATGGGACTGGACCCCGGGTCTCCTGGATCACACCCCAGGCTGAAGGTGGCGCTAAACCGCTAAGCCACCAGGGCTGCCCTTAAAGATTTCATTTATTCATTCATGAGACGCAGAGAGAGAGAGAAAGAGAGAGAGGCAGAGACACAGGCAGAGGGAGAAGCAGGCTCCATGCAGGTAGCCCGATGTGGGACTTGATCCCGGGCCTCCAGGATCAGGCCCCGGGCCAAAAGCAGCGCTAAGCTGCTGAGCCACCCAGGCTGCCCCCATGGAAAATATTTGTAGAGAAAGATTTCTTTCTTTCTCTAAACTTCACTGAAAGACCTCACAGAAGGGCCTAAATAAATGAAGACAGAGACCACCCTGCAGAGAAAAGCAAACTACTGTAAAAATGTCAGTTCCATCCAAATTGAAAGAGAAAGTCAATGTAGTCCCGGCCTCAATCTCAAGGGTGGACAGTAGTGGTGGTTTTAGCACAACATGACTAGAGGAAAGTGCCAAGGATGGTCAAGATGTCCATAAGGGTCCTATCAGGGCTATGCTATCAGGGCCATGCAGTCTGAGCACAGGAAGTGACAATCAGTAGAACAGTAGAGAGCCTCTAAAATAGACCTGTGCATGCAGAGAACCCGTAATGACCCAGAGATGCTGCCAAGTAGAGGATTATCCAACAGTGCTGGGTCCAGTGTTAGGACAATGGACACTCCCCAGGAAAAACTGAAAATGGACTTGTAGCTCACTCCACAAATATACACAATCATCAATTAATCATTTTTGTTTTTTTTAAGATTTTATTTATTCATGAGAGGCACAGAGAGAGAGAGGCTGAGACACAGGCAGAGGGAGAAGTAGGCTCCATGCAGGGAGCCTGATGTGGGACTCGATCCTGGGAGTCCAGGATCACGCCCTGAGCCAAAGGCAGATGCTCAACCACTGAGCCCAGGGATCCCCTGATCATGGGTTTAAGTAACAGGGCATTAACATCATTTGCTCTTCAAAAGACACCCTAAGGACAGTGACAGATGAACCACTGGGAGAAGATGGTGCCTATAAATGAAAAGGATTAGAATCTAGAGTCCAGAAATAAACAAAATTCCAACAGCACCAAACCTATCTTGCTATTTTTTGCTTCCATGCAGCCATCTGCCTAGCATGTCCTTCCTGACGAAGGTGTACAAACCCCTTTAAGACCTAATGTCAGAGAGAAAAAAAAAAAAGTCCCAATGCCAGGGATGCCTAGGTGGCTCAGTGGTTGAGCGTCTACCTTTGGCCCAGGCATGATACTGGGGTCCCCAGATCAAGTCCTATATCGGGCTCCCCCTATGTCTCCCTATGTCTCTGCCTCTCTCTGTTTCTCTCATGAATAAATAACATCTTTTAAAAAAACCAAAAAAAACAAAAACCCAAAAGACCCAATGTCACGGTTAGCTCCACCGAGATCTCTACCCAGACAGAGCTGTTTCCACCTGTCTCTCCTGTTGGACTGAGAGCTCCCTACAGCAAATCTTCACTCATCCATGTGTCCACACTACCTACCGAATGAAATGCATATCAAAACAACAACTTACTGAAACATCCTACTCTCTTTTGGAAAAAGGACAGCTCACAGCTATTCTAGAAATGTCAACTTTATTTAGTATAATAGTATATGAAGCATTTTCACACAAATTATTTATAATTAGCTCATTTTTAAAAGGGGAAAGAGTTATACGATCGAAAGAGAAACCAGAGCATTAGCTCATTTTTATAGTGTAAGGAAAGTGAAAGCAAAGAGAAAGACTCTTTCTGCTACAAACACATGGAAGCCATGACCCCTGCTGGCTGGAATGGCATGGCTCTTCTATCAACCACCTCATGGGAGTAAGAAACACGGCTGGTCAGACAGCCCCAGCCACACTCCTGGGATTATCTGCCCTAAATCATCAGCAAATATGTAGTGCATTGTGCCTATAACCAATGCTTCACACTTACTGGGTGCTTCAGGAAAAAGTTTTGATTAGAAGAAAATTCTTACTAAAATGAAAGGAGGAAGTATATCTGAAATGACATAGATTTGTTACCTTTGACAACCAGTTGCTGTACAAGATGGGCCGGCTCATCGCCTTCTCTTTGTCTATGTTGGGAAAGTGCTTCAGAGCAACCATATCGATGTTCTCGTCCGTCCAGCGCCTTTCCTCATCCTCCACCAGTCTTAATGGAAGAAGAGTGACATGTGTGTGTATCAGGCCAGAGACCATGGTGAGAAAACACCAGGTTTTGTTGGGCTGGGCTGACTCCAAGGGGTAGAATTAGCTTTTACCAGGAATTTTCATTTTCTACAAATGGAAAAACTTAAGAATCTGAATTCTGGATAGCTTAAACAATCCAAGATTTTGATATTAAATATAAAACTCCTCAAAGATATGGCACCGCTACATGTAAAAAAAATTCCTCTGGGGGCGCCTGGCATCTCAGTTGGTAGAGTGAGGGGACTCTTTGAGGTTATGAGTGCAAGCTCCATGTTGGGTATACAGATTACTTAAAAAAAAAAAAAAAAAAAAAAAAAACAAAGACAAAAGTCAAAAAAATTCCTCTAGAACATTTAATTACATTGATTTTTAAAATAATAACATGAGGGGCACCTGGGTGGTTCAATCAGTTGGGTTTCTGCCTTCAGCTCAGGTCATGATTTCAGGGTCCTGGGATTGAGCACTCCATCGGAAGTCGGCTTCTCCCTCTACCTCTGCCCCTCTCCCTGCTCATACACATGCGCTCTCTCTCAAATAAAAATAAAATGATGACAGGAATCTAGTTTCTAAGCTTGCCTACTGTTAAGTTCCCAATATCCTGGAGGCAATAAGAGGACAAGGATAGGGAACTGCAGGACACACTACAGTGCTGGAGACACAGGGCTTGTAAAGAAAACTAGGAAGCAAGCAGGTGAGACTGAACCTGTCCTTGTGGATTTGGGGGGTCGGGGGTGGGGACACCTTCTGAGAAGCTGAATATGTGATACACTCACAGCAGGCTACCAGGAACAGGTCTGGTGAAGGCGGGTCATGTAGTTACTATAGCCAATCAGAATTTACAAGTACCACTGCCACTGCTGTGTTTTAATGAAAACAAAATTTTATCTTTGGTATTTTGGGAAATTTGTAAAAATTATAGCTCAAATTTTTTCACTACTAATAAAGAGTGTTAGTTTTTAGTTGTTAGTTTAAAAAAAAAAAGCTAGTAAGTTCCTTGCTCTGCCTTGCTTTGCTCATCTGGTACACTGGGCTCTTGGTCAAGGCAGCTGTGCAAAACTCAAGTACTCCAAAGACCCTGATTTGAAAGCCAGAGATCTATAACGAAGCAATGTTCTGGGACTCCTTGAAAGCATGGGTGAGAAAAGCTGCCTGGAGGCAGGACTCACTGGTCCAAAGGTATAGCTGCCAAACATGTAAGTACTTCTCGGTGTGGAGGGAGCCACTGGCCTTGGGTTCTCCCAGGGGACTGACTGTTAACTGAATGCTACCAACCACAAGCATCCAGGACAGTGAGTGGCCAGAGGGACTGTGTCCTCTGCATATGGCCACCTCACACTTACCCTGGGGGTGAGGGGACCTGCCCTGCCATCAAAGGCCTGCTCTCCTGCACTGTTCTGAGTAACCCAGTTCACAGGCAGAACATTTCCCCCAAATAATTTGGGCAGGAAACTGTGGTGCTGCATTAAATAGTAGATCTATTATGATGTACTGCTTAGAAATTTAGAGTCAAAGCAACATAAATTTGACTTTTCCTCACCAGCTTAAAATGAACCTAAAAGTCTATGAAGCCTAAAATATGTAAAATTAAAAATACAAAAACAAACAAACAAAAATGACAGAGTAGGATCTGGGAAAATTAAGATTTTACTGTCAAACAAAGATTGTACTAAACTCTAAAGAACGTAAGAAGTTGGTTATGGCTAAAAAATATCAATAATTTTCAAGATTCCTCAAGAGGTAAAGACTCAACTTTTCACTGGCATTTCCTGGGACTCAAACCACAAAACCTTCCACCATCTATACTGATCATGAGCAGCTCTTTCCCTAAGTATGGGTGACTTCGCCAGAAAAATTCAAAATCTACAAAGGGAACACCTGAGACAAGTGGCCAACAGGTAAAGAGAAAACCAAAGTCCCAGGGACAGAGCTATAAACCCTCTGAGGAGAGTAAAGATCGATGGTAAGGAGTGGTGATTATGGAAACTGTATAGTAGGGAGTTGTTAGAAGGCATTTAACTATGGGTTGTTATTGTTTTTAAAGTAATCTTTACACCCAAAGTGGAGCTCAAACTCATGACCTCAAAATCAAGATTTGCATGCTTCACTTACTAAATGAGCCAGGTGCCCGTAGAAGGCATTTAAATTTGTCAAAAAACTCTAGCTCTGACAAGATTATGCAGCGCCCACTTGACAGCTGCAGAGGTTAATGAAGTACCCTGCCCTACACCACTGAGTAAGCAGTGGTGGATAGTCCCTGCGCCCTGAGACTTGACACGCTGGGGGTGGCTGTGCTTGGTGCCCAGACACAGGGCCACCCTCGCAGCTTCTGTTCCCTTCTACCACCAGCAGAACCTGGCTCAAATCTGAAAGGCCAGCTTTGCACAGACCCTAACTCAGAGGATGGTAAGAGTCTGAGTAGTGGAGCATGGAGCTAACCTCATCCTCGGCTTTACCTGTCTTGGAAGAGACGGAGGGCTTCGTGTGCCCAAATCCGAATGAGGCCTTCCACAGGTAGAGTCTCCAGAGGTCTCAGGGCCTCGAAAATTCCTCGTACCCACCTCGTCATCTCACGGGGTGAGTAGATATAGTGGGGCTGTGTGTCCTGAGTGAATCTTTCCTGTGGGTTCAGAAAAGCGAAGGTATGTGTAAATACCTTAAGACATGAAAGGTGGGTAAAGGGTTAAATGCTGTGTAAGATTTTTATATTGAAAATGAACAGCCTAAGCCCTGGAATATTTAAGGATGAATTAATAGATAATGTTGTTCCAACATTATCTACCCAGAACAAAGTTCTATCCAAGTTGTTCACTTTTATAAATTAATTATATTTAAAGGAACGATGAAACATTCTTCAGAAAATACTTTAAAAAATGTAATTCCTGAATTCAAGGAAAGCAGGATTTCAAAAGCAGAAACAAAAAAAAAAAGACATTCGATGACATTAAAAATTTTGCAAAAAAGATTGCAGTTCTACAACATTAAAAGCAAACTAAAAGTCAGGAAAAACGTCTGCACAATGGGACAGGCAGCTCTTTCTTGTGTCCTCAGGAAGGCTTCCAAAGACAGACTAGTCACAACCATGAGAACCACGTCTTTTTACCGATCTTTTTCACTAAAGCTCATTTTTTTCAACAGTGTTCTTCAGTGACCAAAGGAGCCGAGAAGCCCCAAGTACCTGAGACATGGTATAAAACTCCACCATTGCAGCGGTGAGCGGCTCGGCGTACGTTCGCAGGGATGGGATAAGCCTCAGCATGGCCCGGTTGAAGGTGCCGTAGATCTGTGTCAGGGAGGCAGGTCCCGGGTAATCCACATACACAACAGGAACGTGACGCAAGAATCTGCACGAGGATATCTGGCTCAGCCACTCCAGAGAGGGAGCAGGGAGCCTGAGTGGACAGCAGCCCTGTCCCAAGCTGCTTCCCAATCTACCCATAGGCTTCATGTCAGAGTTAAGAGAGATCATAAACCGCTTAGGCCTGGGTCTGACATGTAACAGTAGAGGCAAAAAACTTTAAAAAGAACCAAGCAAAGATGGGAAAATGATTCAGGGACGTCTGGGTGGCTCAGTGGTTGAGCGTCTCCTTTGGCTCAAGGTGTGATCCCGGGGTCCTGGGACAGAGTCCTACATTGAGCTCCCCATAGGGAGCCTGCTTCTCCCTCTGCCTACATCTCTGCCTCTGTGTATCTCATGAATAAATAAATAAAATATTAAAAAAAAAAAAAAAAAAAAGGAAAATGAGGTTTATTCAGCCCCATCCTGGCCCTATAGACAGGTCTGTGGCAGTTAGCTCGTTACTGCCCAGAGTCCGTGCCTTTATTTTCAAGTGTGTTTTCCTAGTATTGTAGCACAGGGACCTTATGATAAGCAATATTTTGTTACCTTTCTATAATTAAAACTAGATTTTTATTGTGTTACGTTTAAAACATATCCTGGAATAGGTATGTGTGTGAGGCCGATGCAGTCTATGGAGCTGTGTGTTACCTGTGGGACAGGGGCTTTCTGCCAGGATCGGTGGGTGGATTACAAGCCCCGACAAACTGGATTCTCTCCAGCTTCACCCATGTTTGATCTGAGGTTCGGTAAAAGCCTCCATGCTCCACCATCTGAGGAAAAATGGGAGTGTTGGCATTTTAGGAGCAAATGTGAACGAGGGCAGTGGGGGCCTGTGGGTATACACTCACCTGTCTGATGAAGGATATGACCCTCTGTGTCCCATATTTATCCATGTCCGGCAAGTTGATCTCATCACAGAACAGGACCAGCCACTTTCCTAGTTGAACAGGAGCCAGAACGACCCCATTAGGTGTGCGTCTGTACTCGCAGTAGTGGTCAAAAGTCTTCAGCAAGAGCTCCGGGGTAGTGGCACTCGAGAAGTTAAGGCCCACAACCTTTAGACGGAAGAAGCAAATGAAGTGCTGTAAGCCCCATTCCACATTCGAGCCCCAGAAGGGCTGCTGCCCTCATCCCAGCCTCTTTACCTCCATGTCAGGCAACGCTCGGAGGGCGCTGAAAAGTGTCATGGTCTTGCCAGACCCAGGGGGGCCACATAAGACCAGTGGCTTGTGCTCAGCCAGCCAGGTGTACAAGAGGGCTTCGTGGCGGACAGTGTCCAGAGTCGGCACGACGACGTCAGGGGCCGCCACCTTGTGTGTCTCCACTTCGATCTGAGGCACCTTGGCCTGCCATGGTGACCATTCTCCACTGATGGACACCTACACCCAGAGAAAGGGCACAGGTCACCCTGGGACCCACACACCTCCTCAGAGACTTGCTTTCATACAAATCAGAACTTTCACGTTCATCTGTTTTCCTTTTACACCACATAAAACAAAAACCAGAACCCTTTTATGAAACAGCCCAGCTGTTTTATGCAAGCCCAGCTCTGGGTGAGGTGGCCTGAGGATGCATTAACGCAATGTGGCACGATCAAAGGGAACAAGGCCTGCCTCCACGCACTTACTTCATAATCGATAATGGGTATATTGGGTGCGGCAGGCAGCGGCACTGTGGTGATCCTTCGGATGTATTCACCCAACTCTGCTCTCATTTTCAGCCGACTGTCTCCAGACAAGGACCACAGTATGGCATAAACCAGATACCGCTATGGAAGGAGAAAACAATCCACTTTTGAATAAAAAGTTTCAACAATAAACACATTCATAGCCACGTTAACTGTGAAGAGTCGTTGCCAGGGTTCTTGGATCACAGACACACACACAAAAGCCTGACCCTGCGCCCAGGAAAGAGAACACACCCAAGCAGGCTCATTGTTTCGGGAGGTTCACAGATGCAGAGCCGCATAAGCAGGGCCCCCATTGAGCCCTGCTCCCCGCGATGCAGGTGCTCCCTGACCTGAATATAGCGCTCCAGCTGCTCAATCTGCATGGGGAAGTCAGGGTGGTTGGCGTTGTACTGCGCCACATTCCGACAGGCCTGGTGCAGCATGGAGAAGAGCGAGCCCAGGCAGCGGAGGCGGGTCAGGTCCATGATGTGCTCCAGCTTGAAGGCGTGTTCCAGGGCCTTGATGACCAGGCCATTGGAGGTGAAATACGGCTGCATGATTGTGGCTGCATCCCTCTGGATCTGCGACAGGCAATAAATGATACTTTAGTATTTTTTTAAATTTTATTTATTCATGACGAGAGAGAGAGAGAGAGAGAGAGAGAGAGGCAGAGACACAGGCAGAGAGAAGCAGATTCCATGCAGGGAGCCTGACGTGGGACTCGATCCTGGGTCTCCAGGATCACACCCCAGGCTGAAGGTGGCACTAAATGGCTGGGCCACTGGGGCTGCCCAATAAATGATACTTTATCATTTCAAAAAGCCCAGAAACTTTCACGTACTCTAACATAAGCCGGGGAGAAGGTCAAGTGACCTGCAAAAAAATTTTTACCAGATAAGCTTCAGTGACTGATCCTTATTTCTATACCCTGGTGGTTCTTAAAAATCACATTTCCCAGGAACATTGCTTTTCGTCATTGAAGTGGAGAAAGGCAGTGTTTCATCAATTTGCAGAGAAAAGTCAGATAACTAAGAGAATTTTAAAAATTTTCCCAAACATGTCCTCACTTTGGCACTGAGACTGCCTCCTAAGGAGCTAGTATAAGACAGCACTGATTATGCAACTCTCTAGTGAGCGCCTTGCTTCAACAGATGAGCAGTGACCATCCGGGCAGTACCATGGCCCCCTTGGCTTCCAGACCCCCAGGGGTGGAATGTCTGATCTCATTGCACATGAAGTCCTAGCCCTCTCAGATGCAGATTTGTGGCCATACTTGGCAGAGTGGTGATGGCCCTCATACCTGCAGCATTGGGGAAGCAGCCTCCTCCCCCTCGTCCTCTTTGCCCTTGCGCCGACGCTGGGCCTCATCCTCCCCTTCGTCCAGGGGGATGCTGCGCAGCCTGGCCAGGAAGTTGTTGAAGATCATGTCTGTGCTGAGCACGTCCTCACTAAACCAGACCATACCACAGCGTGACACCGTAGCCAGGGTGGCATATTTTAAGTCCTGCACTTCAAACATTATTCGCACCTTAAAAAGAAAATACAGAGCACATTTGATGCAGATTTGATAGAAACTCAGATGTTAAGATATATATTTCTACATATACATCAAAAGGGCAATTAAATTTAGCTTTTCTGCACTTGTTTAAAAGTAAAAAATATCTTTAATTGTCATCACTACAACAACCACCAACCACTCTCCATAAGAATCTGGGTAGGAGGGGCGCCTGAGTGACTTGGTCAGTTGGTCATCCACTTGAGATTCACTCTCTCTCTGCCCCTCATCTGCTTGCACACCCGAATGCATGTGTACTCTCTAAATCTAAAAAAAAGAACCTGGGTAGGAAATGTGTGTGGTGGGAGAAGAGCAGGTTAGCCCCTCCAGACAAGATCTTGGTGGACAGAAGAAACTGCTCCCTTGGAGCAGTGCTCCCAGCAGTGGATGTGCAACAGCCTTGCCCTGGACGGGGTGTGGTTGCCACACTGCCTGCCTGAACCCACGAACCTTCACATCGACTCCTTGAGGCAGGCATGTCAGTGTCTCTGTTTCACAGATGGGACTGGGTACCAAACCTTGGTCCTACTGCTGGTTAATGGGGCTGAGATTCAAACCAGATGGTTTCAGCCTTAACCTCAATGTTAACCTGCTTCACAGGAGAGTTTTCTTTTTCTTTTCTTTTCTTTTTTTTTCTAAGATTTTATTTATTTATTCACAAGACACAGAAAGAGGCAGAGACACAGGCAGAGGAAGAAGCAGGCTCCATGCAGGGAGCCCGATGCGGGACTCGATCCCAGGACTCCAGGACCACGCCCTGAGCCAAAGGCAGGCACCCAACTGCTGAGCCACCCAGGCGTCCCGAGTTATCGGTTTCCAATAATAGTTAGGATCTACCAGATAACAAGCTGTAATAAAAAGACCCAACAAGTCAAATCAAGACACAAGTCGAAGCACACATTTTCGGACTGATACCAGGCATCCCTGGCTTGGTTTCTGAAGTGATGATAACCACTGCTGCTGACCCAAAAGTTCAGGTTCATCCACTGCTCAGGCAAAATGATTCCTCCATCTCATGCCCACATCTGGCCCCTTGGCGAGTCCCACCAGCATGAATTTTAAATTACACAACTCAGCAGCTTCCATGCTGCCAACTCCTCTGGCCCACATCCATGGCTGTGCCCAGGTTACCACTCAGCTCTCAGACGGTCCCCTTGCTCCCATCCATCCTGTCCTCAACTACTCTGCACGCAACCGCCAGAGGGATCTGATCCAGACCCTCCCACGGCTCCTGACTCACGCCACAGACAAGTGCCAGGCCTCACAGTCTCCCGGCCCAAGCTGATCCGGCCCCTTTCCTCTGATCTCACTCGCCTTTTCCCCCTTCGTTCTACACACCTCTGACCAAACACCCTACTGCCTACCCTTCACCTGGAACTGGAACACCTGGAGGCCCATGAGACTGGCTTCCTCACCTGCCTCGATCTCCACAGATGTTTCTCAATTATGCCATAATGTCATGCATCCTGACAGTGCATCCTCCAGATCTTGCCGACAGCTACCACTTCCTTTCAGCTTGTTTTCTCCTTACCACTTCACACTGTTTCCCCTATTTTTCTGTCTTCCATTATCAGAGTGTACACCTCAGGACAGTAAACGTTTTGTCTGTTGTTTTCCTGTTAGGCCTTTAATAAAATGCAACTCCTTGCCAAGCCCCACTATGTTTCCTTATCTATCTGGTGGTGTGTCCAGGACCTAGACCAAATGCTCATTTTGCCACTTTCCAGATGTACGATAACTTCAGAAATCCTAATAAAAACCTGTAACTTTCCGTTAGGAATGTTACTTGGGAATTATGGAGTATGCTTAACATTCACCAAACAGTGCAAAGTTAACAGTAAGTCCTATGGAACTATTTCTCACTAGCCACGGGAATGGAAAGATCTAATACATAGAGACTTAGGTATCTCTGAAAACTATTTACACAGTTGCCTGCTACTACAGAACCTGGAGCCTCATCTCCAGAGCAATACTCTGTTAGCACGTGGGATATCTGGCTTGACACCCCAAGGAAGGCCACTTACATTGGGTGGAAGGCTGAGGCGCTCGCCATTTGGCAGAGTCAGAAGCTTGTTGTCATCCAGCACTGAGTTCAAGTTCTCCACCCACTCGGGGTCCACGTCACCATCAAAGACAATCCATTGGCGCTTCTGTAGTTCACCCCTCACATTGTCTATGATCCTGGTTTGGAAAGGTTTTGAAACAGCTATTGACCAACTTAAGATTTTGAGGTTAGAAATCCTCACCCTACACAGCTTCTGCACTGACATTTTAATTCATTCAGTTTTGGTTAGAAAAATAACACGTGCCATTAATTTAAGGACAGAGCACTTGCTGGAATCAAGGTGAACTCACTTTCGCAGGACATGTGTGAACAGTCCATCCGTCCATTCCCTGGTGTTGGGGTCCAGGGTTCCATAAAGGTGGTCTTTGCTGATGGCCTTGGGGTCAATGATATGGGCCACACCCTCCACACCCTCCAGCCTCTCCAAAGCCTTTAGGAGCACACGCCAAGCCATGCTCTTCCCACTTCCTGAGGGCCCCACCATCATCAGGCCATGGTTGATCTGGGTGATCTGATAGAGCTGGAGGACCTGCCAGGCCAATCAAACCACATCAGAATCAATCCAGAGAAAGAATGAGAAGTTTCTCCAGCCCCTCCTCATGGCAGCAGATGCAAGACATGTGCTATGAATTCCCAAAGGCAAGTAAGTACTACTCTGGAACTTTTAATATTACATGGGCCACATCTATAAATAATATTTCAAGAAGAGTTTTAACTAAACCATGGGGAGTTCTTTGTTAAGCCAGGAAGGCTGGGAGCCAGTGGAAAAGGGGATGACTACCAAGCTGCTTCAAAAGAGGGCCGTAAGATCCTCTTTAAAGAGGGTGGAGACCCAATGGAGGAGTCATCTGTGAGAGCCGGTACAGTACCACTTAGGCTCAACATGCAGCCATGTGACAGTATGGTTCCTAGTCTTGTAGAAGAAGAGAAGCAGCGAAGCCAATACAAAATATAAAGCGTGTACTGATTAGCAGATTTATGTTGTTAACCTAAGATGTTGGAAAGTCTTAGAACTATTGGTATACTTTCCGTTATAATCATGCTTCTGTCAGCATTTTCAGAAAATGAGCTATATCATGAGTGAAATTTTTGGATAAACGGTCATGTCTACTACGTGTAAGAAAAAAGCCTTGGGTCAAATCTTTGTAAAGCAGATGCTGTGCCTCTCTGGCCCTCGTGGTCCTAGTTCTCTCAAAAGTGGCTCCTTTCCTGCAGCTAGCAGGGTCAACCCCAGTTACCTTCTCAACCCACATGCCGCCAACTTCTTCTCCATCTCCATATGTCAGGTACATTTCCTGGCACACCTTCTTCAGCTCTTCTCGGAGCGCAGTCATTTCGCCCCGGTGGTATTGGACCCCGGGGAACACATCTGATAAGAGGCTGAAGAGCAGTGGGATGTCTTCTGCCACTAGCTTGGGCACCATGGTCTCACAGACGCTCTGGATCAGAATCTAACAGCAAGAAAAGGACCGAGCTCTGAGAGGTGGGGAGCAAGGCTTGCACAGACACTGCTGTATTCCCAGAAGGTACGTAAGATATGGCTGTTAGTGATTCAGCTCACTGTGCAAATACAGCATCTTCTATCCATCCATCCCAGGATATGTGAATCGCAAAGGGAACTCTCAAGTCATGGCTTAGATGTTGAAAGAGCCAATTTAAATATTAGTGTTTATAGGTGCCTGGGTGGCTCGTCAGTTAAGCCTCTGACTCTTGGTTTTCACTCAGGTCATGATCTTGGGACCCTCGGGTTGAGCCCCAGGTCAGACTCTACGCTCAGCGGGCAGTCTGCTTCTCTGCTCCTCTCGTTTTGCCCCTCCCCCTGCTTACACCCACTCTCTTTCTTTTTTTTAAAAGGTTTTATTTATTTATTCACGAGAGCCACAGAAAGAGAGAAAGAGAGCGAGAGAGAGAGAGAGAGTGAGGGGCAGAGATAGGCAGAGGGAGAAGCAGGCTACATGCAGGGAGCCCCAGGTGGGACTCAATGTCGGAACTCCGGGATCATGACATGAGCCAAAGGCAGATGCTCAACTACTGAGCCACCCAGGCGTCCCCCACCCTCTCTTTCTAAAAGAAATTAATCTTTTAACAAAAATTAGTGTTTAAGGTGTGAGTGATTACAAGAACATGTATACAAACCTCTTGTTCAGGTAGATTTTCTGCAATTTCTCCTTCATCAACTGCTTCCCCTCGTTCTTCTTTCTCCCTCTTTATCTTCTGAATTCTCTCTCTCTTCACATTTCCTGCACTTACCAGCACACTCTTCAAAGCTCGAAGACCAAAGTCATAATGGCTTTGAGATGAGAGCTGCTCATCACACAGTCTGAAAGAGAAAAGGTCTGCCTTAGGACAGTACACTCTAAGCAGCCAGAGTCAAGAAATCAGACATGGACAGTTGGAAAGATGTGCTTGTGATTAGAGATGAACCCTAAGGGGCATAACTCACATGCCTTAGATACACGGTTGGGGATGACTCTGGGGCACTCACTTGAAGAAAGGGACGATTTTGTTGGCGAGGACCTCAGCAGTGCGGAAGCCCTGCGAATACAGCATGACTTGGGCGATGAGCTGCCGGTCAGGCTTGGTCATGGCCAAGCTCCGGAACAGCTTCTTCAGGTTGTCGGGAAGGTTGGACCTGCCTGCATAGCCAGGGTTCATGGTGATGAAGATGGCCATGTCTGGGCTCACTTTCACTTGCTTGTTGAGCAGCTCACAAGTAATGGGGGCAGAGGCTGAATGAAAATCAGAGAACAGTGTTAAAATTTGTGATGTTCAAAAACCACGCTAAATTCTCCCTAAAATCACAGACAAAAAAAATAACCCATTTCCCTGCTGGCCTCTAAAGCCCAAAGCCCAGGACTGCAGAGGAGTTGCTCTCTGGCCCTCCTACCAGCACATCACCCCACCTGGGCAGACCCAGCTTTGCACACCTCACCTACATGAAAGCTACATGAATGTAGAACAAAGTCACCAGGGGCAGGAAGTACTTACTTTGCTTGCATATTATCGTGTGCCATGAAGTTAACATAAGGATAGAAATGTAGCCCAACAGTAGTTGCAGAAATAGAAATCAATGTGACACTATTGACTGGCTCAGATCATGAGGACTGTCTTTTCCGGGGATCCACCATCAGTACCCACACCCAACCTCCATTACTCCATCACAGAGGACAGAGCATATAGATACTGCTTTCTCTGACACTCCTTTAGTTTCACTAAGGAGGTCTCCAAGTCCTCTGGTAAAGACAAGTTCCTATTATTGCAGAATGAAAGCAACACTAAAAGTTAACTGTGCATGTAAACCGTCCACCACCGGTGCCATTACTTCCTCTAGCACCCACGCTGCCCCTACCAGGCACGCCTGGCTTTGTACAGAATGAGACAGAGGAAGCCGCCCCCGGAGCCTCTCAGAGCAGGTTCTCCTATAGTGACACAGGGCACGTTCCCAAAGCTCCCAGGAAGAACACTCTGCCAACAGGCAGCCCAGAAAGCTGGCTCTGTGGCATGCAGAGGGGGGAGGGGGAAGGGAGGCCCCACATGGGCCCAATACTCGATGTGGATAGATGCTATGGGAGGGAGCATAGGGACTCTTGTCCACCAGAGGAAGGACAGCCAGGGTTTGGGCTGTTCTGGTCTCTGAGCAATTAGACTGCCTACACAGTATCATCCGGAATCTCACCACCCTGTCTGCAGCAGTGAGTCCTGGAAGCGAAGTTAAATTATAATATAAAGTGGCAAGATGGACCCTGGCCCACACTTTCCCTCTGCAGTTGCTAAGTAACTTGCAAAGAAAAAGGAAGTCTCACTCTTATCACAGTTGGGGTTGGAGTGCTCTCTCAGTGCTTCCTGAATACACTGCACCTGCTGTGACACAGCTGACAGCATCCGTTCCTCCAGGCGGTTGAACTCGTCAAAGCAGCCCCAGGCACCCACCTGGCAGAGCCCAACAAAGATCCGTCCCATCGCCTGAAACCGGAGCAAAGAAAAGAGCTAAAACCATGTGCCTCCAGCTGATTCCATGGCCCCCATGCCGGTCTGAGCCCTCTATCCACTGCCCAGCCCATGTGGCTACGGAAGGGACAACAGGCTCCCACGAGAGCAGGTACTTCATTGACAACATGAAACATGCACACGTGGTACATCGCACCTCTCCTCCTGGGCTAATAAAATCCTAATGATAGAGCTGTTATTTTTATTCTATCACCTTCTGTTGACTAAAAAAAAAAATCTTGTCCATAATAGTTGTTTATTCCCAGACACAAGCACTAGCCATTTCTTCCAGAAACGCACAGCTCAAGTCAGTACCGAAGCACATATGCTAGACAACTGACTCAAAATAACACCATCCCCAGGACTCAGAAGGGCAAATGAGCCATGTTGAGCTGTGAGGTCCGCAGCCTGGAGAGGGGTCCAGGCATGGCGCACCCCAGCGGGCCTCTCAGCCCATTAGATTTTAGGTGGACTCACAAAGCTGCTCACCTGGAAATCGAAGGTTTCATCACAGTTGAAGACTAAAACAAAGCGTCCAAGCTGATGGCCAAGAGCTTTGACAGACTCTGTCTTCCCAGTCCCGGCTGGTCCTGTCATTTAAAGAAATGTGACTGAGTACTTGAGACCACGGGGACTCATCTTCAGCTTTACACAATTCATTTACAGAATCAAAGGATATGTAATAACTGCAAACAAATCTAAGATTCTAGAATGTACTAGCTGTGTAATTAAAAAATATGCTTAAAACCATTAGTTTAATCTTTTCAAGTTATATTTGCCCCCTGACTCTATCTGTCCAGGTCTGTGGAGTGACTTACCGAATGGGGACCCGCCCAGCCTGGCCTCCAAGGCTTGAGTCATGGTCAAGTAGCAGCGGTCGGTGAGGGGAGTCTGCACCAGCTTGTCCTGGACACCCAGGTACTCAAAGCCATAGTTAAATTTGGCATTTGCCATTTGGATCGACAACTGCTGTAGCACATCAGTTTGCTTAGGGTCAAAGTAAAAGCGCATCTGGCTGAGCCATTCGAAAGATTTGGCGTTGTCAATTTTGCTTTTGATCAAGGATCGAGTCACATCCCTCTGGTGAACCAGCTCTGTAATCTGAACAAAGGGTCACTTTAAGAATTCATCATAAACTGGAGTACAGTGCATTTCTTGAGGATGCGTCATTGAATAGACTTTTATTTATTTATTTTTAAAAAAATTTTTTTTAAAATTTTTTTTGTTTTTTTTCTGAATAGACTTTTAATCTGAGATGCAAGATTCAGTTATAGTGGCTTTCAGTAAACATTCCAAAATGGAAATTCACTTTTAAAAACAATATAACTGTTATTCATACAATGAAATTACATAGAATCAAGAGCTGCAGCAGGACCAAACAACCAACAAAACTACTTTAAGTGAAAACTCTGCAACTAGCAGGACATGAGTCTCCGACCTCACTGGCCCCTGTAGGCTGGGCACAGCACCATTGCTAGCACAGCCAGGCCTCCCGGTACCACCCCCTTGGCGCTGCTTTGAGAAGAGATGAGGAGCAAGAGCGGAAAACTCTGATCAAAGCTCATCACTTCCTGTTTACCGGGATGTGTATATGAAATTTCCTGCTCCAGCATGATCACCTGTCAATAGGAACAGAGAGCCAATACCCCCACCCAGAGTTCATTAGCATGCCACCTCCTTTTCTCCCTAACACCAATCAGAGAATTTCATAAGCATTGTTTCCCGTAGCTGCTTGAGCTGAAGGCACGAGACCCTAACCAGTGAGGAATGAGACAGACACAGGACTAACCAAGTGCTCCAGCTTCCGCCTTCGGAGTGGCGGCTGCTCCATGAGGACTGAGTCAGCCAACACGTTGAGGGTGACTTCCACATTGCTCAGCACAGAGTGCAGGGGTGCCGCATCCCCACTTCCCCCGATGCTGCTCAGAGCAGTCTCCACGTTTTCAGACCAGGCAATCTGGGCTGACAAAACTACAAGCTGAGCCTGTATGACACAAGACACAGGACCAAAAGATCAGTTTAGACACCAGCCAGTGCATTCACCTTTATGCTGACCACTTCTGCTATGCGTTACCTGGTACTTATCAATCCATGTGATATACGTGTTTGGATCGATTGAAGTTGCTTTACCAAAAATCTCAACTTCTGTAACAGATTCAGCAAGAAGTTTAGCCAGAGTAACTCTCATTTCCTTTTCTACTAGTGTGAGCCACTCGTTGATTTTGGGATGTTCAGTAATTGACACGGGAGTTTTAAACATAACCTGAAATAAACATAATTTAAGAATGAAGATCTGCAAGGACAGGAAAGAAGCATTCATAGTTATAATCATAATTCAACTACCTCCTCTCCTTCACGGGATGAAATACCCAAGACGACAGAGTTATCCTCATTTAGGATGATGCTTGAAACCCCAGCAAACATTTTCTTGAAATGTTTCTGTAACTTAGCTACATTCTTACTGTTTCCAATGATTTCAAGCAAATCTTCATCACCCACAAAATAGAACCTAAAATTAAAATAGCATCCAAGTTGCTAAAGTCTTATACATAATAAACAAGGTCAATCAAAGCATAACTTCAAATCGTGGGAAGGGAAACTGGATTTGGAGGGCAGTGGACCATCTCCAGTCTGAACGAAGATCACATCCAAATTTCTCCCACTGAAGAAATTTGATCCTCAGCAGAAGATCCATATTTACTTAACAAGATACCAAAAATGAAGTCTACGGATTTCATGTCATTCATCTTATTTCATGGACTTACTTTTTAAAAGCTTATGTGATTTACAGTAAGCAAACTGTTCAGAAAGGAAGAAATGCCACTTGGAAAATAATCAGAGCTAAATTTTTAGGAGTTATAAATTGCATGGAAGGGTGGATAATAGTTCCAGTGGAGCTTAATAAACAAATACAAGGAAGAAAATCCTTTATAATTAGGAATAAACACACAAAAAGGGAGTAATAGTCATTAAATGGATTACCAATAACAAAACTCTTGATATCAAAGTGACCAACACACAGAACCAGAAGAGAGAGCAGACGGCTCTTGAAATTGAACTTATCTTACCTGGGGAAAGATGATCGCTCTCTTTCTAGGTATTCTCCCAATGCCTTCTGGATCTTTCCTAGCAGGTCTGCCAATCTCTCCAGAGACCTCTGTACCCCCTGGATGTTCAGAACATCCATAACAAGGGGAGACTTGGATACTTTTTTCATCAGAGCCAAAAACTCTGTGCTGATACTACAAATCAAATTGAAACCGTCATTAGCTTTTCAGTGAAAAACAGTTACCAGCCACATCTACGACTCAGCTCTTTTGCTCCCTGGCTCCACGCCATACCTCTGGAACCGCTGGGTTTCCACTGGCAACAGGTGCTTGATATCTGCACTGCCCGTGAAGATGCCTTCCAGGTAGACCCACCGTCGCTGCACATCAATCCACACGTCAAAGAGAGCCATGATCCGATTCAGCTTGTCTTCCCAGCTTAGGGCATCTTCTTCGAAAACCTAGTGCATAAATGGAAAGCAGAGCCCAGCTGCTAAACTTTTCATTCACAGATATGCCAAAACTTACTAAAAAAAAAAAAAAAAAAAAAAAATATATATATATATATATATATATATATATATATATATATATATATATATGCAAGTTATGTCAATTTATTTGACTCACACTTTAAAAACAGGTTTAAAGGTATAACAGAGAGAGTACAAGAGAATGCTCGATAAGGGAGGCTTCCCCACGGTACCTTGTAATACGGAGATAGCTTCATGGCTGAGACGCTGTTGATGTGCTCTTTGACCTTGTTGAAGAGGTCATCCCAGCCTCGGATCAAGCGACACTTGTTCTGGTAGTTAACCAAGTCTAACTCGTAAGTATTCCATACCTCTCTTATCTGAATTAAAACCAAAAAGAGGAACAGTATCAATATGTGGGCATTCACCAGCTGTATAAGCGACCAAGTGTTATGAGGACAAATGGACTACAGATACAGCTGTTTCTACTCAGCTCCAACCTATGGCACAGCCAGAAACGTGACATAAAAACGGCTATCAGTCAATTACTCACCTGCTTCAAAAATTCTTCCAAAGCCATCTCCCCTTGTGCCACAAGCAGCACATCCTTGACAATAGCTTCATTTTTCTGCAAGTCAACATCCCAAATTTGGCCAAGGGTGAGCTCCGAAACAACCCAATTAACATGAAGCCTTTTCATCAACTGCTTCCAATGGCGATCTTTAAGTGCTTCAGATTTCAGCTCAATCACCAGCATGTTTATCTGTGGAGAAAGTAAGCAGAATTACCTGTGCAGCTGTGTTCCTAATGGACACCCAGGACTCCAGCACTGACTTACCTTCAGGTAACCTTTCAGAAGCCTCTGGACAAACTCATAGGATGCGTACTGCCGTAATCGAGCAGGGAAGTTTTTCAGTTGGTTCAAGAGGCCATCCAAATTTTGTCGAAGCTGTTGAAAGAAATATAAGATGATATTTAGTCCACCAACATTTCCTTTAAGTGGTGACATATCTTAAAAAAAAAAAAAAAAAAGATAAAAAAAAAAAGATGGTTTTAAGGCGTGCCTGGGTGGAGCAATCGGTTAAGTGTCCAACTCTTGAGTTTGGCTCAGGTCATGATTTTAGGGTCATGAGATCAAACCCCATGTCAAGCTCCATGTTCAGTGGGGAGTTTGCTTCTCTCCTTCTCCCCTTCTCGATCTTTCCCTTCTGTTTTTCTCTCTCTCTTTTTAAGATTTATCCATTTATTTGAGAGAGAGCACGAGAGCACAAGCAGGGGAGCAACAGAGGTAGAGAGAGAAGCAGAATTCCTGTTGGCTCCCCGCGGGGAGCCCAAGGTGGGGCTCATCCCAGGACCCTGGGATCATGACCTGAACTAAGGTAGACACTTAACCAACTGGGCCACCCATGCACCCCTCAAAAATGGTTTTAAAGCAAATTTTCTATCAGTCCAGATGAATACTGCAAATTACCATCCTGTGACATTTTGTGAACTCACAGTAGACTGCAAAGCTTTTAAGTGAAATCTACAACTCTCAACATATGATGTTATACACAACATCTACTTTAACTAGGCATACCTTTCGAGGCTGGACGGAAACCCATGGCTGCTCCTTCATCTGATCAATCTGCTCCCAGACCTTGGACAGTTCTGACCAAACACCTTTGAGATCCTGCAGTTCTTCTAAGGCCACCTGTGATTATGACAGTGGAGCAGTGAGCCTCTGGACACAGAAGCCACTGCAGGTCTGGCAAGGCCCTTAAGATGGACCTGGTCAAGGGAAGAGCCAGGACGAGGACCACACCCCTACCTCCCTGCTCCTGCAGTTCATACCTGGACACGCTCTTCACTGCCGCTGAGAAGTCCTGTATCTGTCAATTCTAGTGCCTCCTTGGCCTTTGCACACTTCTCCCGGTCATCCTTCAGCCTGCCAAACTTTCCTTCATATATGGTTAGAGCCTGAAGTGCCTCCTCTGGGCGAAGATTGCCCTGAAAGCAGTCAAAGTGCAGAATTGCAGTGCTAGGTCCCAGGACAGATACATGCTTTAGCTCTGAAATGGTGGGGAGAGCCCACTGAAAATCTGCAAATTTGTGATTTCTTAAATATGTTTCTAACAAGTAAGTCTTCAGCAAGACATACACTTATGATTTCTGTACATTACTGAAAGGAACTTTTACTTCTGTATTTGACATAAATAAAGTATGAATAAGAAAGATGGAGCACCAGGGCACCTGGTTGGCTCAGTCAGAAAAGCATGCAACTCTTGATCTTGGGGTTGTGAGTTCAAGTCCCATGTCAGGTGGGTAGGTGGGTGGGTGGGTAGGTCGGAAGGAAGGAGGGAGGGAGTGAGGGAGGGAGGACAGACACCTCTCCATTTAGCCACTGTCTCACTAAGTGCCTTGGGAGACAGAAAGAGAAGAATCAGGACAGACTAGGGCTTAGACAAGGACACTCCCGAGTGAAGGGGACATGGCTCTTGGGGGCTGCCAGCCATACCCCCCTTAAAGCACACAGCTATTATGTCAGTTACCAAGAGAACGATGAGAAATCAAGTAGTAGTCCTCAGTGAAATGGGTTCCAGAGGAGCATTAAACTACTATTTGCTTACTCTTCATTCTAATAACTTGAAAATGACTATATAAAATATCACTGAAAATTTAAACTATAACACAATACTAGCAAAAAATGGCAATAAAAAATGCTCAAGTTTTGGTGATCAGAATCTTGCCTATTGATCATTACTCCCTTCCCTGCTGGAGAGAATATTCTGCATAAGTACTGGCATTTGTGAAAGATCTTAAAACAGGGGCCCTCGAACCAAAATTAAACACAAATTAGGACCTTTGGGTCCAACAGTACAGACAGGGCTGAGGCAGGACAGAGCTCTTTGGGGTAGGTAGAAGGCTAGATCCGCCACCGGGCCTGCTGTGGAACACCTACACCCCAAACTAGAAAACGAGATTAACATCTGAAGTATAACCATCTTTCCCCTTTTCTTTCCTGTCTATGTCTGTATGCCTAAACAAATCAGACTGAATTCTGCCTCAGGAAACGGGGTACGCTGTTCTGTATTTACTTGAGCCTTGAACACACTGTCACCTCTGCCTGAACCCCCTCCCCACTATATGTGTGACTTACCAGCTCTCCTTCCTCCCTCTGGTCTCCACTCAGATACCACCCTCCCTACAAAGCAGCACCCCAGCATTACCCCAGACCTCACTCTCTTCTACCCAGCCCTCGCCCTTTACCAAAGCACCAATCACTACCTGACTCAAATACATATTTTCCTTGGTTGTTTTTTACCTGTCTCTCCCTCTCCCTACCTCCATGGGGGTAGGGGCTCCTGTTCACCGCCCAGAACATAGTCGGTGCTCAATAAACACCTGAATGAACCAAGAGGATGGATGGTGGTAGGTCCTGTGTACAGAAGTAACTACAGTGACAATGACAGCAGAACCTGCCTCCCACAGCACAGAGCTAGGCAGTGGCAACATAAGGCTCGGCCTGTGTTCGTGAGAGATTAAATTCTAATTCCTGAGTATGTCTATGTAACAGGATACGTAAGAACAGGAAAAACTTTAATTTTTAAAACCACCTCTCGACTTAAATGATTATCATGAGGGGTTCAGGGTAAAAGAGGTCTAAATTGGCTTTCACTTTTCAAATCTACGACATCTAAGTGTTGTTTTAATTATGAAAAAGAAAAGTCCTCGTCATTGGAAAGCTAAGCCAGAGCAATGCCTTCTGAAGTGTGGGAGAAAGGACATCAGATCACGCTATGGGTTTAGGAGAGGCTGCTGGGGTGGTGCGCAGGGCTCACCGTGACAGGCTTGGTTTTCTCCCAGTCTGCCAGCAGGTCTGTGGTGCGGCTCTCCACGGCCCGGTCCTCCTGCACAATCTTCATCTGCAGGTTTGCCACCTGCTGCTGGATGGCAGAGTCCTTCCGCCGCATGATGTCATTGAAGGCCCCCCACTCGCCCTCTATGTTGTCGATGTAGAGCCAGGAGGGCGGGAACTGGAACCTCTGCTTTTCCAGCAAGCGCTGACCATTGCGGTAGAGCTTTGAGAGTTAAGAAATAGAGTTTTTTCCTTTAACAATAGAAATTATCGTCAGGTCCCCATGTAAAGGGAAGACTCTGTGGCTGTCGAACACATATCAGTACATTCACTCCCTTCCACCCCAAGCCTGTTGAGGTGGCTGCGCCCAAGCAGCCTGGAGAGGACTGAAAGCATGCTGCTGGCGGTGCTTCACCCCCAACTTCCAAATCAGAAAAACAAATGCATGTGTGAGGACTCAACGATCAACACCTAAAGTAAAAGATTTAAAAAGCAAAACACAGTGGTTCTCAAAGCTCCACACACTTCAGAATCACCTGCAGAGCTGATTAAAATGCAGACCCCCAGGATGCCAGGATCTGTGCTTTACCCTGCACACCAGGTGGATACAAGAGTGACAGTAGGGGGCCATGTGTCCTTTAACTCTAAGTGCCACCACAACCGATGAGGAGAATTTTAACTATGCACGGAGCTCACCTCAACTTGTTTTTCAAACTGTTTTATCTTTCGTTTTAAAGACTGTACGTAAGTGATGAAGGTCACGGCGTCGGAGGTGCTGGCCGTGTCCACTGAGTGCTGCTCCAGCTCCTGGCGCGACTGTTCAGAGAGAACGCAGAATTTTAACACAGAGCCGTGGTTTACCAGTAGCCTCGTGACGCTGCCGGGACCTTGGCTCCTCACCTTTGAGATCTGGGAATGGAATTCCGTCATGTTCGATCCGAGCATCTGCCCGAATTTGCTGAGAACCTCCTTGTGCCAAGAGTCGTACTTCAGGTTGACCTTAGATTGAACCTGCAGGTGAAGAGCCCACGACGCAATCATTAGTTCCTTCCTGCACCCTCATCACCCACGGATGTCCCCTAGAGCTGGCAACCATGGCCCCTTTCAACGAGACAGCAGAGCGCACCTTGCCGTAATCTATAACTACCGGCCCAAACTCCTTCTTGGTTTCTGCATTGTCAAAAGTGCCTCTGGCCTTCCTTATCTGAACCAGGAGAGCCTGCCATTTGTTGAGATCCTCCCCAAGTCTGTTGTAGATGTTTTCAGCCTGCATGTCCCACAGGCACTGATACTGAAGCCAGACCTGCAGGCGAAGAGCACAGTCAAAGAGCACAGCTGGGCTTTTCACCCTGTAGAATATTCATACTTCATTAATAAGACTCACTTTCTTTCGACATTGTTAGAAAAATCACTTCACATTCTCAGAATTTTCATACTGAAAGATAAAATTTACTGCCCTCTGAAATGAGAGTTCATGTCCCACTAGATTTGTTCTACTGTGCACAGTTTGCTTTACAATAAGCAAAAGTTATCTAGCGTGTCGTATTATAGACATATCACGTTCATTAGACCTCATACTCACCATATCTAAGACAGAGTTTCTAGCATAATGATGGAGACAGGGAGCTTCTCACCTTGACGTACTGCTCGACCTCAGTCACGATGCCCATAACTGCAGAGTAGGACTCCTCCAGGGCAGCAGGGCCATCAGGCATCCGCGTTAAAGCGTTCCGGTAGAATTTCTCTTCCTCCGTCAGCTCGTAATGCACGCCCACCTGAGCAAGCAGAGCCAGAAGGAACACAGGTGGTGTGTACAGAAATGTTCACCTCAGAGCCACCTTTCACTGAATTCCGATGAACTGAAGGAAGAACTCGCTATAGAAATAGCATCTGAGGGATAACATCCACTTACCCCAGCCACAAGAAATCAGAAGTCTACTCAAACTTCACTCAACCAACAAAGGGAACATCAGATAAACTACAAGCTAGAAAATGGGGCATCACTAGGCAAGAACAGTTACAGAACCCTCTGAGCCCTTGGAGCAGAGCTGTTGGAGACCTGAGCCTCTCTGGGAGCAAAGCACAAAGGTGGTCTCTAAAGAACCAAGATTACCATGACCACATAATTACACCGGCTAGGACAATGGAAGTGATGACTCAGTAATCGTTTCAATGGTCTGAGTGTTGCCCACATGCCAGGCACTGTTGTAGGCACAGGAAACATCCTGACAAAGATCTGTGCTCACACGGGCCTACATTCTGTGGGAGGAGAGACAGAGAAAAGCAAACTACAGAATGGCAGCGGGTGAAAAGCACTGTGGAGACAAAGCAGGAAAGAGGAGGGCCAGGAGTATGAGGTAGGGGAGGTCAGGGAAGGCCACACTGAGCAGGATCAGGAGAGGGAAGGAGTGAGCTGTGTCAATGATTTTACTACGAGAAGTTCAATGCAGAGAGATCAACAAGTGCAAAGGCCCAGGGGCAAGAGCCTGTCTGACATGTCTAAGGAGAACAAGATTGCCAGTGTGGTAGGAGCAGAGTCAGTAAGCAGGAGGCAGGTACTCCAGTCAGAGAGGCAACAAGCAGCATATTCCGTGGGGCCCATCACTCTGCCATGGGACGTGGGCTTTCATGAGGAGTGGCACGGAAAGCCATTGGTGGATTCTGGGAAGAGCAGTGTCAAGACCAACATGAAATCTAAGACTGCTGTTGTGCTGAAAATAGATTTTAGGGGAGCAAAAGCAGACACAAAAACCCACCCAGAGGAACTGTAGGAATCCAAGTGAGGGATGATGATACCTTAGACTGGTAGTATCAGGAGATGTGGGCAAAAAAATATCAGGGTGAATTTTGAAGACATAGACACTGGGAGGCCAGGGTGACCCCTCGAGTTAGGCCTGAGTGGGTTGAGGGTGGGGAAAGGTAGGGAAAGGAAAGGGAAAGGTGGGAGCAAATCTGAGGGAGGAGGTCAGAGACATGTTCAGTTTGATGTGCTCATCAGCCTTGTGGAAATGCCCAGGAGCCAGCTGGAGCAAGGCTCTTGGAGTCCAGATAAAGGCTGAGATGAAGGTGGGAACACAGAGTCATCCCATAGGGTCAGTCTTAAAAGAACGGACTGAGTGGGACAGAGTACTGGGAGGAGGAGCACACAGAACAGGTAGAGGCCAGAGGAGGGAGAGCCAGAGAGGAGCCAGAAGGGGACACTGGCCAGAGAGGTGGGGGGACAATCAGGACAGCCCAGCAGAACAGCAGGAGGGGGTGCACACCTGTCATATCCTGCTACTGACACTTCTCAAGGGCTGGGAAGACTGCGACAGGTAAAGGCCGGTGACCCTGACACCTGAGAGGTAGGGACCTGGAGCAGGTGTATAGACAAGTCCTTTGTGTTTTTACCAAGGGGAGCCAGAGCTAGAGGATGACAGGGGTCAGGCTTATTTGCTGACAGGAAATTCAGCAGAGGGAAGAGTGCTAAGCCTCAGAGCAAGGACAGGGGACCCAGCAGAAGAGAGACTGGCTTCAGTTCCATCAGATGTGGAGACAAACAGGACAGCAATACAAACAGAAACATGGCAGGTTAAAAACAGAACATAAGAAATATCCTGCAGTCTGCACAGACTCCCTGAGCAGAAGGAATCAGTATCCACAGCTCGGCTCTGATTAGCTAGACACTGTCAAGTTTTGGGCTAATCACTGCCAAGATTGTGAGTCTACAGGTGGTTGCTACTGCAAAAAAATCTGAGGGCTGAGCCTATGGTGCATATGTTCAAAGCTAAGACTTTCTACAAGAGCTGGTCAAAACAGAGGTTGTGGAGATCTGCTGATGTGAAGTAATATTGCTTAGAGGCCAGGGACTAAACAGTTTTTCGGGTTTTCCTTTTGCTCCAGAGCAGGTTATTAAAACTGTATCTGGGACTTGTTTTAAAATAATCTGGTGGGGGAAGGGAAGGGAATTGAAATTTAAAATGGCCACATGATAATAAACAAAGCAAGTTGGTGTGAGCTCGTGAGATTCTTAGATTTATATATATATGTAAATCTCTATAATAAAGTGGGAGTGGGGAGGAATAGGAATTAAGATTCCCAAAGAAGGGGATCCCTGGGTGGCGCAGTGGTTTGGCGCCTGCCTTTGGCCCAGGGCGCGATCCTGGAGACCCGGGATCGAATCCCACATCGGGCTACCGGTGCATGGAGCCTGCTTCTCCCTCTGCCTATGTCTCTGCCTCTCTCTCTCTCTCTCTGTGTGACTATCATAAATAAATAAAAATTAAAAAAAAAAAAAAAAAAAGATTCCCAAAGAAGTTCATGGAGGGAATTTCTTTCTTTTCTTTCTTTTTTTCTTTCTTTCTTTCTTTTTCTTCTTTTCTTTTCTTTCTTTTCTTCCTTTTTTTTTTTTTTAAAGATTTTATTTATTTATTCACGATAGACATAGAGAGAGAGAGAGGCAGAGATAGTATAGGAATTAAGATTCCCAAAGAAGTTCACGGAGGGAATTTCTTTTTTCTTTCTTTTTTTTTTTTTTAAAGATTTTATTTATTTATTCACGATACACATAGAGAGAGAGAGAGAGAGAGAGAGGCAGAGATACAGGCAGAGGGAGAAGCAGGCTCCATGCCAGGAGCCTGACGTGGGACTCGATCCCGGGACTCCGGGATCGCACCCTGGGCCAAAGGCAGGCGCCAAACCGCTGAGCTATCCAGGGATCCCCCACGGAGGGAATTTCTAAGAGCCTACTGAGATCAGAACTACAGAGGCAAGTATTTGGAAAGGTAGCCACAGGAAAACTGTCAGATCACACAAGGCTTCCTCTAGCTTTCCCTTAGAATGCTGAGCCACAAGTCTGGAGTCTGAGAAGACATATCAAGAGCAAAATTTAAAGAGACGTGATAGAGGTGCCACAGAGCCCTGGGAGGCTGGTCAGAAGGCCCACAGTGTAAGTCTCTGGAAGGCTCACCTGGTACCTCTGACTTTGGATCCTGGGAAGAGACAGCACAACCATCTTCCAGGCAAACATTTCCTGATACAGCTTGTACCTGCACTCTTCAATTGGTGGATTCAAATAGATGACCTGATTGGTTATTCTCAGCTCATGAACAACATTCTGTAAAAGAAAAATTTCATTTCTTACTCAGCAATGAAGTAATAAACTTCATTTTTGAAGTATAATAAATGGCTTTTATTAGCCATTTATTAAAATAATGGCTTTTGATAAAATGGCTTTTATCAATTTGTGATGTCTGAATCATTCATGAGAAGCATGATCATTTCTCGGTTAAAAATCTAATACCTAAGTGTGATTCCAAGGTACTAATAAATTGGTGAATGCCTACAGAAGCCATTTTTCAATAAAATGGTACTGAACATATGTGTATATGACTGCTCAGTAATCATCTCAAGTAAAGTTAGGTGCTATGAATGCTTAAGTCTGAAACTGGGTAAAAAGTATACAAATTACAGCTTTTTTTTTTTTTTTTTGTCATACGAAGCATTAGAATTATTTCAAAGAAATGTTCTTGATATAAAAGCTTTTTCCAAACTAAAAATAATGGTTTTGATGCATAACACTTTCTCCCCCTAAATTTTATTAACCCTCTTGAGTCTGAACCATGAGTCTGTTACTTTATTAAGAGAACGTGGTCTTCTATATTTCATGTATATGGTCCGTGGCCCTCCCCAAAGGGTTATAAATCAGAGGCCAGGCACTGATTAGGTTCCTCCTGGTTTCCCATGTGTAGGTGAACACACAGTAGGTGCTCAATGGAGCACCATCTGATTTAATGTGCATGGTGATCTCTGTACACAATGACCTTGGGACCCAAGAACCCTGTGCCACTGATGCAGTGACGAGGCTGGCATTAGCCGTCAGACACATGCCAGCATGGATGTAGGTTTACATGTCAAGGTGAGGCTGTGCCACCTCCCAGTGCCTGGTTTAAGCTAAGCAAGAATTCCAACTCTATCACCATGAGTAGTTGCTTTACTTAGATATACCCATTTGCTTTTCTGCACCTCTGTATTTTAAAGAGAATGCTCTGGGGATAAATATATGTAATATTCAAAAACGAAAACATTTTTCAAGCATTAAAAGAAAAAAAACGAGAAGGTAACATCTGGGGAGAAAAAGAATAGCCGATTGTTTCCCCCACATCAATGTTTTTACCTTCAGTTCTTTGAGGTTTCTGTTTTGTAAAACATTTTTATTGGTAAATTTAACACAAATGCAACAAACCATATAATATAAAATACTGACTTCAGTCACATTTCCTAGGACCCCACAGCACAGTTTTCACATCTCCTTGATTCCTTCCAACCTCTGACATTTTTCTCAGTTTTTCCTTGTCTTTCTCAAATAACCTTGACACTCTGGAAGAGTACTGGTCAGGTGTTCTGAAGGGGACATCTGATCTTTTGTCATGATTAGAATGAGTCTGGGAGATGTGAGGACAAGGACAGGGGTGGGAGGGGGTGGGGAATGGCCCTGCCAGCACATCACACACATTGCAGGCTAAACAATGAGTACAAGATAGCAGTGCTGATGCTGACTTGGGTCACCTAGGTGAGGTGGTGTCTGTCAGGCTTTTTCCCTGTAAAGTGGCTCTTTCATCAGTACTTTTCAAAGGGAGAATCTTTTGTTTGATCTACTAGCAAACTGGATGCTATGGGAAATACTCACTTTAATCTTTGGCTCTCCACCAGGCTTGTGACTAACTTGAGGTGCATCTGTATCCATGTCAACTTCTGCTTTATCTTCAGCTTGTCCAAGAAGCACCTGGGTCCAAGCTCTCAGGCCAGCTTGTAGGCGAACGCCCAATATTCTTTCAATCTACAGAGAATGCAGGATCAAAGAAGAGTGTTCCTTCCAAGTTAGCTCAGCAAGCAAGTCAGATAGAACACCAATGCTTCGGGTCAAGGATGACAGTTGCTACCACACCCTTCATCTTACCCTGGTTCCCCATCTCATTCTGTCCCTCTCTCAGTCCCAGACAATCTGACCTCCATCTGGAGGCTAACCTAGTCACCAACCCTCCAACTTGTAAGGGACAAGGAGATGAATGCAGATGCAGTCATGGTCTCACTGCTCAACATACTAGAAAATTTATAAAACAAAAACATTTTCCTAGGAGCCTCAGAGATAAAACTAGCAATCTATAATTTGGAAAATAAACCATTTTTTTTTTGGTAAAATTGAGATAGAAATTGACATAAAACATATTAGCTTTAGATAGATAACATAATAATTCCATATTTGTATATACTGCAAAACCACCACCAGGTAAGGCTAGTTAACACCTGTCAGCACATACAGGTAACGGTTTTCTTTTAACAAGTAAGGAACAAAGTCTTCTCTCTGATTGTAATGAGACAAGTGAATGCCCTCTGAACAGGACACGTGTATGTCCTCATGCAAAGTCTGTCTTGGGTCACACAGCCATCCTAGGAATGGTGGAATGGCAGCTGTGATAAAATCTGAGACTTTCAGGAAATTTGGAAGAGTGGGGTTTGTTAACTTTCCTTGGTAGTGTCCTATGTGTGGATACTCTGCATCTTTGTGGTTACAAGCTTTCTCTTCCTTTCTCTCTAATACACTTTGGAGTTGCCCATCCACCACCTGTCCACTGCCATGAAATATCCTACTTTCCAGGGCTCTCCATGATGCTGACATCTGTCAACGAGAAAGCCACCATGGGGTGCTAAGTTTATTTCAAATACACGCACAGGTGCATAGACACACTTCTCCCTACCTGTACACCTCTATAGGGGTGAGCCTGATCCTCTACACCAGGAGTAAGAGGTATTTGGTTGCTGGGCATTTGTTATTTCTTTCTTTCTCTTTTTTTTTTTTTTAATTAAAAATGATTTTTTTTTGGAGGTGGGGCACCTGGGTGGTTCAGTTGGTTAAACATCTGCCTTCAGCTCAGGTCATGGTCCTGGGATCGAGAACCATGTCAGGCTCTCTGCTCAGCAGGGAGTCTGCTTCTCCCTCTCCCTCTGTGTGTGCGTGCTGCACTCTCCCCCCACTCAGATAAATAAATCTTCAAAAAAATAAGTTTGTTTTTTTAATTAAGTTTTAGGCCCAACAAGGAGCTTCAACTCATGATCTGGAAGGTCAAGCGTCCCATGCTCTACCGACTGAGTCAGCCAGGCACTCCTGGGCATTTCTTTTTAAATTGGGTGGTTGAGAGGGGGCATCATTCAGAGAAGGATGCCTGGAGGGAAAGGCCAGGGAGGACAACCTGTTACTAGGTGAGCAGGGAGGTAGGAGGCTGGCAGATATTCAGATAATATAGAGATTTCCCTCACCTCACTACCTGCAACTTGGAATGGACAGGAGCATTGCCAGTACCATGTAGCTCAACTCCACCGTGAGCTAAATGGGATATCTCGAGGGGAAATGGGACTATTGCTGATAATTTCCACGGGAAAATGCTTTTCAGGGATCCCTGGGTGGCGCAGTGGTTTAGCGCCTGCCTTTGGCCCAGGGCGCGATCCTGGAGACCCGGGATCGAATCCCGTCGGGCTCCCGGTGCATGGAGCCTGCTTCTCCCTCTGCCTGTGTCTCTGCCTCTCTCTCTCTCTGTGACTATCATACATAAATAAATAAAAATTATTAAAAAAAAAAAAAAAGAAAAACCCTTAAAAAAAAAAATGCTTTTCAGTGACGAACTAATAAGCTTATAAAACAGAGTCCACCCTTATGTCAACAATGGAAAACTGAAAAACAGTGTAACAACCCATCCCTCACCTCCATGTCAAGCTTGTTGACCCAGATGGGCAGGTTGGAATAGGAGTGCAGATTTAAGTCGTCCACGGCTTTCTGGACTCTATTCAAGATCTCGGAGAAGGTCTTGTGATCATACATGCAAGTCTCAAGGGAACGGACCTCCAGGTCTATTTTTTCTTCAATAATTAACAGATCATCCACCTAAAGGAAGGTGTATTTAATATTCAAAACACCATTCACTCCATTTATGTATGTCTTCTTGATTAACGTATGTTTAATGCCTTCTTCCAGGAGGACCTAATCCCGCATGTTGGTGTGAGAACACTTATCCCACTCCTGTGCTTTTCACAGAGGGAAGGGAAATGTATGGAAAGCATCAGCCTCTCCCCACTCCTCCCCTGCTCACGGGAAGGGTGACCTCTGACTGAGAAGTCTGGGACCAGGAAATGGCTGTGCTCACAGCAGCAGGCTGGGCGCCAGGAGGCTAACAGCTGTCCAGCTGTGCCGGGGTCTGGGAAGGAAGTCTGGGTCTGGGATGGGCCGAAAGCAAGGGCCGTGGCCATAGATCTAGAGCCCACTGTCCGAGCATCTGTGTCAGTAATAAAGCTCTTGTCTCACTCAGTCAGACTCCTGTGTCCATCACCTCTCCATTGGTTTTTGAACTCAGGCTGTTATTTAACAATCTTCCCAGAGCCCACCACAGTCAAACAGCCCAGCCAGAGAGTAAAAGAGCTGCTCCTCCCCTTCAGCTCACACGGCCCAATGCGGTATCGGTCAGGAACGCCTCCTGGGAGAACTACCGTGCTGAGTGAGCTATTACTACCTTCAGTTCATTCCCAGGACCCTAGAGGATGCAGGGAGTAAATCAGAACACACCTTTTCTTGGAAGTTGAAGACGGTCTCCGCCAAGCGCTGCACGTATGGGTCGAGCTTGTAGGATTCCCACACCAGTGCAATGCCCTCTGCGATCAGAGCCTGCACTTCCTTTTTCAAGCCCGCCACCAAAAGGGAAATGGTGTTCCGCTCCTCGACCTTCTCACATGTGCGCTCATAGGTGCGCACACTCTCAATCAGCGAGATGGCAAATGGGTACAGCTGGTTTGCTTGGTGAGCCTTGTTCACAATCGCCAGCGGGACTCGGAAACCAAGCCACTTGAGGTTTCGAACTTCTTTGGAAAGTGTGATGATCTCGGGAAGGAAGTTAACTTTAAGCTTCAGGACGTTTCCAGTGCGCCCCCGGACTCGAGTGCTTTCAATGGTGAAGATGCGCCCCGAGACACCAAGGTTGCGCTGCTGCACCTTCCGTGCCCAGTCATCGAATATCTCCTGAGTGTTGAGCTTCATGCGGAAGCTGTCCCCGTCCTGCTTCAGCTTCTGGCCCTCCACATGGTTCTCCCAGCCCTTCCCCAGCACATCCTCTACACGCTTCATGTAGGCACTCAGCTGGCGGTCGATCTGCTTCGCCCAGATGATGGAGCCTGACACTGGGGGCAGGTCACGCACATGGCTCATCTTACACGCCTGACTCTGTGGGTACTGGACCTTGAACTTGTCATGGAGAGACTCGATGTCATCTTTCACACGCTGAATTAGCTGGGTCTGGTACTCGCGGATGGCCCCACGGATGTGAGGCCGGACAAATAGTGCATTGAACCTGGAGAAAATCCTGAACATCTCGTTAGCGTTCTTGGCTGTGCCAAGCTGATCCCTAAGGCGAGCAGTGATGCGGGTCTCCACCCTGTCGATTCGCTCATCATATCTCTTCATGGCGGCCTCCCAAGCTTCCGTGCCTTCCTTGGAGACATCTAGCCCGTCCACTTCCTTGACATTCTCATAGGCAAGGTTGACCTCCTCAATAGCATTCGCATCCGCGGCATCAAAGAGAACCTCTGCTACTTTCATGTCCTGAGGCTCAGGGACCTCTCCTTGATTCTGTTGTGCAACTGCTGTGACCTGAAAGGGATCCATGACAAAAAAGTTGATCACATGAAGGCTGTCGTTCCATTGTACAGGAGCAAACACTGCACAATATAGTCAGCCCTATCTGTGGGTTTTTAACTTTTAGCCAAATGTTTTATAACCACAACCCAACAAAGCTACGAGAAATACCAGAGAGTATATTCTACTCTGCATGTAAAGATCTTCTGACAATGTAGTTTTAGTTCTTAAGCTAAAATAACATGTTAAAACCTAGGTTTTGGGTACTTGCCTCTTCAAAGTTTTGTCAACAATTAAAACTATATTGGAAAGCTCAGTAATTTGCAGGAACACTACATATAAACTCAGTATCCAACAAAGTCTTCCTTTTTGATTATTAAAACTTTAATTATAATCCACAGGTAAATACCACTGCAGAGGGACAGATGAAGGCTACACCAACCGGGAAGAATCCCTGTTCAGTTCCCCGAAGCTCTCAGAGAGCAGAGCAGAGGATGAGCTTTACCTCAGGAAGCACAAGACTTCCACAGACATCTCTTGCCCACACTCCCACAGAATTATAAAGCAAGCAGGGGCCTTCATTTGGGTCCACAGATGTCTTGGATGAAATTCAGATAGTCTGGAAACTTGTTTGGGGGAGATCATCATTATTATTTTCACTAACCCCTAACTAAAATTTAGCATTTCCTATAATTATGAATGCACACAACAGTCACAGTCATTTGAGGTTCTAAGGCTTTGTCATCAACAAATACTTTCTCATCACATTTGTACATATCTTTTTTTTTTTTAATATTTATGTATGTATTTGAGAGCGAGCAAGCGCACAAGCACGAGTTGAGTGCACCAGTGTGGGGAGGGCTAGAGGGAAAGAGAGAGAGAAGGAGACTCCCGGAGTGGGGAGCCCAAGGCAGGGCTTGATCCCAGGATCCCGAGATGATGATGTGAGCCAGAATCAAGAGTTGGATGCTTAACCAACCGAGCCACCCAGCTACCCCACATTTGTACATATCCTGATTATCTTGCTTATGCTCATTACTACTTCAAAATTACAATATTAATATGGCCCATCACTAGATCTTGCTATTTTATTTGTTCATGGCAAAGCACAGAGATTACTAGATCACAATTTAGATAATTGTTTCCTTGTAAACCTGTGCATTTTATTTCATGCATTTAAAAACATTCTGAGTTGCGGGGGGGGGGGGCGCCAGGTGCCTTAGTTGATTAAGTATCTTCATTTCGATTGACTTAGACGGGATGAGCACTGGGTGTTTTTCTGTATATTGACAAATTTAACACCAATAAAAAATAAATTTATAAAAAAAAAAAGTTGAAAAAAATAATAGAAAAAAAGCATCTTCATTTCGGCTCAGGTTATGATCTCAGGGTTGTGAGATCAAGCCCTGAGTCAGCCTCCATCCTGGGAATAGAGCCTGTTTAAGATTCTCTCTCTCCCTCTCCCTCTGTTTCTCCATCTACCTTCCTCTTCCTCTCTCTAAAATAAAAAAAAAGGAAAAATAGGGCAGCCCCGGTGGCTCAGTGGTTTAGCACCACCTTCAGCCCAGGGCATGATCCTGGAGACCTGGGATTGAGTCCCACATCGGGCTCCCTGCATGGAGCCCGCTTCTCCCTCTGCCTGTGTCTCTGCCTCTCTCTCTCCCTCTGTGTCTCTCATGAATAAATAAATAAAATCTTAAAAAAAAAATTAAAAAAGATTTAAAACCCAAGAAGTCTAGCTCTAGGGCCTGTGCATTTTTAGGGGAGGGATGAATGGATGGAGAAGATTTGGAGTAAATACAGAATCACTGCATCACAGAGAGAACAGTGACAGGATACAAATGGAACTCAAGCACTTAGCACAAAACACAAGTGGTTCATGTGCATTCTAAGAAAAAAAAGGAGTGGGGGCGCCTGGGGGCCTCAGTACATTAAGTGTCTGTCTTTAGTTCAGGTCATGATCTTAGGGTCCTGAGATCAGCGCTACATGGGGGAGAGGGTCCCTGTTCAGCAGGGAGTCTGTGTCTCCCTCTCCCTCTAACCCTCCCCCTGCTCATGCTCTCGCTCGCTCACTCTGCCCACCGCCCACTCTCTCTTTAATAAGTAAATAAAACCTTAAAAAAAAAAGAGGTTATAAAAACTCATATACGTGTTTTAAAAATGTGATACACACCTGTGGCCTCAAGACCCTGACAATGACAGCTCTCAGCTGTTCGTGCTGGCGTCGAAATTTTCTCATCTGGTCAAGGCGGGCCTGGAGCTTCCTGTGGGCAGGATTGATTCGCCACACCATCTTCAGATTTTCTTCCCTTTTTCTTTTGACAATGTCTCTCAGTAATACCTGAAGCTTCTCATATTCATCATCCCAAGTCTGAAAGACTTCAAAGCATGCGACCATAACCTAGGATACAATTTACAAGAGCAAGCTTATTATTACAGCATGTTTTCATCTCCATGCCCTGAGGATGGTTTTCTGATATATTAAAACTTACTTTTTCAAATTCTTCATAAGCAACATGCATCAATTTTCTGGTGCCCAATACTTTGAGTAACTGAGAACTCAAGTCTCTTGAAATTGCCTCCACCAAACGCAGTGCCCTCTGAATGGGATATTTTGTGTTTCGGATCTTTCTCAAATGGGTGAAAATTGCAACAAGTGCCTGCCTTATTTTGTCCAGCTCAGTGGCAGACAGTAAATCATTCAGAGGAAAATCTTTCATCAGAGGATTGTAGTCATTCACAGTTTCCAAAGCCTGTTTTAGACCTAGATTAACAGAGAAATGGTTAATGGTTTTCATATAAAGTAATACACATATAATATATTGTTACATGTCAACCATACCTTCATTAGGGAAAAGTAATACAACTAAGAGGATACTGCTTACAACTTAACACTGGGTAAGTAAACTGAAATACAGTCTTACAACGGAACATTCTGATGTTGCAGAAGAGTCAGTGACACAGAAACTGATATTTGAAAAAAAGAACATGTTATTAACAGGATGATCCTCTGTTAATTAACGGACAGTCTCGTTGCTTTTTAAAGAATATCAGTCAAGTCACAAATACTCTAAAGGCTGTAGGTGATGGCCCCACAGATTTCATTGTTTCCTATACCATCTAAATGTTCTATAAATAACATTAGGTTTAGAAAAACTGTAATTTTATCATCCTTAGGAACACTAAAATGTAAATGTTATACCCATGGCTCATATGAGGTGAATGTGTTATGGACACAGAATCCCAGAAGCACCTGGGTCTAGTTTACTTTGATTCCTCCAGCATAAGATAAAAAAAAAAAAAAAAAGTATTAGGAAAGAAATAAAAATTTCTGGAGTATTTAAAAACAAACTTCAAGGTGTACCTTTTAGCATTAGGATCAGGTAACATGTGCAATGTGCTCCAAGTAACTAGAAGATTTCTACCTGGAAGTTCCTCAAACATTTAAAATGTGGGCAGCATGCCTTTTTGGGAGGGGTAGGAAAAGAACATGATGAGTATCACAGCCCCGATTCCTTGTTCTAACATTCTCTGGTATCCAAACCTTTGAGTGCCCAGTGTGTGCTAATAAAACATCACTCACATTGTTGTGCATTCAGGAAACTAAATTTATCTTGATCACTTTTCAGAACAGGGAGGAAGGCAGAGAATGGGGAAAATGGGGCAGGTGAAAGAGGAAGAGAAAGCAGTGTCCAGCTCTCGTTCCACAGTCCTGTGGGCAAACAACTTCTGTTTAATGTCAACTACCTTCCTGCCTGGATCGTCAAAAGCACACTTGACTTCATACTAAAAAAGTAACTATCTCCTCAAGGAATCAGGTAACTGAGAAATAGGAGGAAAATTCTAAGAGTCCAGGGATTCTCTACTCAGGCCTAGAAACTGGCTTATGTTCCCAAAACTCCTAAAGGGGAAGGAAGGTATATGGGAAAATCATTTTCATTACCTAGACCTGGGGGAAAAGGAGACAAGACACGAGAAGAAACAGGAAAGATGGTTCATCTATTGACTTTCACTGAAATTATCCATAAGATCTCACAAAAGCCAAATCAATAACTTACTGATCACATTATTAGTCCTAGTTTTTACCTGTGTCAGTGTCAAAACTGACAGTGGCATGGAAACGCTTGCCATGTTTCAAAATATCCAAAGTAAGGAGAACTTCTGGGCTCTCTCGTTTCTCCTGTATGCGGTATAATGCACGTTCCAAGTTTAACCAAAAACTAATTTCCTGCAAGGCTGTTCCTGAGGCAGGGTCTCGATCAAGTTTGGTCACCTTTAAGGATAAATAATATTCAAGAGTATTCACTATTTAAATAAAGGTAGAAAAGTATCATTTAACTGAACACATGCATTACAACTTAATTTTTATATTTCAAGTAGATTTCCTTTCCTGTCGATTGTAAGTGGTTTAATAAGTGAAAGCAAAGGCACATAAGACAGCTGAGATCAATATTCTCTCAAGGTTAATATTTAAATAACTGCACGCTATCCCAGCACAAAGGAGAGAACCACTAACATCATTGGAGACTTCATCTCACTGACAAAAACTCAAACCAGTTTGAGATATTAAAGAATACAGTACTTTATAAACACATCCAATACCATGCTCTTACTTTTTGAATTTCTCGTATCCAACGGTTAACTCCTGATTGTAACTGATTGAGAAAAGTTGGGTCTTCAACCTTATCTCCAAAGTCTGTAACTTTTGGCTTTTCTCCACGTTCATAACATTGTTTTGCAACATTTGTAATAATGGGATGAATTGGCAGGCTGATCTCTGGAATTTCAATATTTTGCTGCAAGTGAAGGAGCCCCATTTCAAGTTCTGCGATCTTTTTTTCAACAGAAGGAGCCATTTTATCACCATCCCTAAAAAGGTTAACAAACACTTCAAACTTTAGTGTGTTGTCGGTCTCCAAAAGAGCCTATTATCTAAGGTCTGTCAAACATTAATAACATATATCTTATTAATGCAACAGAATTATATCCTCTTGGTTTACTGGCTTTGCCCTCCCAATTTCCGAATTTACAGTATCTTTCACACAGTGTCTTGTGAACACTAAGTGAAATAGGACATTCAAACCAACAGAGGAAGAAGGGTTTTTACCTGTCTGCCTTGCCAGACTCTCTGATATAGGACTTGAAAAAAGGAGCCACCGCATTGCTAATGAAAGAATGCAGGGTTTCATATGGGGAGTCTTCACTGAGTGTGAGGACTCGGAGCTGAGAAGACACTGGTTTGTCTGCATCAATTACTGGAGTACGTTTAATGAATGCCAAGCTAAAAGAAAGCAAAAAAAGAAATTAGAATAAAAAACCTCATTCCTAACCAGTTTTAGTAACTATTGTCCTCTGTGTTGTACGTAAATTAAAAATTCATTTGAATGTTTTAAATTAAAAATCATATTAAGAATACATAAAAAAAGAATACATTAAAGAGCTGCTTTTCTAATAGTGAAAAACTGCTTTTCTTTCTTTACTCAGGTGAGAACAACTGAATCAAGGTCAAGGTTTTGGGTGACCATGAAACCAGGCAAAATTAATTTGTCTAATGTATGGGTTGAGTTCATAACCTTGCCCTCACTCACATGAACCTCCCTAGTAACTGCAAGTTACAAGCCATGATGTGCTTAAATCTGATATGTTCATTTGTACCATTTATTTATGGCACTAAGTCACAGATTAGCTTTAATAAATAACAGTCACTCACAGGTTAAAGTGACAAGAAGGCATTCCAGACCCCCCACAGCCTGGCCTAAATCTACTCTTCCAGTCTTATCTCCTGTTATGTACCCCCTTCCCTACCCAAGACACTGCTTAAAATAGATGTCCCATTCTCTGAACATTACATGCCTTTGTGTCTTTGCTTAAGAAATCTACATTCATCTGCTGAAATTCCAGGTAATCCTCAAAACCCAATTTTGGCATTACCTCTTCCATGGGGCCTTCCCTAACCAGAATCACTCTTGCCAATCTCCATGTTTCATGGTATTCTGTGCCTCTAATATTTTGCCAAGTAGTACAGTTAGTGGTGTACCTGCTGAGCTTTCTCCCAAAAGATCACAAGCTTCTGGGAACCAGGTTTTATTTCCCTGCATATGTACTGCTATATCTTACATATAATAGATGCTCAAAGATGGCTAAATTAACAGTTCAAAAAAATTAGTATTTGAATTTTCCATTCCCAGGGCAGTACTTTACACATAATACTTTGTTATTCTAAAAAGTCATTAAAGCCTCCTGATGTGACATACTGAGAAGGAAAAAGTCTTAAAAGCAACCCTACCAAAAATGCACAAATATGTATCACCATTGGTCTGTACTTCTCAAAAATGTCAATATCATGAGAGACACAAAATTAGATTCCGGATCAAGGGAGAATTACTGTAAGGGACATAATATTGAGACAATCTGAATATGCACATGGTACATAAAGAGTGCTATTGTACTACTTCCTGAATTTAAAAATTGTACCAAGGCTATGAATAGAAGTGTCCCTGTTCTTAGGAAATATACTAAAGTCTTAAAAAAAAATAAAAAATAAAGTATTTAAGGATAAAGGGGCAGGCTGTCTACAACTAACTCTTAGACGGTTCGAGAAGAAAAAAAAACAAAAAGCAAAAAACGATAATGCAAATGTGGCTATGTTAACAACGGATACCTCATATCAACTGTATATAATTCATGCAACTCTTTTGTAAGCTTGAAATTATTCAAAATAAAAAGTTTTAAAAAACCAATGCAGTATAAATTAAACATTTACATACTTAAATTTGGATATGTCTACTGGTGTGTAAATTGGCACCATTTCTCTAGGTGGGAAAAACCTGGTAACATGCATTAAAGACCGTAATGACAAATGCATCTGAACCAGTAATGTTTTCTTTAGGGATTTATACTAAAAAGAATTAGACCTCTACCTAAGAATCTTTATTAGGTTTTTACTAGTCACTTATAAAATAAAGAAAATTCTGAGAATTTCTGAGAATAATCTGAGAATTATTATTACACATGTTAAGTACATTACAGCTCAAACCTAAAGTGGATGCCATGACGTAGCAATTAAAATAAAACTACTTTAGAATAAATACTGACTTGGAAATTCTCAGAGTTCCAATACATGAAATCAAAGATAGATACTGAATTTAAACAGCTGAAATCTTGAATGTTTTCTTAATGTCTTCATCTGAGTCAATTAAGATCTACATTCAAATCTTACAAGCTTATAATCCAAGGTACCAGTATAGTCACACAACTCACCTATTGGACTTAACTCCATAATGAATGTCTATGTTGATATTATAGGAAATGAATTCTTTTTCTTCTTCTCCTTCATCACCAACATCCTCTACAAATTATAATAAATATGATGTCAAATTCATGTCAATATCAACAATCGCCCTACCCCCAACCTGACAGTTAAACCTCCACATGACTTGGCTCTATTTTTCCCTTCCTATCCATTTATTTTCTGACTCTTGACCCAGGCACTTTGCTGTGTGATCCTGGGCAAGGGAGTTAACTTCTCTGCCTGGGGTGCTGGAAGCACCAGAACAGGGTCTGGTCCCAGGCAGTGGTGTTCTCTATGGCCAGTGCTCACCACCCACTCCTGGCAGTCTCATCCCTTGTACTCTCCCAACACAGAAGATGCTTTCTACTTCCAACTCTGGGTATTTTGCTCAGGTGTTTACTCAACACTCACTATGGACAGGCATTTTACTAAAAATACTTTAGGCATATCACATACCTAACATTCATGACAACACTGTGGGGGTTGGCATGACTATTCTTACCCATGTTTTCCAAGAAATGTAAGTGAACTGACCAATGTGTGTCTGGAAAGGGACAAAGTGAGAATTCAGAAGTCTGTGATTCCAAATCCAGGGTCCTCCCCAGTACACGAACTACTTCATCCCTCATCAAGGTCCTTTCAGTGCAGATACCCATTAAGAAAATTGTTACCAAGAAATATCCTTAGGGTCACCAAGAGGCATTCACCTAGCCTTCCCCTCTGCTCTGACACCACTTTTCAGAGCCTGCTTGGGGGTCGATTTATGAGTGCATCTTCCTCCCCAGTAGCAAGCTCTTGTAGGGCAGGGAACATACTGATTCCCCACAGCAAACATCATGCACAGTAGTCATTTTAAAAAGCTTACTGGAATTCAATAGTAAGATAGCTCAAGATGCATGTGAATAAAATGTCTTTTATTTTTAAAGTAGGCTCCATAGTGATCATGGAGCCCAATCCAGGACCTGAACCCATGACCCTGAGATTAAGACCTGAGCTGAGATCAAGAGTCAGATGCTTAACTGACAGAATCACCGAGATGCCCCTGAACAAAATTTCTGAATAATTAAAAAAGCACAATTGAAAAATTAAAATTTGTAAGACTGGAAAATAATCCAAAGCACTAGATCTAGTACTGATCTACTAGATGCATAAATGCTCCAGTTGAATTATCTTTGCAATGATATATTGTATGGAATATCTGCATTGGCAAAAATTTCTACCCAAGGATTTTTTTAAAGATTTAATTTATTTATTCATGAGAGACAGAAAGAGAGAGAGAGAGAGAGACAGAGAGAGACAGAGACACAGGCAGAGGGAGAAGCAGGCTCCATGCAGGGAGCCTGATGTGGGACTCGATGCCGGGACTCCAGGATCACGCCCTGGGCCGAAGGCAGGCACTAAACCGCTGAGCCACCCAGGGATTCCCACCTACCCAAGGATTAACATGATATGTGTGTTTTGCCTTCACATTTAAGTCATGATGTAAGAGCAAAGGCAGCAGACTTATCTGAGTGATCTTGGGAAAGTCATTCTTCTTCCTCAAATTCATGAAATGAAAAATGGGCAGCAGAGTCAAGGGATGGGTGAAATAAGTGAAAGAGACGAAGAGTATACGTATGATAAATGTACAGAAGTGCTGACTCACTATATTGTACACCTGAGACTAGTATAACACTATGTTAATTATATTGGAATTAAAATTTTAGAAACTAAAAAATAATAGGCAGCAGAGGAGGGGGTGGGATATTAAATTAGATGGTCTATAAAGTTTCTTTAAGCACCAACAACTGAAAATCTGGGTATACAGGTCTGAGCAAAAGTCATTTATTTCATTAGCTTTAAGATGAGACAAATACAATATATACACGAAAAGATGAAAAATAATACTATATCTATATAATTCTTCCAAATTATTGTTTTTAGTATAATTTTAAGAAGAGGAGGTGGCCAACTATTCTAGTATGCCAGGGACTTCCTAGCTCTTTTTAAAAAATAATTTAAAAGAAAAAAAAAAACTAAACACATCAGTCTGGTTTTCTAACTACCAAAATATGGAAATACCACAATACAGATCATAGTGCCTGAAACCAACCACGCATATGATTGTAATCTCTAAAATGCAAGCACACGAACAGACAAAGATATAATCCCAAACTAGGGGATCCCTGGGTGGCTCGGCAGTTCAGTGCCTGCCTTTGGCCCAGGGCGTGATCCTGGAGTCCCGGGATCCAGTCCCACGTCGGGCTCCCTGCATGGAGCCTGCTTCTCTCTCTGCCTGTGTCTCTGCTTCTCTATGTCTATCGTGAATAAATAAATAAAGTCTTAAAAAAAAAAAAAAAAAGAAAGAATCCCAAACTAAAACAGTTTTCAGGGTGGTAGGGCTATGGAGTATTTTCTCCTTCAATTTTCCAAACTCTGTTCTATGAATTATATAAAATATATGTCATCAAAATAGCATCTAAGCAGTATCTAGAAAAGTACCATTCTATAATCACTAAAGGAAATTCCTGATATAACTAAAAAACATGGTATATTCATTTTGAATCATTTCTTCCTCCAAGGCAAGATTCATCATCTATAAAATAAAATCACACAGAAAACATGCCAACTGGATGCAGCATCTAGCCACTCTGCCTGCACTTCCTAATGCAAACAAGGTTAAAGGAACTGGGCACTGGGCCATGCGATGAGTCACGGCTCTGCTCTGTCTCAGCACTGCTGGGAACGCCCAGCTCCCCACCAGGAATACCGCAATGCAGCAGAACACTGCCTGAGCTCGGGAAGGCACACCCAAAGACACAGTCCTCAGACAAGGATATCCAATAAGCATCCTCCACTGCTTTGTTAAAACCCTAATTTCTTTTGATGGCAATAATTTAAGGAAATCATAGAACCCATTTTGGATTAGTTTTTAAATGTTTATTCTCCATAAAAGAGATTAAATGAGGTCTGAGTGTCTGATTCCTAGTAGAAAGACCTACCATTGTTTTATAAATTGACATCAAATGATTTAACCTTTTTGCCTCCCTCTAAATTATTACATGTTCCAAATAATAACAGTGTAACATTCTAATTCTGCAGAAACATTTTTTAAAATTGTTCAGAGGAAAGATACTCAATAGTTAATCCTGAATAACAAAGAAGCTATTAATCCTGCTATATTTAGAAGCTTATAACCAATACAATCTGCATATTTTATCAGGCAATACCACTTTCAGGAAAGTCTGAATCAGTTTCCTAATGCTGCTAACATTACTGTTAACACATAATGGGCCAATAGCATATTGCCTGTTAGTTAATACACTCCAAGAATCAAAGTACCAGTACAGAAAGTGTTGAGCCACATTGATACACACATTTAGTGAACTGTAAACATTTCTTTGGTTAACTTCTGAGAGTTCACTGAATTTCTACAGATGTTCAAAATGTCACTTAGCACAAGTCTGTGTATATTTCTATCGAAAGCCCAGTTTAATGTATTTCAAACTCAGAGTGATTTGCATCATTACACTGTGAATTAGGTGACCATTATGTTTCACTTAGTGAAATATAAAAAGATGTGCACTCAATTACCTTAAGACTCGGACTTCCTCCCCTAGGGAGACCGGGTGTGCTTTCAGAAAACCTGGTGAACATGCAAGGTTAGAGGGCACAACAGATGGTAAAGGGGCAGGGCAGGCCAGGCTGCCCAGCTTCCCAGGTCCCTGGTCAGTCCCTCATCCCCCTCCCTCCCACTCTCTCAGCCATGGGGCAGGTTCTTCTCCACCCAGCAAAGGCAGCCAGTTGTTTTCTCTGGCCCACACAAACTACCAAATTACTTGTTACATGTTTTCCTGGTTCTCCTTTATCTTTCATTTTCTTTTCCTCTTAAAATCCAAAACCTACTAATGCCACGTTACTCTGGTAGCTCACTGTCACTGTCACAGATGTCTTCCCTGTGGGGAAGCTCACACACAATTGCTAGAGATTCCCCCTTTCCTGTATCTGGTACTTTTTCTTGTCACCTCGACACCCATTGCCTCCTTCTTTTTTTTTTTTTTTTTTTAAAGATTTTGTTTACTTATTCATTAAAGACACACACAGAGAGGCAGAGGGAAAAGCAGGCTCCCCACTGACCAGGGAGCCCGATGTGGGACTCGATCCCGGGACTCTAGGATCACGACCTGAGCTGAAGAGGCGCTCAACCACTGAGCCACCCAGGCGTCCCAGGGCTGTGACTTCTTTGTCACAACTACTCCCTGATCTGGCCTGAGGCTCAGGGCATGGGGAGAAAGTCTGAGTTTTATCTCTAACCTGAAGACTTCCATTGATAACACTTTTTACAACGTGAAGGGAGGGTTAAATCCCACGTAATACTCTACAATGCTGGCAAACAGAATTTCCCTCCATCTTTACTTTTTAAAAAGAAGCGATGATGGTTTTCCCTTTGCTGCTCATAAATGTTATGTGCTTACGCTACACTGCATATTCAAACTTACTGAGCTGCAGACTGGTTTGTCCTATAGAGGGCAGGGCCCGCCTACAGTGTGACAGCACAGGACAGTAGGAATCCAGGCTGCAAGGTTCCTGGCCTACGGCTTCAAAGGAGTGTACTGTCACAGCAAAAGTCTTCCTGCTAATTTATTAACAATTTTCCTAACCATTTTGGGAACAAAGCAAAGGCCAGAAATGAATACATTTTAGTCATCATTTCTTCATCCATTAGGGAAAGTAAGTTCTCAGAAAACTAATTTTTAAAATCCACAAAAACATTCCCCATTAAACCTTCCACACTGCTGTATCTCTAAGAAGTTGAGCACTGTAAAAAGTTCTCGCTTTCTTTCACATTCTAGCTCTAGCCATCTCTGCAATAATGAGGTAAAACCTCCTAAATGATGTCTTTTAGAAAAATGTAGGATAAGTATTGACCAAAGGTGGTGACTATTTTCAGTTTTAAAGACAAAGTGCGAAGGCTAAGACACCCAAAGGGAAAAATAAACAAAAACTCACAGCATCGACCCCAACCTCAGCCTGGTCACTAACGAGCCGGAGCAGTCCTAGAACCACCATTTTCACCAGCTGCAAACTGAAGCATCTCTCATCTGCTCCCATCTTTACCATCCAATAAAAATGTACTTCAGGTAAAACCTGCTATAGAATGTCATTAAAATTGTAAAATGCCTATGAAGTAACGGGCACCTATCTGATTGTAATTTAATTTTTTAAAAGATTTTATTTATTCGTAAGAGACACACAGAGAGAGGCAGAGGGAGAAGCAGGCTCCATACAGGGAGCCTGATGTGGGAATCGATTCCGGGACTCCAAGATCACACTCTGAACTGAAGGCAGGCACTTAACTGCTGAGCCACCCAGGCATCCCAGATTTTATTATTTTTTAAGATTTTATTTCTTCATGATAGATACACAGAGAGAGGCAGACAGATATAGGCAGAGGGAGGAGCAGGCTCCCTGCTGGAAGCCCAATGTGGGACTTGATCCCAGAGCCCCCAGGACCATGATCCGAGCCAAAGGCAGACGCTCAACCACTGAGCCACCCAAGCGTCCCTCTGATTGTAATTTTAGAAGTATACTCTGGTGAAACAGTTTTCTACAGGCCAGGAATTACAGAAAAGAGAGTTCTCTTTTTCAAATCAGAGGGGCCATAATTTAACATTTCCCTTCCCACCAACTCTCCAATCCTTTAGTATCAAAATAAACTGTTAAATTCACAACCTTTATTCTACATTTTAAGGAATACTGTACTTTAACAGAAAAGTTCACAGCTAGCTAGGGTGGTATACATATATATTTTATTGTAAAATATATTTTATTGTAAAAATGCTTCTGTATTCAATTACAAGTGTTTGGAAAATTGTTTCCATAAAAAGAAGGGGAGGATAAAATAAAATCACTTTCCCTTGTTCACTAAATTATGACTTCATTCTTGTTGACAGTCTACTCAGTTTACACAGATTTGTTTTCCACAACACAAAGCAAGCCTACCTTTTCACTGTAACTAGCTACTGGGTGCTCACATCTGTTTAAATGTACAAAGGCCAACGCTAACTCAAAAATCACCCAGAAGAAAGCCCTCCTATCAAGTGATCTGGGTCAGTACTTGCCCTAAATCATGCTACTTTAGTCAGGATGCCAACTAGACTGAGGGGACCATATAGTCTTTTTTTTTAATTTAAGTGAAAAATAAATTACAGACAGGTTGAACTACGAGAAATACTTTTTTATTTTTGTAAATACAGGAATGAGGTAGGATTTCAATCTTAGACACTCTCACTCCTTAGCCCACGTTCAAAAGTGCAAGTCATTATGGAACCAAGATCTGGATGCTTGGACATTTGCTTTGCTGAAATAAGAAAATGTACATTAAGAAAACAGATGATTTGCAATGAAAAGTATACTACAGAAATAGTACTTTCCCCCGATAATCTTAGCAAAGTTCAGTTCTAATGTTTGAGAAAAGTCGATTACTGATAAGCTGTCTAGAACCAAAAACAAAACTTACAAATTTTTTCCATAAAAAAACAAAAACAAAAACAAAACCTGAGGCCCAAGGTAGAAATCACCGATTTTAAAATACGTCAACTGTGCAATGAAAGTATGATCAAGAATTAGCCAAGGTCAAACTACTCAAAACACAGTAATTTAACACAAATTAAGGTATAGTTTAATAAAACAATGCACAGTCACTGAAAAATAATCAGAAAGACAGATTCCACAATGCTGACACTGGTTATATCTGGCTCAAAGGAGTCCCGGTGATTTTTACTTTATCTGTATACTTTAAATTTTGTATCATGACTAAATATGTACCCTTTTTGAAAGATTAAGTGGGTCCAAAAAAATATTTTAACACTAGTGGTTTCCAGCCTGGAAAACATGATCCCCAATACAACAGAAAACCCTAAGCAACATTAATAGTCTAAATGTGTCTGAAAAGCTCATTTTTTTGAACATTCCATGTGTATCTAAGAAAAACATTTTTTCACACCCTGACCCTCCAAACCTCTCACAGACACGGAAGCTACAATGAAGCATATCCGGGGCAAGAACAGCTTTTGAAAGAAACAAACTATCAGAAAGAAACATAAGTATGAGTGTGTGGGGGTTGGGGTGGGGTGAGACAGTATAAATCCCATTATTGACAGGCCTTACAGCTTTTTTGAGATTATAAAAAGCTCGCTGGTAAACATTTTCAGACAGTGGCCAGTTCCTTAACTTTTTTTTAGGTTAAAAAAAAAATTTATTTTTAAATTTTATTTATTCATGAGACACACACAGAGCGAGGCAGAGATACAGGCCGAGGGAGAAGCAGGCTCCATTCAGGGCGCCTGATGTGGGACTTGATCCCGGGTCCCCAGGATCACGCCCTGGGGCCGAAGGCAGATGCTCAACGGCTGAGCCACCCGGGTGCCCCTAAGGTTAAAATTTACTTGGACATCACTCCTGGGTTCCCAGATGGACAGTGCTACACCCATTCTGCGCTGCCAAACACGCTCTCCATCAACCACCAAGCGGTCCTGCAGAGTCCAGACACTCCCTGAGGACAGGCTCAGCCCTCAAGACGAAGGTCACTGTTTGAGGAGACTGCTGCAAAATGCAAACCTTTCGCTCCCTCTCCCCGAGTAGGTGTGCCTATCCGGGTCTCTCTTTAAAAACAAAACAAAACAAAACAAAAAACAACAAAAAAAAATAAAACAACAAACCTGTAAACTAGGTTCAGATATCATGGGGGTCACCATTAGGATCATCTAAATACTAAGCAAATATTATAGGTGTGGTTGGTGAAATCCAGCAGCGTGCTGGACACTGAGACGCCGAGTCTAGACCGGGGGGTTGGGGGGAGGGCAGGGGGGGCTGGTGACTCTGGGCGAGTCCACTTCGTCGCAGCCTGAAACAGGGAAATCCCCTGCAGACACGGCACGGAGGCTGGGAGCACCGGGAGGCTGGGAGCACCGGGCGGCGGCCCACGGAGCGGGAGCGCGCACCCGCCGGGCGCAGGGATGCTCGGCTCGCGGCCCGGCCCGGTGCTCGCGGCCCGGCTCCGCACCTGGGTCCACGGGGAAGGGCCCCGACGCCTCCCCCCGGGCGCGCACGGCCCCGCGGGTCGGCCCCCGACACATCCCTCCCCGGGGCCGGCCTGGCCGGGACGCAAATCGAAACCGAAGAGCTCATGTGACATCGGAGGCCGGGATGCGGCCTCCGCCCGCGCTCAGCCCGGCAGACGCCGTCTCCACCCAACTCGGCCATCTTGGGGCCCGAGCAGACAAAGCGAGCCCATTGTTGCGGGGCTCGGCGAGGCCGGGGCGCCCCTGTCCGCTCCCGCCACCCGGAAGGGGGCACCCGGGGCTCCCGCCCAGCAGGGGGCGTGGCGCCGGGCTCGCCCCAGCCCTCGGGGCGCCCCCCCCCGCCCGCCGCCCGCCCGCCGGCCGCCGCGCACCTTTGAGCGTGGAGCGCTCCACCAGGACCGTGTGCACCTGCGGGTCCGACAGGAACTTGCGCATCTGCTCCAGGGCGCTCTTCTCCTCCAGCGCCGCCTCGAGCGCGGCCGGCGCCTCGCCGCCGTCCTCCAGCAGCAGCGGCACCAGCTTGCGCAGGTGCTTCTGCAGCACCGACACGTCGGCCACGTTCTGCACGGCCGACACCTCCAGGCCCGCCGAGCCGTCCTCGCCGCCGCCGCCGCCCGGCTCCGACATGGCGCCGCGCTCGGGACCCGCAGGGAGCGCTGGGCAGACGGCCGCGGCTCCGCACGAGAGCGAGCGGACGAGAGAAACGGGCGCCGGGAACTGACCGTCCGCTAGCCGCGGCCGACTGAGCGAGCGGGCGCCGGCTCCGCCCTAAAGGCCGCCGCCCGCCTGCCCGCCCCGCCCGCGGCCCGCCGCCTCAGCCATTAGCGCCCGCTCCCCGCCCTGGCGTCACGACGTTGCGCGTGCGCGCGCCCCCTCCCCGCGACGCCGCCGCTCGGCCTTCTGGGACTTGTAGTCCCAGCGCTGGGCGGGGCCCCGCGTTTCCCCGCACCGCGAGCCCTGGAGGTGGGAACTTCACTTGGTCCGTGGGCGGGGCGGGGCGGGGCGGGGCGGGGCGGGGCGGGGCGGGGCGGGGCCGTCAGAGACTGTACCTGTCGCGTTCGCTGCTGTGGCCGCACAGCATAGAGCCTGAGACACTCCACGAATATTGAATGAATGAATGGTGTCGAGGATGAGAGCTAACGATTTTTTTTTTTGAGCATTTAGGTTATGACCGACATTGCCCTAAGCATTTAATCTGTGTTCTCGCGTTGAACGAATGAATGACTACAATATGTTAAGTGCTAAAATATAGTTGTTAGATATACACGGGAAGAGTGAGAGCCTTTTTTTTTTTTTTTCTTCTTTCCCCCGGGGTGGGGGAGGACGTGAGGGTGCCACCTTGCTAGTCTGGAAAAAGGGGGAGGTGGGGAAGGGGACATTCCCAGCAGAGGAACTAGCCTTTACAAAGACAGAGGAGCCTCCAGGTTGTGGCTGGAGCCCTGACTGCAGAGGCGGTGTCAGGTGAAGCCAGGAGGTGAGGCCCACCTGAACCGTGGGATAAAGCCATGCTGCTGCTGGGGGTGCTGGATGCTGCTCATGAAGCAACTCCCCCGGATGCTGTGATGCCCAAGTGGGAGACCTAGGTGACAACATCTACCTAGAATACTGATGCTCTGCTAGCAGCGGGGGCTGGCACCGTCATTCCATGGGCCTCCGCATCTGAGGCCGCACAAGGAGGGGACTGAGACGCCTGCTAGATAAAGCTTTCCCCAGCTCCCATCCACCTGGATCTCCCCCATTACCCCGAGATGACATAAGGGTGGGAGTCCAGGCTGCCCACATTCTTGGTTTAGAGATGACAGTTTCTTCTAAGGAGCGTTCATTGGCCTCTGAAAAATCAAACTCATAACTTGCTTCTTAAATTGGGTGGATGGAGGAAGGGAAACCAAAGGCGTTATTTTTATATCAAAGTGCACAGTCACAGAGCTGAGTCCTGATTGGTAGGATGATGATGGGATGATTTGATTCCCCCAAATCATCTTTGGAAAACTGGGATACATACAATATGCTTATCCTTGCTCAATTACCCAGTGCCAACCCCAGGGACTGCTGGAACATGGAAACTAATTAGATGATTCTTGTCTTTAAGGAGCTCCCGGAAGAGGGGGCAGATTAATACCCATCCTCCTGCCCTCCATCAGTCTGCCCTTGTGTAATATGCCCAGACAGATCTAAATAACCTTCCAGGGAAAAGATAAAGCAACTGCAATCAGTTTGTGCTGTGATCATACTGGTCAGGGATAATAATAATGCCACCGACAGCTAACACTGAATGCTCACTCAATGCTAAGCACTCCACTGAGCACCCCTCACCCCCACCATGTCCTCTGGGGGTAGGAACAGGGATGAAAAGGGAAATCTGTTAGGGGCAGGTTAGTGAACTCTGAATTGACCACACAGCATCTGAGACCCAGAAACCCAGCAGATGGTGAGAGAGGCTGCTTGCAGCCTGCACCGTGAGTCAGCGCGTTCGGGAGACCCCTGGAGATGCAGCCACCGGGGCATCCAACCAAGAGACGCTGCAACCTGGCCTTGAGCCAGGGCAGCAGAGCCGCAGGCTTTGGTTTTGCAGCTCTGTGTGCTAGGCTCAAAATTAAAAGTGTTATTTCTAAGAGGATGGAAACCAAAAAACATCTGAACAATCTACAAGGGTTCATACCTTGACCCAAAGTGCTTGCATTTCTGTTTTATAAAAGGTATTTGGTGTGTTTAACACATAATAAAAATAGGCAATGTTGGTGGAGTGCTCACCCTCCCCAGGTGCCAAGCACTCTAAATTCCTTATCCCCTGACTACTCTGCCCCGGGGCTGTAGGGGGGAGATCTCTCGTGAGACGCCCCTTTGCCCCCCCCCCCCCCCGCCCGCCTCCATCGGTGTCCTCCAAGCTGCCCCTGGGTGCGCTGGGGGCGCTCCACCGGAGCCTGGCCTCTCCCCCTGCTTGCTCCCCAGCGCATCTCATCTTTCCCTTGTCCACAAAAGAAGCTGCTTTCACTTGTCAGTGGGCAGCGCGGGATTGGGCGGGGGGGGGGGGGGGGTGCGTGCTGGAAAGAGAATCCGGTCCAAGTTGATGGAGGAGAGTGGCTGCTAGGCGGCTTGTGTCTTATCAGAAATCGGCGAGCTGTGTACACGGAGGAGATCGCGTCCATTCCCCGCCCGTCTTCCCTGGGTGGCTCAGGTGCGCGCTGGGGGTTCAATGCCATCCCCATCCTGCCCCCCCACGACCCTGGGGTGGCACCGAGCCCGGCTGGCCCTGCATCCTCACGCTCCTCGCCTGGGATCGCCCCTGCTCTGCCTCCACGTACCATAGTGGGCTTGCCCATTCATTCATTCGTTCATTCACTCATTCGTTCAGTGCTTGGTCCATGGCTCATTCCTCCAGGAACGCATCGGGGCCCGGCCCCACGCAGGTGCTTGGTTAGTGGCTGTGGAAGCAGAGCCAGGGAACCGGTGCCCGCGGAGGGGCCGCCGCCGCCAGGCCACAGGGCACCTTTTGGATTTTGACCTTCCAGCGGCTTTGGGCCAGGCGGGCTGCACCTGCCCCTCGCTCGTGCAGGTGAGCTTCCTCATGAGCTCATCCTCGGCCTCCCCCCCCGCCCCACCACCTCGCGGTTCCGTCCAGGGGCCTCAGGAGGAGGCTGGAGCCTGCTCGGGCTCCTGCAGGCCGGAGCGGCGCTGGGCGCGGTCGGGGCGCCCCCCCCCCCGCCGCAGGGCCCGCGCCCCGAGCGGGCGGAGCGATCTTTGGCGCCCCCTGGTGGCGCGGAGGAGACCTCGCGCTCCGGGAGCCCCTCCCCCGCCCGCGGCGCACCTGTCCTGGGGGCGCCCCCAGGCTCCGGTTCCCGAGGTCACCTGGGCCTCCTGCCCTTGGCCACAGAGCGAGCAGTGGGAGTGGCCAGAGGAGAATGCCAGCCTGTGGCCTGCCTGGCCTGCATCCCGCCGCCCACTGGGGAGGTTAGGGAGTTTGCGTGTAAGGACAGCGGGTTAGGGTCCCTCCTGCGCACAGGTCCTCAGAGAGCCCTGACGCTGTGCTGCGCGCTCCTCTCCGGAGGTGTCCTGCTCCTTCTCTCACCTAAGAACCACCTGTGTCCCCCACCACGGCCACGGCTCCCTGCGTGCCCTGGACCCCATCCTTCCTCGTGGGCATCACCTCCGAATTCTCCCCTGGCTCCCAAATGTGTTCCCACTGTCTCCTGGATCCTTTCCAGCGAAGCCCAACCTGCTCGAATGCATCTCTTCTTTAAAAGGAACGAAAACCCTGCCCCGTTGCCAGCGCGCCCCCCTCCACCTCTTCGCTGCCGTTTCCAGCATAATGTCTTGAAAATGAGCGACGGTGGGCCCGGCGCTCACTCTACCTTGAACACGATCAGGTGCTCCTGTCCCAGGCGTCGCTGGCATCTGCATGGCCAAACCCAGTGATCTGTTCTCATCTTGCTGGACCGCAGGGCAGCTTGGACACAGGGGGGCCCTATCTACCCCCTTTATTTTTTTTTTAAAGATTGTATTTATTTATTCATGAAAGACACACACACACACACACACACACACACACACACACACACACACAGAGGCAGAGACACAGGCAGAGGGAGAAGCAGGCTCCATGCAGGGAGCCTGATGTGGGACTCGATCCCGGGACCCCAGGATCACATCCTGGGCTGAAGGCAGACGCTAAACCACTGAGCCACCCAGGGATCCCCCACCTCTTCAAACTACCCCCTCGCCTCCTTTGCTGGACCCCTCCCCTTCCCTACCCCTAAAGGATTTTAGATTTTGACCTTCCAACAGCTTTGAGCCAGGCAGGCAGGCGCCGTTCCAACTAAAGGTTGGAGTGGCCCGATGCATAGTCTTCAGGTCACTTCTGTGCTCTAACAGTGCTCCCCAGGTGACCTCCCCTGGCCCCATGACATTGAACACACATCTAGACACGGATACCTCCCAATCTTAGAAGATTCATTATGCTGCTGTTGGGTTGAGTGTTCTAGGAAATATCAATTAGGCCAAGTTGGTTGAAAGTGTTGTTTAGGTCTTCTATATCCTTACCGATTTTCTACTTGTTCTAGCCATTTTTTAAAAAAGATTTAATTATTTATTTGAGAGAGAGAGAGAGGGAATGAGGGAGAGGGAGAGGGAGAAGCAGACTCACCACTGAGCAAGGAGCCCCGCCTAGGACTTGATTCCAGGACCCCGGGATCATGACCCTGAGCTGAAGGCAGATGCTTAACCAATAAGCCAGCCAGGTGCCCTGTTCTATATATTCTTTTTAAAAATGTTCTATATATTCTTTTTAAAAAGATTTTATTTATTTATTCATGAGAGACACGCAGAGAGAGAGAGAGAGAGAGAGAGAGAGAGAGAGAGAGGCAGAGACACAGGCAGAGGGAGAAGCAGGCTCCATGCAGGGAGCCCGATGTGGGACTCGATCCTGGGACTCCAGGATCACACCCTGGGCCGAAGGCAAGCCCTAAACCACTGAGCCACCCAGGGATTCCCTGTTCCTCTATTCCTAATAGTGTTATTTGCCCCATAATTTACTTTGATTATAGCATAGCCACTCTGGCTTTCCTTTGATCAGTGTTGGCATGGTCTGTCTTTTCCCATCCTTTATTTTTTTTAACTTATTAGGGCCTTTGTATTTAAAGAGGGTATCTTACAGGCAGCACATAGTTGGTTTTTGCTTTTAAAAAACCCTATGTTGGGATCCCTGGGTGGCTCAGCGGCTTAGCGCCTGCCTTTGGCCCAGGGCGTGATCCTGGAGTCCCGGGATCAAGTCCCACATCAGGCTCCCTGCATGGAGCCTGCTTCTCCCTCTGCCTGTGTCTCTGCCTCTCTGTCTCTCATGAATAAATACATAAAATCTTAAAAAAAAAAATCCTATGTGACAATCTACTGGCCCTCCCCTGGGCTGTTTGAGAGCTACCCGTAGGCCCCAGGGGAACAGTCTTTATAAACATAGGTCAAAGTGGTCAGTACTCTGTGGCTTCACACCCCTCTTAGTTGGAGAATGGTCCTTGGTTTGCCCACTGGGCCTGGAGTGATCTAGTCCTTGGCTTGTCTCCAAAGCCATCACCTACCTCTGTCCACCTTGGGTGTGCTGACCCTCTGTTGTCCCCAGTGATACCAAGCATGCCTCAGCCTGGGGGTCTTTCCCTTGTTCTAGAATGCTCTTCCTCCAGAGTCCTAAAGGGTTCACGCTTTCTCTTCATCAGCGCCTTCTCTTCATCAGCCGTCTGCTCAAGAGGACCTCTTTGACCACCTTCCCCACTACTTGCCCCTTTATCACCTTATTGTCTTCAGAGCATGTTTCTCTGCACAATACTTATCTGTGCTTCTCTCTCATGGTGAATGCCCCCAACTAGAATCTGATTCCATGAGGTCAAGGACTTTCTCTTGATAATGGCAAATCTTGTGCCATTATCTTATGTCTGTGCTTGGAACTGCATCTTGCTCTCCCATTTATTGTGGAATAAATCTTTGGGGCATGAGTAAATAAACAGAGTACGTTTGTTCTCTCCAGGTGAATTACACAGTGATTCTAACAGAACTAAAAAACTAAGAAAAAAAAAGTATTATTCAGCAACTAAGTTATATACACATCAAAGCCTTCCTCTTCTTCTTAAGAACCTGTCACAGCTTATTTCTGTAACGTTACAAATGCGCACTAAGTGCTCATGTGTCACATACACACGTCAACCCTGGGTCTAATTCAAGCCTTTGCAGTTTACCTCCATTCCTGATTGAAATGTCACCCCTTCCTTTCCTCAAGACTTTTTTTTTTTTTTTAAAGATTTTATTTATTTATTCATGAGAGACAGAGAGAGAGAGGCAGAGACACAGGCAGAGGGAGAAGCAGGCTCCGTGTGGGGAGCCCGACATGGGACTCGATCCAGGATCTCCAGGATCAGGCCCTGGGCTAAAGGCGGCGCCAAACCACCAAGCCACCCGGGCTGCCCCTCCTCAAGACTTTAAGAAGAGGGGGTATGAATACGAAGTTCTCAGTGCATCCTCATGAAGATGGTTTGTTGGGATATCTGGGGACTTGGGAGGTCATTTGTTGGGGGTTGAACTGTGTCCACCAAAAGACACACAGGACAGTAAAAATGAATCTGCAAGCTGAAATTATGCAAAGCAATCTTTTTATTTTTATTTTATTATTTTTTTTAATTTTTATTTATTTATGATAGTCACACACACACAGAGAGAGAGAGAGAGAGAGAGAGAGAGGCAGAGACACAGGTAGAGGGAGAAGCAGGCTCCATGCACCGGGAGCCCGATGTGGGATTCGATCCCGGGTCTCCAGGATCGCGCCCTGGGCCAAAGGCAGGCGCCAAACCGCTGCGCCACCCAGGGATCCCCTTTATTTTATTTTAAAAGATTTTATTTATTCATGAGAGACAGAGAGAGAGGGGTAGAGACACAGGCAGAGGGAGAAGCAGGCTTCCCACGGAGAGCCTGATGCAGGACTCGATCCCAGGACCCCGGGATCACGCCCTGAGCCAAAGGCAGCGCTCACCCACTGAGCCACGTCAGGTGTCCCCATGCAAAGCAATCTTGATAGTTGCAGGACACTGTGAATACACTAGAAACCCCCAAATCATACACTTTAAAATGATTAAAGTGGTGAATTTTATCTCAATAAAAGTAATTTTTAAATGGACATGTGGAGAGAAAAAAAAAATCTGCCGGACCAGTGTGATTGTTCAGTGACTTCCCAAACATTACAAACTTTCTCCTTGGTTATAAATACACAGGCAAATAAAAACAGTAAAACTAATATTTATTTAGTACACTCTAACTTAAAATATCAGAGGCATTGAGAGTGATGGTGCTTATTTCTTTGTTTGAAAGCAGCACAGGTGGTAAAATCGGAACGACCCAGAAAGATGAGCGTGTCTCTGCACAACATGGACACACAAGTCTGTGGAGCAGTCCCTGTTTGCCCAGCGGTGTGAACGTACCTGATGCCACAGAACTGGCCACTTGGAAGCAGTTAAGGTGGTGCACTGCATACTACGAGGATTTAACCACAATTATAAGAAAAAAAACTTACCAGGAGCAGTATGAGCAGGGCTTGCCTGTTCCGTGGTGTAACCTAGGATGCGCTGCGAGCATCTCTTCTGGGCCTTTCCCAGCTGTCACCGGCCCTCCCGGGTTGAGATCAGCTCCAGCGTTGCCTGTGCTCTTGGAGCCGTGGGAAGCATCTCTGAGGGCTCCTTCGGTGTGAAGTCTTCCCGATGTCACTGGCTCGGGACACGGTCCTTCTCGTGGCGTGGGCCTCGCCAGGCTCCTCTGGCCGCTCGCATCCACGCCCCTCGGCGGCGCTTTCTTCTGGGACCCCGATTGTGACCTCCAGGGTTAACACTCCTCTTCCTCGCTGCTCTCTCACCTGGGACAGCCAGGTCCCTGCTTCCGGGATGCACTTCGGTAAAATATCAAGTGTATTTGTCACGGACGGTGGCACACCTACCGACTTCGCTGGCTGTGTGGGAACCGAGGAGCACGCGTGGTGACCAGTGACCCACGGACTTTGCAAGAAGCGCCAGACAGTCGCTGATCACGATGCACGGCTGTCATTCATGGAGTGATCTGCATGCTGGAGAGCTCCCCGAAGTCTGTACCCGGGGCAGCTACTCGGTTAAGACACAGGGTAGCTGGTACTTGAACTGAGTTGTTGGGGGACTAATGTGATCTTATTAGACCGTAGTAATGAAAATTTCTGCGTATTGGAACCATGCAGAGCAGGGACCACGTATATTGAAATCCTGCCCCCCCCTTCTTGCTTTTCCTTCTCTGCATTCAAGGGGGACTTCTTGGCCTGGGGCTGAAGCAGAAGGGGCCTGTGGATCTTTTGAACTTTGTTTTTATTTCCCCCAAACCCCAGCCCTTAGGAGAACAAAGGGGAATGGAAGAGGGACAGCAGAACTGGTGTCGTCTTCCTTGTGGGCAAGGTGTCCTGGAGAAGCAGGGTTGATGAAGCATCTTGGACCACGGGGACATTCCCCTGGTCTGGAGTGAGGAGGTTCTGGGCCTGCTGCCTCCAGTGCCCAGCGAATGATGCAGGAGGGGTATGGCACCCAGGTGACAGGACCCTAGCAGGCAGGCTGCCCAAAGAGGCCCACATGCCCAGCAAGGCTGCAGACAGCACTGGAGTGTGGGACCCCATGGGGGCGGCAATGACCAGTGTGGACAGATAGGCCGTGGCAGCAGGCACCCCACAGGGCCCTATCCCTGCATGAGTCCTGACTTAGGAAGGGGGCAGGACTCTGAAACTGGCGTCCGTGGTGCGTTGCCCATGGCATCGTGGAATGTGAGGCTTGGGTCAGAAGCGAGGCTGTTACAGGAATGGAGTCCGTGGGATTGCCCGCACCCCTGAGTCTGTGGCTGGAGTCGTGCCCGTGATGCCTGGGCTGTGGCACCACTGTGATGAGCTGGCCGGTCCGAACCGGTACATTCACAGCACTAGAGATGGGAGGTTATTACTGCTGCAGTTGGGAGGACGTGGAGGTAGCAGGTTCAGAGCAGAAGTAGTTGTTTAAGGTCTCACAGGTAACGAGGTGGAGCAGGGGTTCAGACTCAGATACTGTCCTTGCCTGGAGACTGTAAACCCCTAGAAGGGCACGGGCTGGATCCTGTTCCGTCATTTTACCATTCCCCAGTGTAGCACCAGGCTTGGGCCAGCCTCCAGTGCTCCCTCCCTCTCTCCCAAATGTTGACCAGCACCTGCTCCCTGAGCTTGTTTTCCATCTACAGAGGATGAACTTGGTGCAAACCGTGATCTGAGGGTGCTTAGAGGAACAGGTGCCGCTGTCAGCCTGCGGGGACCCGGCCCAAGCCAGAGGCATCCTGACACCTAGTGGCTTCTCAGTGTAATTGCAGGCCCCAGCCCCTGATCCCCAAACTCCAGGGCTCTGGTCCTGTTCCTCTCCATCCCTGTGGGGAGTGAGGGGAGTGTGTGCGGGGGTGTCTATAGCTGCTTGCTGCCCTCGTTGACTTTCCCTCCTTGCCAGCAGGGCAGTGTTGGGCTAGAAACTGAATAGGCTCTGGTAGATATTTACTCAATTTTATTTAATTCCATAAGATATGGGGTGCCTGGGGGTTCAGTCCATTAAGCATCTGCCTTCTGTTCAGGTCATGATCCCAGGGTCCTAGGATTGAGTCCTGCATCTAGCTCCCTGCTCAGTGGGAGTCTGCTTCTCCCTCTCCCTCTGCCCTTTGTGCTCTCTCAAAAAAACAACCAAAATCTTTTTCAAAAATTCCATAAGATCTTTCACCCCAGGACCTCGGGATGGGCAGAGGCTGAATCTCCTTCCTTCTTGCTGAGGGAAGCCTACTGCTGGCCTAAAGCAACCACACGACCATCCAAAAACCTGCTCAGGTTAAGCATACAAGTGTTTACTTGGAAGAAAGAACCTCCTACTTCAAAGAATGTAAAATTTTACAGAGACAACCACAAAATTCCAGCAGAATGCCCTGGGTCTGGTGAGGTGCAAAGCACAGGACACAGTGTCCTGCTAGGTTAGGATTTTGTTTGACTTCAGTGCAATGGTCACTTTCACCATGAGTGGAGGCAGGGGAACACGTGTACATTTTTATTGACAAGACAAAACCCTTCTTCACCCTAAAAGGGATACGACATAAAATGGCTTATCAGAAGATGTTATAATACTATCTCAGCAGCTGCTGGCATCTCCTGGCACTGCCAGTCAGTTTTTCTTTTAAGTTTGACATCAGTTGGTGTTTCTCTATGTTGAAAACTCTAGTATTTATTTTTTAAGATTTAATTTTTAAGTTAATCTCTGTACTCAATGTGGGGCTTGAACTTGTGACCCCGAGATCGAGTCGCATGCCCTACTGATTGAGCCAGCCAGGCGCCCCTACTGTTTTCTAAGTTGAGCAAGCAGAGGACCACGAGTAAGACATCGAGCCTCCCTGCACTTCCATTCCTCACCTAGAGTGAAGACAAAACAAAGCAAGACCCTGTACTGCAAAGCATGTTGCCCCCAGTATGGCACAGGCAAGTGTGCATGGCAATTTGGAGGCCTGGGGCTGTCAGTGTTTTTTTTTTTTTTTTTAAGTAGGCTCCATGCCCAGTGTGGGCATGGCTCATGACCCTCATGACCGTGAGATCAAGAGTTGCATGCTGTAGCGACTGAGCTGGCCAGGTGCCCCGGTCAATGGCTCTTTTAATGAAAATGGGTGCTGGGGTCAAGTAAGATCAGGAATTGCTGGATTAGACAAAGCTTAACCAGTTTTTTTCACGAGAGGAATTTTCAGAGCCTCTAAAAGGTCCTTTGAATCTTGGGGGGGCAGAGGAAGGTGCAACATTTCCCAAGTTACTTGCTATGGGGCTCTTTTATGGGGGAACATCAAAGCCCAGTCCCTGTGGGGTTAGAGATCTATGGTGATACTTAGGGAAACTATCCTACAACAGAGGGCGATGTGCTTAATAAACATGGCCATTATTGCAGGGTTTTTGTTTTAAGAAGGTGACTAACCCCTCCTTTTGCTAGTCCTCATTTTTTTTTTTTTTTTAAGATTTTACTTATTCATGAGAGAGAGAGGCAGAGACACAGGCAGAGGTAGAAGCAGGCTCCACGCAGGGAGCCCAATGTGGGACCCGATCCCGGGACCCTAGGATCACCCCCTGGGCCGAAGGCAGGAGCTAAACCGCTAAGCCACTCAGGCGTCCTGCTAGTCCTCATTTTGACCAGATGGAGTATCCTGCAGCCACACACCAGCCTCAACCCCTGGCTTGTCGAAGGACACACCTCTGTTATGAGGATGGTTTTGGAGTTCGGGCTGTTGCAAGCCCTGCAGTGGGTGGTGAGAAGGGCCTGGCTCTGATAGGATCCTGGCACTGCTACTACCAGCTGTGTAGCCTCCGGTGAGTCCCTTAACCTCTCTGTGCTAAGTGCCCCTTTTTTAAATGAGGCTATTGCACATACCTGCCCCTGGGGCTGTGCGAGGAATGAAGGAGACCAAGTGGTAAAGCTGCCAGCACGGTGAGTGGTCCATCACAGGCAGCCCTACTAATGCCATTATTAGTAGTAATAGTAACGGTGATTATGCTGGAACCCCGGCTGCACAGATCGCTGACCTCAGGTGTATGGAGGAAATTTACTTATAAAGCCTCCAAGGGGCACTTTCATTTTGTTTTGAAATATACAGGTTTCCTTTATTGAAGAGCAAAGAGTAGAAGTCTTGCTTAGTATACGTGCTGCCGAAGTGAGTGCCAGAAGTCTTGTTTATATTGCATCTTTATTTCTTCACTTAAAAAAAAAAAAAAAACTACTGTGGTAAAAAAATACATAAACCTCACAATTTTAACCACGTGTAAGTGTGCAATCGGGCAATCAATCCTTGAAGGACATTTGCAAATCTGTGCAGCTACCACCACCACCCATGTCCAGGATGTCCTTATCATCCCAAACAGAAACTCGCTTCCCTTTAAACCCTGCTCCCCGCCACCCACAACCCAAGGGAGAGTTCGGACAAGGGACAATGGAGGGTGAAGTTCCTCTCAGTGTCCTGCCTGTGCAAGGACCCAGGATCCTACTCCGCTCTCCCGTCATGCAGAACACCAAAACGCAGCCCCATCCCCAGCATTTATAGACTTAAAGCCAAGGAAAAGATAAGCAGTTACGTGCTGCTCTAACCTCCTCTCTGCATATGGCACCTTCAGGAAAAAGTGAGGTGGACAGCTACATGTAATGTGGTGTCCTTGACGGGACCCTGGCCCAGAAAAATTAAGGAAAAAAGTAAGAAAATCCGAACTCTAGGGATCCCTGGGTGGCGCAGCGGTTTAGCGCCTGCCTTTGGCCCAGGGCGCGATCCTGGAGACCCGGGATCGAATCCCACGTCGGGCTCCCAGTGCATGGAGCCTGCTTCTCCCTCTGCCTGTGTCTCTGCCTCTCTCTCTCTCTCTCTGTGTGACTATCATAAATAAATAAATAAATAAAATTAAAAAAAAAAAGAAAATCCGAACTCTGGACTCTAGTTCATAATAATCCATCTATGGGCACCTGGGTGGCTCAGTGGGTTGAGCATCCAACTCTTGATTTCGGCTCAGGTGGTGATCTCGGGGGCCCTGTGCTCAGCAGGGAGCAGGAAGTCTGCTTGGGGTTCTCTCTCTCCCCTTCTGTCCCCCCCCCCTTTTGTACTCTCGCTCTTTCTAAAATAAATTAAAAAAAAAAGTATCAGCATGGTTTCCTCAATTGTAGCAAATGTACCAGACTAACATAAGGCATTAATAACAAGACAAACTCTGTCTGTGAGTGGGGTTATATGAGCACTCTGCACTCTCAATTTTCCTGTAAATCTTAATACTTTTTTTTTTTTTTAACTTTATTAAGGGCAGCCCGGGTGGCTTAGTGGTTTAGCACCGCCTTCAGCCCAGGACCGAGTCCCACGTCAGGGTCCCTGCATGGAGCCTGCTTCTCCCTCTGCCTGTGTCTCTGCCTCTCTCTCTCTCTCTCTCTCTCTGTGTGTCTCTAGTGAATAAACAAACAAACAAAAGTCTATTAAAACAGAGAAAGCGAGGCAAGGGGTGTCGTGATGATCGCCCAGCCAGCGAGCCCCTCCTATTGAAGACCAGATGGGGCTGGTGGGTGGCTTTGGGACTGGGGGCAAGGCTGTGAAGTGGCCATGCTCCATTGTATGGCAGCAGGCCCCGCCCTTGGCTGTGAGCATCACATCTCTGGGCCCATGGTTCAGCACCCCAACTATACTCCCCGACCACAAGCTTTTTGAGACCTGGGAGCACCAGGTTTCCAGATACTGGGGCTGATGATGGAAATACAGTCCCATTTCAGGGCTGGGGACACAAGTGACAGGTGGGGTCTTCAGGATGAGGGCTGAGTCCCTCTTGGAGGTGCGGCATGGTCCTCCTGCAACCTCTGGCCTGAACTGTCACCGGTAAGCCTCTGAGACCACAGGCTGGGTGTTGTTAGGGCACATCACATGGAGATTTCACCTGTACTGGCCATCTAAGCATGTGTACACCCTGCATGGCAGCCTCAGAGCTCAGAGACCTAGGCCATGAATGATGCAGAGGAAGATGGGACCAGTCAGGGCCAACTTTTCCCCAAGAAGATTCCACAGCCTAGAGTGGGGATCAAAGATGGGAAGATCAAATGGAAGGAGGAGGGCTGCTGCCCTGTCCTGGGCAAAAATGACAGATGTCAGTGTGGTTTTGGGAACAGAAGGCATACTGCCTTCTGCCTCTGGGGGGGGGGTGGGGGGTGGTGTCCAGCTTGGTAAGAAGACAAAGCAACTCATGGGGTGTGTGTGTGTGTGTAGCTGTCTTAAAGCCCTATAATGGATTTATCTCGGTTAAAATTCCAAGTCCTTTTTGGGGCCACCTGTTACCTCTCTGACTATTGCCTATCCTCAAACCAACAATAGCTGCAGGTATCCACCCACCTCTTGCAAGTGCTGTGCCCTCTGCCTGGATGCTCTTCCATCACTTCCCTCAAACTCCCCTTCTCAGTACGGCTTTCCCTGCCCTTTATGTAAATCTGTCCCCAGCCCCTGGACCTTTTCTGTTTTGTTTTTCCCCCAGTGGATCTCACCAATTCTAATACAGTATGAACTGCATCTTGTTTATTGTCTCTTTCCTGCACTAGAAGATAAATCCTGGGAGGGTGAGGATTTCTACCTCCTTGCTCAATGCTATATCCCTAGTGCCTAGAGAGAAGGGCCTGGGAGCAGGTGTTTGATAAATACTCGCTGAACTGAATGAATGACGCTGCGGGTGGTTCTCTCGGGGGCTTGCACATTTCTCCCACGCCTCCTTCCAGGTCTGGCTTCTAGGCTCCTCACTCCCATTGCTTCTCTTTTCCTGGCTCTGCCTGAGACCCTCCTGTCCCTGGTCTAATGGGCTCAAGACACCAGACGGTCGTGCCCCAGTCGGGAGCGGAGCCTGGGAAGCAGCTGGCTCCATCCTCCAAGGTCATCAATCCCGTGGGCAAAAAGGGTGTCATCCGGGCTGGGGTGACCCCGAAAGGCACGGAGAGGGGGTGCTCCTGTTGGCGCGCCCACCTTCGCTTCTCAGGCTGTAGAAGCCACCTGGCTTTGGGTCAGCAGGCTGGTCAGGCTGATGCCTGGGTTCAGCCCCGGCTCCTCCACTTCCCGTCCCATCTGTGGGCCTCAACTACACTACCAGCCACTCCCTGCTGCTGTCAAGGTTTAGTAACGTGAAATAACAAACAGGCCCCAGGTGAAATCCCCTGTGCTAGGCGGTCCCCGGCCTAATACTCAACCTGAGTGCAGCTGCAGCCTCTCCCCGAAGGGAAGCTGGGACTACCCGGCCAGCACGCTGGCGTCACGTGCCCGGCAGACCCCTGGCCCTCCCCAGGGGCAGGCAATCCCCTCTTCCCGTTCCGGGCCCCTTCCGCTTCCTAGTAGCCCCTCGGCGCTCCTTCCTACCTGGCGGGGCGGGACGCTGCCCGCGGGGAATGGCTGAGTCCCATCCTCGAGCTCACCCAGCTGCGTCTCACAGAACTAAGACGAACGCCAGGGGCCCGGCACCCGAGCCCGGGCCGACACGGGCCGACGCGGGCCGAGGACGGAGGCCCCGCCCTGCTCAGCACGCCGCTGCACCGTCAGCCCCCGAGGCCCCGCTCGGGCCACCGCGCGGCCCGGCAGGCGGGCCCCTCCCCCAGCAGGTGACCCACCGGGGCCCCCCAGCCCCGGCGGGAAGCCCTTGGCGCCGCCGTCCTCGATTCCGGGCCCGGGCCCAGCGCCGCAGCCCTTTCCCGCCACAGGCAACCGGAGAACGCCTCCGCCGCGGTCACGTGACCGAGAGCCGGTGCGGTCAGGTGATCCAGGGGACCAATCGCTGCGCCCGGAACGGAGAGGCCTCGGGATTGGCCCATCCCAGGCAGGGGGCGGGACTTTGCTCGGAGGCCTGGAAGCCTCGCCCGCCCCTTCCCGCCTGCAGGTTACCCGCGTGAATCTCGTTCCCCCGCGAGACCCGGAGTCGGGCTGGGGCCTGTAATCCCCATAGTGCCCCGGGCGGGAGCGGAGCCGTCGCGTTTCGGGGTGCCCGTCGCGCGCCGCTTGCGTCATTTTCCCGCGCCCTGGGAGCTCTGCTCGCCTCCGCACCTTCATCTGCACCGGGAGCGGCTGGGGCGGGCATGGGCGCGGGCCGGGCGCCCGGGGGTCGGGGGTCGGGCGTCGGGCGTCGGGAGACAGGCGAGGCGGCGCGGCTGGAGATGAGCGCCCCTGCCTCGGGCACCGGGGAGAGCAGGTGCGGGAGCGGCCGGGGCGGGGCGGGGGCGGGGCGGGGGCGGGCCCGAGTAGCAGGTGGAGGCTCGCCGTGCCACGACCCGGCTTCTCCTAGGAAGGAGGAGGCAGGTGCCCCTGACTGTTGTTCTTTTTGAATTTTGAACAGCACGGCAAGCCGGAGAGAGACGCCAGGCCTTCATATTTCTGCACTGGCCGTGGCTGGGTACATCCCGGACTTGAAGGCACAGGGAGCACGAGCAAGGGCATGTTCTGCATACCTGGACACCTGAGGCCCGAGCGTCTGCCGCCAACACACCGGGCTTCAGTTGCTTCCTCCGTAGATCTGGGGACCAGTGAGGGCTTTCCAGAGGGCAAAGCAAGGCCTTAGGAGCCCACTGGCCTGCCTCTGGATTCCGACTCTACCTTTGACTAGTGAGTTTGGGTTAATCACATAATCTCTCAGAACCTCAGTGTTCTCATCTGAAAAATGGGGACGAACACCACCAGCCTGTGAGAATTCAGTAAGACGCTGCGTGCACAGGGACAGTCCAGCCTGTCGCCGGCGCTCAGGAAGTGCTGTGTCTGTGTTTCCCCCTCTTCGGGCTTTGAAGAGCCGGTGACTGCCAGGCAGGAGAAATGTAACTGATTAGCTGGTGTTTGTTCCTCTTATTCCACGGAGTTTAATTTCATTGAAAGTCCTTTAGAATGTGTGGTCCTGGAAGCACATGTCGAGGAGGACAGAGTTCAGTTTAAGGAACAGACAGACAAGGGATTTTTTTTTTTTTTTAATTTATGATAGTCACAGAGAGAGAGAGAGAGAGAGAGGCAGAGACACAGGCAGAGGGAGAAGCAGGCTCCATGCACCGGGAGCCCGACGTGGGATTCGATCCCGGGTCTCCAGGATCGCGCCCTGGGCCAAAGGCAGGCGCCAAACCACTGCGCCACCCAGGGATCCTCAGACAAGGGATTATGTAAAAAGGGTTGAAGGGGTGGAGGCTCAAAGCAGGTGTTCCATATGCAGGGGCGTGGCAGGGAGATGGCTGGTGGCCCGCCTCCTGGTGACCCTTGGTGGTGAGAAGGGGGACTACAAGTCTGCATCACAGCCTAAAGGCAAGCTGGGCCTGGCTGTTTTGGATGCTGTACTGAGGCATTGGACACGATTTCTTTTTTTAATTTTCTTTTTCTTTTTAATTTTTTTTATAATAAATTTATTTTTTATTGGTGTTCAATTTGCCAACATACAGAATAACACCCAGTGCTCATCCCGTCAAGTGCCCCCCCTCAGTGCCCGTCACCCATTCACCCCCACCCCCTGCCCTCCTCCCCTTCCACCACCCCTAGTTCATTTCCCAGAGTTAGGAGTCTTTATGTTCTGTCTCCCTTTCTGACACGATTTCTTTCTTTTTTTTTTTTAATATATTTTTAAAATTTTTTATTTATTTATGATAGTCGCAGAGAGAGAGAGGCAGAGACATAGGCAGAGGGAGAGGCAGGCTCCATGCACCGGGAGCCCGACGTGGGACTCGATCCCGGGACTCCAGGATCGCGCCCTGGGCCAAAGGCAGGCGCCAAACCGCTGCGCCACCCAGGGATCCCATGACACGATTTCTTAATAAGGTGATGTCTGTTTGTAAAATCAGTGCAGGTATTCCAGAATGTTCCAGAAAGATAGACATCCTTAGAATACTTATATATATAATGTTATATATATAACGTTAATAGGTGAAGAAACTTAGAATGTTTTATATATATAAATATATAAATATACACACATATTCTATGATATTTGGTATATGTTACATTTTAAGTTACTATATATATGGGTATGCACATACTATGATTCTATGCACACTGTTTTGGAACCTCCTTGTTTCATCCAAACATAGATGTGCTCAAATCAGTCTCCATTTGGAACAGCGAAAGCCTCTACAAATTGACTCCTGTGCACTTTTAACATTCTTCTTTAACGCATTCTTTCTTTGAGCACACCCTATCCTGGCAGGGTGTTTTCACATGTATCATGTGTGGAGTTATGACCTTGTTTTTGTCCTTGTTTGGAGATTAAGTATGGATTAAGGAGAAGCTTGTGGGTGCCACATTGACATGGGGTGGACTTGTGATAGATCGTTTTCTATGGTAACTTGGCTGGGCCATGGTACCCAGATACATGGTCAAAACGTATTCTGGATGTTTCGGTAAGGGTGTTTTGGGAAGAGATTAACATTTAAATCGTGGGCTTTGAGGAAAGCAGATTGCTCTCCATAATGTGGATGGGCCTCATCCAATCAGTTGAAGGCCTAAATAGACCAAAAGTCTGACAGCGGATGGTCTTCAGCCTTGAACTGCACCACTGGCTCTTCCCTGGATCTCTGGCATGCCAGACTACCTTGCAGATTTTGGATTTGCCAGCCTCTGTAATAACATGAACCTGTTTGTCCATCTGCCCACCCATCCATCCATCGATCCTGTTGGTTCTATATCTCTGGAAAACCCTGATTAATACAGCATGGTTAAGTGGAGTTTCTTCAAGCATTTTTTAAAATCACTTCTGGTTTAGACTTTCTTGTCTGGGGTTAGTTTGAGTTATATTTTCCTAGAAAATTATCCATTTCAAATGGGTTTCAAATTTATCTACAACTATTGTGCAAAGCAGTCTCTTATGATTTTAGAAAATGTCCTCTGTATTAATGCTTATTTTTCATTTGTTATTATTTATTTTGGATATTTAGGGGTTGACATGTGCCATTAAAAAAAAAAAAACAACTGGCTAGTGACTCATTTATTTGTTGATTTTTTTTAAAGATTTTATTTATTTATTCATAGAGACAGAGAGAGAGAGAGGCAGAGACACAGGCAGAGGGAGGAGCAGGCACCATACAAAGAGCCTGATGTGGGACTCGATCCACCGTCTCCAGGATCACGCCCTGGGCTACAGGCGGCGCTAAACTGCTGCGCCACTGGGGCTGCCCGATTTGTTGATTTTTTTGAAAAGTAATTGATCAGTTTTACTTTTTTTCTGGTTTCAAACTTCACTAAATTTCAACCCTTTTTTCTTTATTCCTACTTTCTGTTTTTTTAAAATTCTTTTCAATTTCTTTTTGTTAATGAATTATTGCTTTTAGAATAATAAAAAATGTTTTTGTTGTTACACTCTGCTTTCTTTTCAGACCAACCCTTGGTGTTCCGTCAAATCATTGGACCCAATATTAGTTTTTATTACTTTAAAATTTTTGCTTATTTATTTAAGGCAGGTTTATTGGGATATAGTTTAAATATGGCAAGATTAACACCTTTAAACATAATATTCTGTAAGTTTTGACAAACACAGATAAGCGGTGTGGTTACCACTACAATTAAGATGTGGAGTTTCCCCATCACCTCCCAAAAAGCTGCCTTATGCCCTTCTGTGGTTGTTCCTTCTTCACCCCAGGTCCTGGCAACCACTGATCAGATTTCTAGAGCTCCTCTGCCCTAAAGATCATAGCAAAAGGAATCAAACATCATGTAGCTTTTGGTATCTAAATTTTTTCACTTAAAGTTTTTGAGATTCATCCACATTAAATGTATCAGAATGTATCAATTCAAATTTTTTTTAATTGGTGAGGAGTATTCCATTGTATGGATACAACCAACTTGTTTTTCATTCACAGTTGGTGGGTATTTTGTGTTTCAATTTTTGACAATTAAAAGTAAAGCTGCAGGGTGCCTCGGTGGCTCAGTGGTTGAGCATCTGACTCTTGGCCCTCAGCTCAGGTCTCGATCTAAGTGTTGTGAGTTTGAGCCTCCTTAAAAAAGTCAACAAAGCTGCTCTAAACATTCTGATATAAGACTGGAAGAAATATGATTTCACTTCTGTTGGGTAAACACTTTTTTTTCTGGTATTTAGGAAGGCTTACAAATGGAATGATTGGGCCATATGGTAAGTGGAAAGTATATGTTTAATCTGAAAGAAACTACCAGATTGATTTCCAAAGTGGCCACACCATTTCACATCCTCACCAGCAATGAATGAGAGCTCCTGTTACTCTACCCTCTAAATACTTGATATCGTTAGGTTTTTAATTATAGTTATTCACGTAGCTGTAGATTATAATGATTTTAATTTACATTGCCCTAATAACTAATGATGTTAGACATCCTTTTACTTTCTGCTTTTAATAATATTACCTTGTTGCTTTTTTTTTTTTTACCTTGTTGCTTTGTAACTTAAAAAACATTTTTTTAGGGGTCCCTGGGTGGCTCAGTCGGTTGGGCATCTGCCTTCAGCCTGCTTCTCCCTCTTCCTCTGCCCACAGCTCCCCCTGCTTGTGCATATGTACTCTCTCTCTCTGTCAAATAAATACAATTTTTTAGATTTATTTATTTGAGAGAGAGAGAGTGAGCAGAGGGAGGGGCAGAGGGAGAGGGTGAGAAGCAGACTCCCTGCTGAATGTGGAGCCCAACACGGCTCGATCTCATGACCCTGAGATCCTGACCCAAGCTGAAATAAGTCCCAATGCTTAACCAACTGAGCCACCCAGACACCCCTTTTTGCAGCTTTTTATGTTGGCTATTCAACTTACTTAAAATTTTTTGATACGGATTTTGAAAGCTATGAATTTATGTCTAAGTATAGTGTTGGCTGCATCCCACAGATTGATATGTCACTGTTTAGTTACTATTATTCTGAGAAATGCTGCAGTGAATTTGTATTTTTCTCTTGATCTTGGAGTTATTTGGTGGGTTAAAAATTTCCAGGTGGAAAGACCTTTGAGGACGTTTTGTTCTTAATTTCCAGTTTTGTCACATGGCAGGCAGAGTGCTGTTGTATTATTCTGTTTGGAATTTCAGATTTTTGTGGCTTAGTATGTGATCAGTTTTCATAAATATTGCAGGTGAACTTAAAAAGCAGTGTTCTCTGATTTAAAGACTAGAGTTTGATGTCCATCTGCATGATCCACCTTATTTTATTTAGATCTACTTTGCTTCTAAATTTAAAAAAAAATTCTCTTTTTAATTTGATGTCTGAATCTGAGAGACATTAAAGCCTCCTTCTTTAAAAAAAAAACTTGTTTTTAAAATATTTTTATCTATTTATTTGAGAGAGAGAGAGAGCATGAGTGGGGGGAGAGGGGTGGTGGCACAGAGGGAGAGGGAGAGGGAGAAGCAGCAGGCTCTGGGCTGAGCAGGGAGCTTGATGCGGAGCTCGATCCCAGGACCCTGGGATCATGGCTTGAGCTGAAGGCAGATGCTTGGCCACCTGACGCCCTGATTTTGTGGTTTTCTGAAGCTTGTTCTGTAGGACGTTCCTCAGGAAGGGCTCAAGGGAAGGAACTCTTGCATCCTTGTGATTCTTTCTCTGCTTTTCAAAGCCAATTATCAGATTCACTGGCTATAAACAAAAACAAACAAAAAACCCCTAATCATCCTTGCCTCCTATTTTCTTGGGAATCTTGAACACGTTGCTCCGTTGTGCTTAACACAAGATGTCAGATGAAGCCATCTGGGCCTGTTTTCCCAGTCTTCAGCCTTGACCCGGTGATCAAAGGGTACATTCCACTTGAGGGACTGGAGTGTCACCTGTCACCTCTAACCTTATCGACCCCCTGCGTAGAATTCCTTACCACCTTCTCACTGCCTGCAGGCTAGAGTCCAAATTCCTTAGAAGAATTGGTGGGTTTCAGTGACCCAGCCCTGCAGGGTCGAGGCCACTCTCCCTGGCCACTCTGGTGACAGCCTAGCCCAGCAAAACTTCATGCCTCCCCCATCCATGGATCTTTTATGTGTCCCTTTGCTTGGAGCATTCCCCACTTTCACGGGGGGAGCCCCCCTGTAGTCTTGCCCTTCCCTGTCGTGATATGCACGTTTGAACCTGATTTGCTGGGCTGTCCTGGTTACACAGAAGTGGGATGTCTGTGTTGCTCATCAGCACCTCGATGCTGAGCATCAAAATGTTGCAACGAGCAGGCGTCCTGTTCCCACGGCCCTTCCTGCTGCAGACACACTGTCCCTGGTGTGTGTCCCAGCCCTCTGCACCCTCACCCACTTCACCCAGTGAGCCAAGTACCCTATTGCATGGGGATGGAGCTGAGTAGTAGGGGACAAATGAAAGAGCTGCTGAGGTCCCCATCTACTGGTGGAAGCACTTGACTAAGAAACAAATATAATTACAGATTGTATCAGGGCTCGGAAGGAAATGGGGAGTTCCCAAGCTTGACAGGGTGGTCAGAGAAGGCCGCTCTCAGGAGAAAACACTGACGTTTACACGTGCAGGATAGAAAGAAGTCAGCCATGCGACTCTGGGGATGGGGGTGGGCAATGATGGCCTGTGCAAAGGCCCTGGGGTGGAAAAGAGGTGAGAAAGAGAGGCCAGTGATGGACACATGGGACGTGGGAAGGAGTTCAGGCTTCATCTGAGTGCCATGTGAAGCCCCTCAAGGGTTTTAAACAAGAGGGGGACGTGATCACTGTTTTGAGATGCTGTCGAGGGAAGGATAGAGGCCAAGAGCAAAGGTGGGACAGGGCAGGCAGAGAGATGGGTCTGGAGGCACAATCTCCAGGATTTACGACTCCAGGCTGGGTTTCTGGCTTGGCCGAGGGTGTGGGGCTGTGCCACCACCAGATGGAGACAGAGGCAGGGCGGGGCTGGGGGGACATGAGCGTCAAGGCCATCGTCCCAGGCTCCCTGAGTCCCAGGGCCTGCAGGCCCAGACATCTGGTGTCTGGAATCCTTCTGTCCTCACTGAGGTAAAATTTTCACCCTGGGAGGCTGGATTTAATTTTGATTTTTTTTTTTTTTGTATTCAAGTTTTACAAGGTCAACTGGTAGAAAATATGGGCATTTCTTCTTCTTTTTTTTTTTTAAGTTAGAAAATGTGTGGCTATAGATGACTGAGCATTTCTGGTCCATCCTGAACAACAGACCGAAGATGATTCCAAAGCCTTCTTCCAAAGGTTCTGGGAAACTTAGGTTTTAATATGGGACAATTTTTCTATTCAGGAAACATCTGAATTTTTACTTAGTAAAAATGTTTCCATAAGAGGCTCACCACCTATCTCAAACCAACCTTTCAAATATGCAATTCCTCGAGGCATTAAGAAAAATCCACAACCTAGAAAGAACGCAGGGGCAGCAGCATAAGGGGCTGCCCACAGCTACACAACTCTGAGGTCCTATTAAACGCGTCCAAACCAGGACGCCTAGGGGGCTCAGTCGGTTGAGTGTCCAACCTCTTTTTTTTTTTTTTTTAAGATTTTATTTATTTATTTAAAGTGATTTATTTTAAATATTTATTTATCCATGAGAGACAGAGACAGAGAGAGAGGCAGAGATACAGGCAGAGGGAGAAGCAGGCTGCATGCAGGGAGCCCGATGCAGGACTCGATCCCGGGACTTGATCCCACGCCCTGGGCCGAAGGCAGATGCCCAACCACTGAGCCACCCAGGCGTCCTGAGCATCCAACTCTTGATTGCAGCTCAGGTCATGATCTTGGGGTTGTGGGATCAAGTCCTGCATTCTGGCTTTGCACTCAGCGGGGAGTCTGGTTGTGATTCTCTCTCCCTCTCCTTCTGCCCCCCCCCCCACCCTGCAGTTCGTGCTCAAATAAATAAAATCTTTAAAAAAAAGAAACCCCCAAACTTCCACGTCCAACCCGCTGGGTTGCAGCACTCACTAGTTAGGGGCTTTCTTTCTCTGAGTCTACTTCATTTTCCGTAAAATGAGGACTTTGAAGTAGACCAGGGTTCCCGGAATTCTGGATTTCATAGGTCAGGAGCAGAGTAGGATTGGGGAGGAAGACACAGTATCGCCACCTCTTTCCAAGTATGGAATTATAGAAGAAACTACTATAATTTATGTTTGCCATTTCATGAAGGTACACTGTAGGGCCAGAAGTGGAGGAAGAGCATGTCGGATGAAGGATAATAAGGCTTTAATGCAATTCATTCTCGAGGAACCGACTTGGCTGGTCCTTTCTCGTCCCTTAAGGACATGAAGCACTCAGTCATGCTTTGGGGCGCAGATGGGTGGTGGCGACCCGCGCCCGGTCAACAGAGACCTGACGCAGGCCCAGTGTCGCTTGGGTGGAGACTTCGGGTCTCACCTGGTGCCATGCGGGCGTCAGGACTTGGAGACGCGGGCTCTACGCTGCCCGAGCCTCGGTGGCCCTGGGTCTCCTCCCCGATGACATGCTTGCTTGGACTTGAAGTCGTGCCAATCTCCAGGCTGGAGAAAATGCTAGTAAGAGAGGATGTTAGTCGCTGTTGACCGCTTTTTTTTTTTTTTTTAAGATTTTATTTACTCATGAGAGACACAGAGAGAGAGAGGCAGAGACCCAGGCAGAGGGAGAAGCAGGCCCCATGCAGGGAGCCGGACGCGGGACTCGATCCCTAGTCTCCAGGATCAGGACCTTGACTGAAGGTGGCGCTAAACTGCTGAGCCACCCAGGCTGCCCCTGTTGACTGCTTTTTAGTTTGGGCAGGGGACCCAGGTGTCCGTCATGCTGCCTATGAATGAGTGAATGAGTGAATGAGTGAATGAGTAAATGAATGAGGTTTCTTTTGCCGGGGATTCCTGCACTCTGGAGGCTTTGGCTGGGCGTCTACGTTGCTAGGTACTAGGTGCTGGTGGCACAGTGGCCGTGCCTGAAAGTGAGGTTCTGTGTCCCGTATTTAATTCTGACGTTGCGTACAAGTGACCCCGAGCCGCCGCACGGAACTGAGCGGGGTCCCCCCAGGGTTGCCGACAGCGGCCCATGTGTCTCAGGGCCTGTTCTTTTACCGTCAGCAGGTTGGGAGCCCGGCCCGGGAATCCTCCACCTTCTCCAACGGGTTACTGGAAAGCGGGTCCTCTGACCGAGCCCGAAGGCCCGTCCTCTGTCCGCCTGTGTCGTGTCGTGGGAGGAGCAGTCAGAGGCCCGGGAGGGACCGCGGGCTCCCGGCCCCTCGACGCCGGTTAGGGACCTCTCTGCACCCCCGCTCCCTTGGCTGCAAGGACCTCCGTCCGGCCACTGCCCCCAGCTCCTGGCAGGTCGCCCCAAGCCCTGGGAAGTTCCTGCCGGACGAGCCTCTTTTCCTCCCTGGGGTCCTTGGGCCACGCTGTCCCGGCCACGCTGCCAACGGGGTCGGGGGCGGCTGTGGGCTGCACGGTGTCAGCCGGCCTGGGGGGCGAGGCACAAAGCAGCCAGTAAACGTGCCTCGGCCCGTAACACCCTGCGTGGCCAGGCTCCGGGGCACCTCGCCGCTTGGCACCACGCGCTCGGCCGGGAGCAGCGCCCTGGGAGGGGCCGTCGGGCTGCGGGCCTAGCCTCTCGGGGGCCGCCCGACGCCCCTTCTCCCGCGGCTGACCCGACCCGGGTCCTCGCTGTCATAAACCGTGACCGAGAGTAGCAGTGTTGCTTCCTTCTGGGTCCTTCCAGGGAAGGACGCACCTGGGATGGTCTCGGGCGTCCCTAACGTGGGAGCAGCCCCGCGCCACCGCACCCTGGGCCACCAGGCCACTCAGGCTCCGGGAAGCCGGGCCCTCTGCACCTGATGCTGGGCGACCCCGCTCACGCGGCCCGCACGTGGCGCGCTTTTTATTCTGGTCTCTTGAAACTCAGGAGGGAAACGGTTCTGCAAGAAGCGACCTCCGGCTCTCCTTCCGCCGCAGAACCATCTGGATTTCGACTACACGGAACAAAAGAGAACAATTTATCGAACTGTAAGACTTACCGGGGACGTGGTTTGCTTTTAGGCTCAAGAGCAGCCACGGAGTGTGGCCGAGGGGGTCAGCCTGGTTTTTGTGGGTTCAGCGGTGCCCCAACATTTGCCCAGCCTCAGGGCCAAGTCTTGTTCAGGAGGTGACCCTGCTTTGGTCTCAGGCAGTGTGCTCCGTCTGGACTTTTTTTTTTTTTAAGATTTTATTTATTTATTCATAAGAGACACACAGAGAGAGAGGCAGAGACACAGGCAGAGGGAGAAGCAGGCTCCCCGCAGGGAGCCCGACGCGGGACTCGATTCCAGGACCCCGGGGTCACACCCTGGGCCAAGGCAGATGCTCAACTGCTGAGCCACCCAGGTGTCCCTGGACTAACTTCTTGCTGGGGGAACCCTAAACACTCTGTCCTCTCGTGTTCACCCCCACATGCTCATGTTAGGGGTGGAGCGTGGGCTCCCGGAGAAAACCCCAAGCAGGGCAGAGCAGGCGATGACCGTGGCGCAGTCACCGGCTACAAGGTGCCTTTACATTCACAATTAATTTGCGGCCGGTTTCTCCAAGATGCATTTCAGAGACAGAAACGAAGATGCCAAGGAGGTGGCTGCGGCTGGGCCAGCGACAGGCCACCCGGGGCCGACCTCTCGGTGTGCTGCTCCAGGGTGCGGGGCCGCCCAACGTCCCAGGCATCCTTACCCCGACCGTGAGCGGATCCTGTGTGCTGGGGGTGGGGGTGGGGGAGCAGAGGCCGAGCACCCGGACCAGGACCAGACGCCCCGGGGACCCGGCTGCTGCATGCAAGCCGCGGCCCGAAGGCGCCTGGCTCCGCGCTCCCAGGGCGTCCGTCCCTCCCTGGCTGTTCGCAGGGCACCCAGGTCCTCCGCGGGGCAAGTGAGCCAGGGGGGGTCTGGGACGTACCTGTGGTCCCCGACGGTAGCCCCGTAAGCCACCGCAGGGCCCTGGAGCGCACTTTGCTGCGCCCCCCGCGTCCCCGGGGGCCGGAACCCTGGCGCGATGGTGAGTGACCACCGACGCATCAGCCTCTAAGATAAACCACACGTGCTGAGCGGTTTCTAGAAGCGCCCCGGGGAGCCAGTCGGGGTCTCCCCGGGCCGCCCCGTTGGGAGGCAGGTGGACGAGGCTGCGGGGCCCACCCAGGCTTTGGCAGAGCGCGCGTGGGGCCGGGCGCCTCTCCCGCCGCTGCTCCCATTTCCTTCTCCAGATGGCCCGTCCAGGGGGTCTGCAACTTTCGGACACCGGAATCGGCTTTTCCTCCCCAAAGGAAATCTTGCATAAACCCCGTCGCCGAGCCGAAGTCCTGATACACTTGCAGGTTCGTTTGGGGACGTTATAAAGCCAACGCCCGGGACAGAAGCAGCTGTGCTGCTGGTCCCCGCAGGGGGGAAAGTTGGTGTCACGTGCCTGTTTTTTTTTTTTTTTGGTCATTGAAATATTACAAACCTTGACTTTATGTAAGAACGTAGCTTCCGAAGTGTGAAGGCCGCGGGGCTGGATGCTTCCTGGGTCCCTCCAGTTCTAGAAGCCAAGTGCACGGTGAGAAGCCCTCCCGTGCTCAGAGCCACCCCCTGCACCCCGCCCAGGGGTTCCTCTAGATGTCCCACCTGCTGCGGCGAGGGGATGGACAGATGGACTCCAGGATCACGCTGCCTGGGCTGAAGCCGGGCTCCACTCAGCACCTCTGTGACCCTGGGCAAGTGATGTGCCCTCTGGTGTCCCCATGTGCTCACCTGTCAATGAGGGGGACAGCGGCAAATACTCTGGCCGGCCGTGGGAGTTGAGTGAAGCAGCCCAGCCTCCCGAGCCCCTGGCACAACGTACCGGTTCTCCCGGAAGGACACAGACCGGTTCCACCTGCTACCTGGGGCCAGGAGCAGCTGGAGGCTGGGCTCGCGGCATGCGCCCCCTTTTACGGAGTCTCCCGGGGACCCCTGAGCTGCAGATGCCGCCGGACACGGCCAGGGCCCAGGTGCACCACACTTAAGGGGTCCTCTGACCCAGTGCACCTGCCCCCGGGGGGGAAGTGGGGCACGTGTGGTTCTCCAAACTCCCATGGGGCTCTGGGTGGTTTGTGGCAATGACTCGGGGGAAGAGCTCGATTCTCGGCCTGTTGTGTTGACTGTTCATTCATGGCGTCAGTGAGGATGAGGCAGGTCCCCCATGAAGACGGGGGTGGGTCCGCCCAGACTCCAAGTTCAGATTCCCAGAGCTTCTACTCTGTTCCCAGGACAGTAATTTCAAGAATCTCGAACATCACGATTTGGGCTCAAATAATCCTATAAACTGCTCTGTCTCACACTCGTCTACGCAAAGCAGAGAGGGGGTGGAAAGGCACCTCTACTTTCCCCCCAAGGGAGGTGAACAGCAGCCCCCGGAAGGGCCAAGGGAAGCCTGAGAACCACCAGGCCTGGCTGGCCCAACACCATGGCTAAATTTAGTGTCATGATGAGCAATAAAATTCACATGTTCTTTATTTAGTCCATATAATACACCATTTTTAGAGGTTTTTCTTTTTTAAAATTGGATAAAAGAGCATATTAAATGGCACGTGTATGAAGTTTTCTCTTCATAAACAATGTCAGAACAAAAAGTTTTGAATTACAAAATGTTAAAAAATATGTAGGTACTTAACATTTCACTAAAGCGTAAAGTTACAGATATCTTCTAAAGAAAAATAATTGTGCCACTTACCTATTTTTGCTGTTTCTATGAACTTTTTTTTATTCTGTACATAGGACATTTTGTACAAAATATGAAGTCTACATTTTTATTACTTATTACCATAAAACAAAGATACAATGTATGTACAATATTAAAAGGAAGCCATACTAAAGCCACACTAAAAAGACACTCGGAATAGTGACATTTCTGATGTACAGATACATTTTGGAAAGAGTGAAGATGCCGAAAGAACGCAGAACTTTATGAAGAAAAACAGTCACCGGTTTATTTTCAATGTAGTACTTTTGAAATCAGTTTGGTACAGAATAAACAGTGTATCTATATAATAATATATAAGTTGAACAATTAGCACAGGGAGTCTGAGTACTAACTAGGAAAACTTTAATAGGCCAAAATATTAAATAATACTCTTGTCAAAGAAAATTAGTCTCTCTCAAAACGTATTTTCCCCCCCTTTTTGGTGAATGTTTGTCTTCAATAAAGAGCAGAAATAAAACCTCGACAAAAAGGTGTTCTTACAGGTTGAGCTTTATACAATCACCCAATCGTGGATATTTTGCTTTTTATCTAGGGCAGAAGAGAGTCTTCCCAGAACCCTCTCTCACACACATACTGAACATCCAAAATCAAGGATATTTGAGAGTCTATCAGCTAAAGACGGAAGTTCAAACAATGGTATATCAAAATACATAAGACGCTGCTTTATACAATAAAAAGCACCCTTTTTCCCTCAAAAGGAGAAGGCATCTAAACTTTTTTTTTTTTAAATTATAAATTTCATAATGGTAAAATGGATAGGTAACTTGTCAAGTTTCTCAGGAAGTGTTTCTTCTCGCAAAGTGGCCTTTCCCACTTTCAGCTGGGGCGATCTTTTTAGTTAGTACTTGGCTCCTAACCCAGAACCACCCTCCACCCCCACCCCCCCATGATCTTCCTCCAGGGACACAAGGAAATAAACATCGTGGGTGGATGTTAAGTGACACCACATCGGCTTTCCACAATGTTTCCATGGACACCCGAGACCTCAATTAAAATACAGATCCTAAAAGCAGCCACATTTTTATCTTTTATGCATCAAGACATTTAACGTGAACTTTAATATAGTCTTATGCCAGAGACAAAAGAACCTAGAATCACTAGCAGTACGCATCTCAAACAGCTCTCAAGCGGGATAAAAGACGTCAAAATACTGGCCACCCTGAGAGAAATACAGAGCAGACGAAGCACTAGGTGTAAAGGGTTTTCTCTCCGTGCTATTCCATCCCAAACAAAAAGCTCGACACATGCAAGGAAGTCCGTGAACTCTAATAGCAGCATTTGAAGACCGATGGGAACTTAGACGCTGTATTTTCCTTATGAGGTGTTTAGAATGTGTGCTCTTTTGGCCTGGACACGGTTCAAGCGGTTCGCTGCAGCCCTCCTGCCGCGGCCGCCCGTCTGAGGTCCGGGGACCACGTCGCGGCAGCCAGGGGACATCGGGGCAGCGCCCGGCACCGGCCGTGGCCTCCTGCTACTTTCTGCCCAGAGGCACCTGCAGCTCTCATCAGGCCAGGAACTGGCCCGACTCAAGATGACCTCCTTCTACTTGCTAGAAAACGTAGAAAATGAATTCTTAGAGATGATAACTTTTATTAACTCAAGAGCCTTGTTACAGGGCAATAATGTTTAAGTAGAGAAAAATAAGAGCCTGCAAACGACAACAAAAATGGACACATCATTTTAAAATTCCAATTCCGGTCAAGGTAGACAGAGAAAGCTCTGTTTAAAATAAGTTTCTCCTATGAGCTTAATTCCCGGAGCCCCTGGTGCTGGACCCCGGGCTTGGAAATATGGCTTTAGCTATACACAACACAAGTGACACCGCATACGCGTCACTAATCAAAGTAAAGAGATACCATCGGAAAACACAGCGGCTGAGGATTGTCATGTCATGTTTCCCAGTAAGTTATGTTAGAACGATGACAGCAAAGAACCAGCTCAATGAGATAAAAAGAAAGGAAAAAAACAGAGAGAGAGAGAGAGAGAGAGAGAGAGAAGCTATTGGCGTAACAATCATGGAGAAACAATGGAACAAGTTGTAGAGTCTTCAAAAATATGTAATACTTTTTTAAAACTGTTCCTTTGATTTGAAGAACATTGATATTCTCCTAGAACCACTTATTTGATTTTGAATGACGGCGGATTCCGGCCGGGGAGGACGTGAAGAGGCAGGCCGGGGAGCTGTCCTTAGCTCTGACTGGGGAAGCGGTGGCCGGGCCACCATTGTTTGAACTCCTAATCTCGAGCTGAGGCCGAAGCGCGTTATTGCCTACAGAACGGGGTCGAAGAAAAGCTCTGACTCTGAGTGTAACTGATTTGTATGGCACAAAAAGGATGTATTTTCTACAGAATCCGGGGAAGCCCGGGCAGGCCCGCGGGGGGCTAGCGGCCGTCCTGGGACACCAGCTCGTCCGCTCGGCAGTGGGCCTCCAAGGCGTTCTTGGTGTGGGGGTCCTGAGGCAGCTCGGGCTTGCGGCGCACGCCAGGCCGGTCCTTCTTCAGATCCTTCTGGGCCTGCAATGAAAAAGGCAGCGGTGTCGGCCACAAACGAAGCCGTCGGGCCAGTGAGCTCACGTCCGCGTCCCAAGTCAAAGGGCGGCCGTGAGCCGGGTGCCCAGCGCCCACGTTTGAGGGCTGCCCTGGGACCTCTGTGGCTCGGGCACAGCCAGCTGTCCCCCGCCCAGATCGGTCTCGGCCACTAGGAGACCGCTAGCGACTGGCGGCGAAGGGCTGTGTGTGCCACACTGGCACCTGGGACCCTAAAGACGTGCTGTTCTGCACAGAGGACTCGGCCCCTCTATTTTGCAAAGCCACCAGTTTTAGGAAATGTCATCAACAGCAAAAGCCTCCGATTACACACAGTGTTACTGAAGGCATTTAAGCGGCTATGTCCATTACAGAAGCCTTTCAGAAGGTGGAAATGTCCTTTGGAGGTGCATAAAAATGAATGAAAACCACATTAAAGCTGGATTTAAAGTCAAGAAAATGTCTAAAACTTCTGTCGAATGGGAAAAAGGTCCCTAAAGTAAGAGGTATGAAGTGGATCACTCTGGGGAACAAACCCTCGAGACCTGGGAAAACTGTACTTGGTTATTTACATAACATTTCCTAATATTAAGGAGTAAAAGACTCCCTTCTCCACCCCATTCTCTTCCTGAAGTTTAGAACATTGAGGTTTTACTTAAAAATTAAAAAAAAAAAAAAGAATCCTATTTTTGCATGAGGACTTGGAGGATTGTGTCTGCAAAGAAAGTGGGGTGGGTGTGTGTAGGGGGTTGATATGGGGGAGTTTACACCAAAGGCACCCATTTCCAGGAATAACATTTAAACAGTAAACAGGTCACTCAGTTTTGAGGTAGGGCCACTGCATTAATACCAGTATTTCTGAAACAAAAGCAGCCATCGAAGTCGTCTAAACAGCGTATACAGAAGACTGCCAATTAGGTAGAGACTTTAACCAGAACCAAGCCTTTCTGCCTGGCGTCTCCATCAAAGAGAAGACAGGCTTTAGAGAGAACAAATGACTTTTGTGGTGGTGAACAAACGTCTAATCGGAAAAAACTCGTTTTAAGTCAATCATCTGACACCAAAAGGGGCAAAACCACAACCACCTCTCGTAGTTTCTGGATATCTAACCTCAGCATAAAGTATACTTTTCCTGACTTTTAAAATGACTCCAGAACCTGCAGAAGTCAGACATGAAAAGTTCACATTTTTGCAGAGCTAATGCTTCTTAGGGTTCTTTGCAAATTTATCTGTGGAAACAGCAAGAACACCGAGGCTTAGGAAGAGCTTTGTGTGACATTTTAGGAATAGTTCTAGAAACGTTATGTGAATATCAACATTCATTTATGGTAAAGGCAGGAGTTTTGCTTCCCCCCCCTGAAAATTAGTGTAAGATGGCTTCGGCTGAACCACCCCCATCAGGAGGTTGTGAGGGCTGGGCACACGCCCCGAGGGACCTCAGTCACGGTGCTGAAGCATGTTTGCTCTCGCCCCCCCTGAGAGCTCAAGAGGGAAAATTCTACCCTGGATTTTATGTCCCTTCCGCGCTGAGCTGTAAAACAAAGCAAAGCGAAGCCAAACAAAACCAAGGCTTTTCCCTACTCGAGATATGTAATCACTGCTGAAATAGGCACTCCAAAGGGAAGAAACATTTTTAAAGACCAAGGCCAGGGGGACACCGGGGGGCTGGAACCAGTAAATGCCAATGGGAGGGATGGGACATGACCCCAGTAGCGTCTGGAAGGGCACAAAGTGTGCCGGACACGTGTGGGCCTCTGTGCATCGGCATCTTGGGTTGGCAGGTAAAGCAGAGCATGAGTCTCACGAACCACAAGAGGAGGAACACAGCGGGCAGGGAGGGGTGAGGTCGGCCTGGGTGGGGGTGTGTGTGCAGGCAGTGGGGGGACATGCGGGCAGTGGGGGGGTGCTGGGGGGCATGCAGGTGGTGGCGGGGGCGTGCGGGCAGAGAGCAGGGCACGGCCTCTCTGCCGCGTGTGGGCAGATCTAAGAGGCTAAGTTTATACAGTAAGTGGTAGCAGAACAGGAGGGGTTGGGTGAACCTAATCGTGCACGTTTCTGCTATGCAGTTGAGGACACAGCTAATCGAGATGTCTTGAGGGACCAGATTTGTCTTTACCATCACCAGCTGGGATGACAGGGAGAGAAGGGAAAATACTTCATGTGCACAACGTTCATTTGTCCAGGCTCGTCCTGAGCACGCGAGCCTTACACACACTCCACGTATTGAGTAAGGAGTACCTTCACTTCCCACCTTTCCGTCTCTACACCTTCCTTATCTGCATGGTTGACACTGCTTTTCTCCCGACCGACTGTTAAAAATGAGAATTGTAAACATTGTAAACGTCTCCGGTATAAATGTCATTCACATGAAATTTTACTATTTTTTCTTGGGATGTTCTAGGTAGGGTTAGACAACTTTCTCAAAAAAAGAAAAAAAAACAAAAAAAGCAAATCATGGTTCTGACAGGTCAACACATAATTGAATTTCACAAAATTCCAACCAACTGCATCCCACTTCCACGAGGACTTCCTCCCCTGCCCTTGTGCAGTCCTGCCATTTACCTCTCACCCACGTCCTGTTCTGGCCAACGTTCAAGTCATTTTAAGGAAACGTGGAGTTATTTTGGAAAAACAAAATTAGCCGAAGATAAAATTAAAAGGCTACCGAAAATATTCAGACTTTAATTTTTAGCTGTAACTTCTTATGTAAATTTGGTCTCCAAATTGTACACATAAAGTTTTCCTCCGTCGAGGTATTTTCTCTTTGCCTTAACAATGTTTTTGAGAATTTCAGGAATAGGATGCCGACATTTTTCCAATTCAGGAGAATCTATTAAATCAAATATTATATTTAAGAGACTGTACTATAAATATCTTCATCTAGATAACCTGAGATGGGGATTCATTCGATCCATAGAAATTTTTTTTTATTCAATTTTTATTTATTTATGATAGTCACACAGAGAGAGAGAGAGGCAGAGACACAGGCAGAGGGAGAAGCAGGCTCCATGTACCGGGAGCCCGACGTGGGATTCGATCCCGGGTCTCCAGGATCGCGCCCTGGGCCAAAGGCAGGCGCTAAACCACTGTGCCACCCAGGGATCCCAATCCACAGAAATCTTTAATATGTCCTAAACTTGGGTAATATTACTCTTGGGTAGTTTTATTCTTTTTCAAAGTTGTTTTGGCTATTCTGGGTCCTTTGTGTTGTCATATGAATTTTAGAATCCATATGTCATTAAAAAAAAAAAGTATGCTGAGATTCTGATGGAGATCACATTAATTCAGGGGGAACTGGTATTTTAACGGCATCAAGTCTTTCAGACCCAGGAACGTGATCATAGAAATCTAAGAGGTAAGAGCAGGGGAATGCTTTTTGTAGGGCTGTCAATTAACGGAAAACTTAGTTACATGATCTTATTATAAGAGTCATGGAAACAAATATGCTACAAGAGTCCTCCAGGAAATGCCCTGTCTGGGGAGTAGAGATTGCCTTTCGGGATGCAGCGAAGGAGATATGCCCTGTGCTAAGGGCAGGGGACAGATCAACCGGGTGGAAGTTTTCTCGGGACTGGCTATCACATAAAGACTAGGGCCGACTTCACCTGAGAGGGGAATGCTATTTTGGTTTGCCTTTTTGATCAAATACTTGATTCCTCATAGAGTCACCTTAAATTAGAAATATCACCATAATTTATGTTACATTTTGGACACAGGTCATTATTTTCCTAGCATTGATTATGATCTGTACTGGACCAAAGGATGTTCTTTTTTATTTATTTATTTATTTATTTATATTTTTATTTTTTATTTTTTGGACCAAAGGATGTTCTAAAAAAAACCCCAAACCTCCAATCCCCAAATATTTAGTGCGTAAGAACTGGCTTGTAACTCATCAGCTTCCTATCCATCTCTAAATGGTCTACACGAGTTAAAAACTAATGTGGTCACAGATTTTTGAGTAGGCTTCTTGGCAGGAGGGGCGCTAATTTGATATCCTCTGTGTCTGCAAGTAATGGGCAAGCTCTCATGTCTTTTTTTTTTTTTAAAAGATTTTATTTATTTATTCATAGAGACACAGACTGAGAGAGAGAGAGAGAGGCAGAGACACAAGCAGAGGGAGAAGCAGGCTCCATGTAGGGAGCCCGACGTGGGACTCGATCCCAGGTCTCCAGGATCACACCCCGGGCTGCAGGCAGCGCTAAACCACTGTGCCACTGGGGCTGCCCTCTCATGTCTTTAGCACACTTTAAGACATAAAATTGAAATGGTAATTTAAAAAAAGACCTCAAATTCCTGTCCTAGTGAAAAAAAAAAAAAACACAAAAAACAAAATAGGAAAATTAAAGCCCCCATAGCCAAGATGGAGAAAAATAGAAGGATTTTTGCATTTGATTAAATCTGTTCATTGCTAACAACTATGGACTCCAACTGAATCAAATAAAAACGAGTTACTGACATTCGCTAGGAGCGTATGGAGTCTCTCCCACTGCATTTCTGGTATTTTCTTTCTTTTTTTTTTTTTTGCCATTTGAAAACATTTCTGGTATTTTCAAGTTGTGTTCTTACGCTAAGGCTGGGAGCTGGCTGGGCAGGAAGAGGCACGAATGTGGTCAGTGTGGCTGCCTTCTTTGGGCAGCTCTGTGAAAAAGGAGGCTGGACCAGTGCTGTCCAATAAAAAAATAACGTGTTCCAAGTATGGAACTCCGAATTTCCCAGCAGCCACAGTAAAAGAGAGCAAAGGGTGAACTTAATTTTAATAGCATTTTAAAATTTAACTTGATATATCCAAAATGCTATCATTTCAACATGTAATCAGTAGTAAAAAGTTACAAGTGAGATGTTTTTGCATTCTTTTCTTCCTACTGAGCGTGGGGATCCCTGTGCTTTAGAGGAGATGGCCACACCGCAAGGGCTCAGCAGCCCTGTGTGGCTTGTGGCTGCGTGTCGGGACACGGCAGCCTGGGTGGTGGAGGTCCGGTGCTCCTGCTCACGCCCGATCCCATCTGATCTTGTGGGGAGTGAACTTTACTTGCATTAAAACCTCTGCTTAAGTGAGTTCCAAGCGACACGAGCACTGGTGAACCACCTGCGTCCAGCGCACAGCATACCTTGGCCGCTCTGGCCTGCGCTTCAGAATCTTAGCGCCGGATGGCGTTAGGAATTCTCAAGTAGGCCGAAGGGGATTAAAGTTTCAGAGTCAGAAAGGCCCTCGCCCCTCCGCATCCCCATTAGGTCAAGACCACACCAGCTTCCATGAACTGAAGAGAGGCAGGTACGCTCGGAAGCACGGCCACCAACAGGCTCCTCATGCCCAGGCAGGACACGTACCCTCTCTAAAGCCCAAATTGGACATATTCCCAACTTAGTACTAGGACTAAGAGTCTGTCTTGGGATCGGTGGGGATGGGACTATGTATCTCCACCACTTGGAAACAAACCACCTGAACACAGGTGTTAAGGTGAGGCGGTCCTGACAAAGCCCCAGCCTGCGGGGAACCCCGGCTCCTGACCCTTCCTGCGAGGCAGTGCGGTTCTGCTGTCGGGGAAGATGACGAGGCTCGGCCCTGGTGTCCTGAAGCCAAGGGGCAGCAGTGGCTGCTGTGGGGAACTGCCCGGGGCGCCTCTGCACCACAGCACGAGTGGAGGGTGCACAGGGAAGGCAGTGCAAAGACACCACCCTTGTGGACTGTTGGGTTTTCTGTTCAGGTGAACATCTGAGGACTGGTGAGGAGCTGAGACTATCACTGTTAACTATAAATCAAGAACATAATCAAACCTCAGGCACATACTCAAGCCTCAAAAATGACTTCTAGTAGTTTGATCACTGAGATGCACGGACGAAATACCTCCTATGGGCTGACCCGAACTTAGTTTTTAGCTTCAGCTTTGCACAGAAGGCCCTGCTGTAGATCATATAAGCTCCTAAAACCCTAGACGTTTCTTAAGCAACTCTACCTGGTGCGTCCCGGCTTAGCTCTGTGCTTTTACCTGGCGAGCCTCTTCGTTCACGGCCTTTCTCAGCATCTGCACATCTTCAAACAAAGGCCCATCTGTCTCCATTGCAACCGGAATGCTCATGGTGCTCGCTTGACTATACACTGCGTACTGCAATGCAAAGTGTGGAATCACTCTCTCTGTTAACGCTCGGGTTCTGGACTCTGGGGCCTCATCCTGGCCAGGGGCATGGCTTCCCACTGGCGCCCTCCCCAGGGCCCTCTCCTGAATGAAGCCTGCTGGGTGGTAATTAAACCAGCTTACACCTGCAGCGCCTCAGAAACAACACTTTTACTCCCCTAGGCCACCAGGGGCACCAGGCGAGGACTCTGACATAGGCTCCAGCATCCCTTCCAAGGCCTCTCTGGTCCCTGGGGCAGCACCCCACCTGGCAACCTGGCACCTGAGTCCATGTGCTCATCTGGACCACTCACAGCCCATCCCCCCCGGGCTGTGCACAGCTGCCGACCTCACTCCTTCACACCACGCTCTAACTAGCTGGAACCCTGTTAGCAATCCCACTGCTTCGTCTATACCTTGGGTGTCTTGGCCCTCTAGCCAAACTCTGAGACCTGGCTGTGCGCTCTGGGGGCAGCCCTGGGACCCATTCTCTCAGGGCTCCGTGAGCCACGGGCAGGTTTCTGGCTGCTGGCCTCTCCATTTCTGAGTGGGACATGGGGGAAGGTCACTCCAGAGGAGGCCATTGTGGTGGTTACAGTGAGCTAAGTGTGCCCTTTGTGAGGGCGGACAGGGAAGGAAGGCACATGGGTGGGGGAGATGCGAGTGGGGTGCCACCGCAAGCACGTCATACATGGCAGCAAACCTGAGGTAAATACCGTCACTGGGCTGATAGGAGGGGACTGGGGGAGCTGGGGCTCACTCACCCACCTGACCTGCCCACCCCCTTTCTGCCCACATAGCACCCCTACTTCCTCCCCTTGGCTCCTCTGATGGGACCATGGGCTCCAGGGTTGGGTGACCTCTTGGTTGCTGAGCCAGTTTTTTGGTTTTATCCTCCTGGGCCTCTCTGTGGCATGAAGGGCACAACGGATGGACCACCACTACCGCAGGGGCGTTCCTCTGCTGCTTCCCTGCCTCCCTGCCCGTGCCCGGTGGCTCCCTGTCCCCCTGTCCCCCACTCCCTGCTCCCCAGAGCTCTCGCTAACCCATGCACTCGGCCTGCAGGGGGCAGCTGCGCCTTCACGGCTCTGGCCTAGCCTCTGTTCTGGGCCCCCAGGACATCATCCTTGTTATGGCCACTGGCTCACTGGAGCCTTGGCTCGGCTGGCCTCCTCCTTTCCATGCCACCGGGCACCAGTCTGCCATCCCGATCAACCCCGCTGCTGCCCACACGTCTACAGGAGCCCCTGGGTGCACTGGCCCCTTCCAGTATACCAGACGTGTCGCTGCCAGAAAGAACTATCTGAAATGCAAGTCTGACTAGGCCACTTCACTCTTTACGACGCTACCACCTGCGCCCATTCAAGGGGATAAAATCCACATTTGTTACCTCTCCGGCTGCGTCCCAAATAATCCAGACCACATCCAGCCCCTCCTGCACAGCTAACAATCCGCCTGTGCTGAACAACTCAGCTTCCTCACTCTGCTCTCTCTGCCTCGAATTCACACTGGGTAGGTCCCCCTGGTTGACACTTCCTCTCCAAGGGGCTCAGCCTCTTGCTGGGGACACCTCGACTGTGGCTGTCCCACAGTGTGTCTTTCTGCGTCCCCGATAGGCAGGAAGACCTCCTGCCTTCCTCTCTAGCATGATCTCATCTGTGTTATAATCTGACCACCTGAAATGAATTCTCTTTGCCTCCATCTGGCTCCCCTCTCGGATCCTAAGCTCCTCGAAGCTGTGTCCTGCTCTCATCTTTGGATCTCGGGAGAGTTCCATGATTCAGGACACCCAGCTGGCGCCCATCTGCCAAGTGAGGCGGCGGCCTGCTTGGCACCGCGCCTCCAGGGGCTCAGAGAAACACAAGTGACCGCACGACTCCTCAGGTGGCGCCCTGTGTGGACTCGGCCAACGGCCGGTGCTCAGGGCAGCGCGGGGCTCTGAGTCCTCGCTGGGGCTCCGGGCAAGGAGAAGGACGGACAAGAACGCTACACGACGGTCACAGCAAAGCGAGTGCCCGCAGCAGGCCCTGGCAGGGGAGGGTTCTTACTGGGAATAGAGACCTCTGTCGGGGCTGGAGTCCACAGCAGGGTAAAGGAACACAACGTCCCCCCAGAGAAGCCCACCTCTCAGAGGAAAGCAGCCAGCCGCGTCCTGCGCCCCGGGCCTCCCCGCACACTGGGCCCGAGGCCGCAGCAGGACGGGAGCCCCGAGCCAGCGCGGTACCCGAGGTGCACAGGAGTGCCTGCCTCGCTTCGCTCACACAATTCTCACCCAAGTCCGGGAGGAGCAAGCAGTAAACTGTTCCTTGGCCTCTCTGGAGGAGGAGGAAACCACACTTACGTTAGAGATCCTCAATATTTCATGATTTAAATTAAATCACGCGTGACGTTAAGCAACTCCAACGGAGCTGCCACAGTTGCTACAACAAACATGACCCAAGATTCTGGAGGCGCCGCAGAGTCCCCAAGCCCAGAGGGACGGACGGGGCCCATCCGAGTCTGAGCAGGTGAGCCTCGCGGAGACTTCCAGATACAGGTCAGGGAGCAGGCGGTGGATTCTGGGGGATCCACGCTACAGAAGAGGCTCTGAACTCACTCTCAAGAAGGCAGGTCTGAGATGGAGAGCCATGCTCCAAAACCCCGACGGGGGCCGGGGACAGGAATTTCGAAGATTCCCTCTCTTTCAAGTGAAAAGCAAGTCCCGAGTCCTTGCTTCTCAGCTCTGAGACCTGAGCCCATGAAGTATTTTCCTTTTGGACACACGCACGGGGGGGGGGGGGGGGGGGGTGTCAGGGCATGCGGGCGGGACTCACGGGGGTTGACTCACACACACACACATGGTTCCACCGGGGAGATGGGGAGCACAGCGCGGGGAGCCCCGGAGAGCCGGGGGGCTTGCGGAGTCGCCCGCCTGGCCCGCTGCAGAGGGGGCCCCGGGGGGGACGAGAACTCAGGGGAAGCTCGGCCAGAGGGAAATGAGAACAGTGTCTATTTCAGAAGGGACACTTGTTACAGCACAGCAGTGAAACCAGGCCACGCTTGTTACACAACCAACCAGCTCTTCTTCATTTGTAACATGAAAGCCTCGTGCGGTTTTTCATGAGATCATGATTTCTACGTCCTAGAATAGAATGCGTAAAACCGGACTCTCTGATTTGTGCACATTTTATGTTTCTCGGGGTGTTGATTCTGGGTGCGTGTGGGGCAAGGTCTCCAATGGCCCTAACTGGGACCCCGTCTGACTGCCCTTGGCACGGGCTGTCACCCAGAGGCCCCTCTGCCTCCACCTGCCTCAGATTTATGCTTCTGCTGTGTCTTAAATGCCAGTATTTCAACCTCACATTCCGTTTTTTTTTTTTTTTTGAAGATTTTATTTATTTATTCATGAGAGACACAGGCAGAAGGAGAAGCAGGCCCTGTGGAGGGAGCCCAATGTGGGACTCGATCCCGGGACCCCAGGATCACGCCTTGGGCCGCAGGCAGACGCTCACCCGCTGAGCCACCCAGGCGTCCCTCACATTCCGGTCCCTACAGCAGATACCCGGGGCTGTCTAGCTCCACGAGGTGCTCACGGGTTCACCGTAACCTTACGACAGCACTTCCGTGGAAGAGCACAGAACAGATGTCGTAAGGGGGGTGGCTGCTGAGTTCTTCCACGCGGGGACGAGGACCTCACTTAGGAACGTCATGCGATTTCCCTAGGGTTTAAGTCTCTTGAATGTGGTTTTTTTTCGAGCAGAACACAATCAATATGTCACACAGATTAAACATATACCTTCAAGCTTTGTGCTCATGTGTCCCTTTTTCCGAAACGTCACATTTAAAAACCTGCACGATGACCTCAGAGACTGAACAACTTATGCACACCTCTCACCAGAGAACACAGACTGCTTGTCATCTAGATCCACCTTAGCGAACCTTTTAGGATTTTTACGGGGAGCTGAGTGGTTCTCATAAAGTACCATCTTTTCTTTTCTGGGAGGCTGAGGACAGCCCGGGGACCGTTCCTCTGGCGCAGCGTGCGCCCCTGATTTTCAGACAGGCCTCGAGCCAGGAGCGCCTGCAAGGACAGCGCTCCGGTCCATGTGGACCTAACACCAAGGACCACACAACTCAGAACCCCCGGACGCTTGTCACACGGGGAGCTGGCCCCAGAGTCGGCGCCACGCAGGACGCCGTCACCTGCCGGCAGTTCCAGAGGACACACCGTGTGCCAGGGCGCCCTGGAGCCTCCTCGCTACGACAGGAGAAAGCGTTAGTGGCAAACACAGCACAAGTCAGGCAATTTTTGACAATTAGAGGCTCAGCCTATAGGAACCCGATTTTAGGAGAGACGATACCCACCCCACGCTTCATCTATTTCAAATCTAACTCCCTTTCTTTTTGAATCATTTTGATATCGAAAAGGAAGGGACGTATCTACGCTGAGCGACAGCATCTACGACATTCGTGGGGAGAAAACAAACTGAAATCTTGGCCCAAAATAGAGGTTGTATCCTGGTTTTATTTTTACCACAGTGTCTTGATAAGATTTCCAGCTCATTGAAAAAGCAGAGGCAAAAAAAAGGTCAATTCTGTGGTAAAAACTTTGTGGGACAAAAATAAGTTACTTGTACAGAAGTCGAGAAGTACTTTTATTGCAGACATTTCCACATACAAGGCTAGAGACCGCCCCCCTCCCCTCCTGTGATGAAGCCACACTCCTAGCTCATAGAAACACTCAGTTATACCCTAGACATTTTCATGTTACTCTTTTTAGTACCTGGGGGTTTGCTTTGGCTAGATTTTCTATTTTAACCCACGCTTCTTCTCGTTCTTTCATTTTTAGCTTCTCTCTGAAAAATAGTAAAACGTCATTGGTATTAGAGAGACGGATCAAATGCAAGAGAAGGCGAGAGGCAAAACGGACATGGCCAGCAACACAATCACCTACTTTTTCCTCTGTCCCTTTCTGGTCTCACTCCACATACTTCACCGTGGTGATCACAGGGTAACGTAACACGGAAAACGAAATGCGAAAGACAAGCCAGACTTAGGGGAAGAAATTTAACAAATAAATAGGCTACAATTTTAACATGTTGAAGACTGCAGGTTCTCAGGAACGCTTATGGGAGGACATGTCAGGTCTCCATCCCTCCTGCTTTAGCTGCTTCTTCAGAGGACCTACATAATTTTGAAGATAAGCTTAGGAAGCCATGAAAAGTGAGACCCTTCCATGGCATATAGGAACCAGGGTGAATGGCCAAAGTCCTAACGTGGACGGCTTTAAAAAGAAACCTTCAGACCCGATTCTCGTTGCATCATATGGCCAGTGAGTCACATGACCTTGAGCAAATCGCTTAACTTGGACCCAACTTATTTATTCATTTGTTTATTTTAAAATCTGGAGGATACGCTGCATGATCTTTAAGATCTTTTGCAGAAAGCTAAGATACTCGCCGTGTGAAAAGCCGACGGCATGTGTGAACACGGTGCTCAGCTCTGCGGGAGCCCGGGAGGCCCCGTGTGCACCTGTCCCCGGGCCCCTTCCCTGCCTTGCCGCCCACCACCTTGCACGCAGCGGGTCTTCCTCACGTGCGTTTCCCTGTCTTTCCCTTCCACGCTACCTGTGAGGGCAGGGAGTTTTGTTGTATTCACTGCTGTGCCGCCAGAACCTACAACGGCCTGGGGTCCAGGTCAACACATAGGTACCGTCTTGAAGCATGGACACGAGAGCTGGTTATGTGTCTCCCATAATTTGAATTATACTCGTTCAAAGTTTATCTCCCCTACCCTGCTTCAAGCGACAGGCAAAGAATAAAATCTGCCCAGACTCGACTCTGAAGTCCTCGGAGCCTGACAGCAGGCCTGGTCTCGCGAAGGACACAGGCTACGTTCCAGAGGAGGCCCGCGTTCAGTGGGCGCGATGAAGCTATGCTGAGATGAAGATGCTTGCTCCTTCGCGTACACCTCATGGAACAGAATTCCGACTCCTGCCTTATACACCTGAAAAGTTACTGGACCTCCAGCCTTTCAGCGTTCCCTGAGAAAAGCAAACATTCTGAAAGTGAACGTCTTGCCTGCACACACGTTTTGCAGAAGTGATTAAACTGGTCACATAATGGAGAGAACAGCGATGTTCTCCGAGAAGAGGTTAACAAATGGTTTCGTTTGCTTTCCAAGTATGCAAGAACCGATTTTACTTTAACGCAGAACGTTTTAGGACAAACCAAAGCAAGAGGTTTATTCAGAACTGAGGGAGACAAAAATCCTTGAAAGAGCAGCTTCTGAAAGGGGCAACTTACTTCAGTTTCTCTGCTTTAAACTGCTGGGTGCAGTCGTCGAATAGTTTCTGGTTCATCTCCATGAAGAGCTTCAGCGCGTTGTAGATCAAGCCATGTATCGTCCTGTAAGCAGAGCTTCATGTTCATGCTCCGAACACTCCGTCTTTCCATCCACTTCCCTGCCCTCCTCAGACACAACCCGCTGCTCCCCAACTCTCCAGCGACTGCAACGGCCCTCCGCCCCGCGCCTCCTGGGCTTTCCAACGAGAGCCCGTCATGCTGGATGCACCTGCGTGCACGCAGCCTGCAGAGCGCTCCTGACCAGCTCCTCGCTGAGCACCCCAGCACCCCCCGCCCCAGGCCCCTAGCTCTCTGTCCCGGCTGACAGCAGCCAAAAGCCATCTTCCATGGAAACGGAATAAAAAAACGTCAAAACTTGAAGAAATGTAATGCAGACAAACCACGATGTGTAGGGAACGATAGTGGAAGCATTTTATTTCCTTATAAATGTCAGTTTCCTTTTCATCTTACTAATTAAGGGCAGGAGAATTTTTAATATTGCCGAAACAGAGCTTTGGAAGGCAGAAAATAACACTGCCACGGCATGGCTTAATGGAACTCAGCTTCCCCGCTCTGACATCCGTGAGAGGGAGGAGGCCCAGCTGCTCTGCGAGCTAATGGAGCCTGGAGATGACGCCAGTCCCACTGGCCATCTGATGACAGCCACACGGGGACCCCCGGTGGGACGGGGACAACTGCCCCGCGGCCTCGTGAGTAGCCACAGGAAATCTCATCTGTCTCCCCGTAACTGCTCTCACCGCTGCCAGGACTACTTCTGCTTTTGCCGTCGCAGGATTCATAGCGACTTCTTAACTCAGTTTATAATAAAACCCAACTCGTATATGGAAACATTTAAAGTGACACGTCTCTCTTTGCAGTGGGCAGGGGTCTGCGGCCCGTCAGTAGTCACCGCTGACCCTCGCGTCATATCCTAAATGACACACGGGGACGGTGGCTGAGCTCCGAGGCTTTTGTTACCACCTGCTGAGCGCAATAAAAAATGAATGTTGCCAAGAAGAGGCTGCTGAAAGTCGATACACAGACGAGGTCTGCTGGGCCGTGCAAGCAGGCTCTGCGGCCCCTCCAGCTGCGCGCTGATGGCGAACGCTCGCCGGATGCCTGGTGGGTGCCAGGGACTTTCTGTATATCAACCTGACCTGCATTAACCTTCACAACAGGGTGAAGGGCGCTGCGAAGTGCTCATGTATATTAACGTTATTTTCTTGATGAGCCAGCACAAAACACCAAGGTGGGTGCCAGCGTTTTCTCTATTTCTCAGATGAGGCCACTGGCTGAGTGAGATGAGGCCAGAACGTGAGCCAGGCCAGCGGAAGGGTGTGCAGGGGGCCCTGTGAGCCAGGCAGCCGCCAGCCAGCCGGCGAGTGTGGCCCGGCTGCCACCGCCCTGAGCCTGGCTTTCCTCGCCTGTAAACAAGGGGGCAGGATGGGTATCGGGGCTCTGCTCTCCCTGCTTTCGATTCTGATATAATGATTACAACACAGAAAGGAAAGAAATGAAAGGAGGAGGGGAGAGCAAAGCGCTGGTACCCATATTCATGTAAAGGACACGAAAACCAGTCGGTATCCCCCAGTGACAGGGAGTCTGCCCTGACCGTGCCTTGGAAGGTGTCAGAAGACCACGGCTTAGTGTCCTCTCCTCATCCTTGTTAAGTGACAGGACAGAGGACGCGGTCAGGCTGTGTGCCAGCACCTGCTCACCCCTTGCCGTCCAGGCAGCGAGGACAGGAGGGCAGCTCGTGCTCTCAGAGGGGCTCAACAGGGTGTATGGTGGAGGCCTGGGCGCCTCCGAGAACAGGGTGGCCACCGTGCTCTGAGGGCTCTACAGTGACCTTAGCTGGAGGAGATCTAAGACGAGGCCCCGGGACGCCTGGGTGGCTCAATGGTTGAGTGTCTGCCTTCTGTCCAGGGCGTGATCCTGGAGTCTCAGGATCGAGTCCTCCATCGGGGTCCCTGCATGGAGCCTGCTTCTCCCTCTGCCTATGTCTCTGCCTCTCTCTCTGTCTCTCAAGAATAATAAGGTCTTTTTAAAAAATAAATAAATAAAGATGAAGCCTGGAAGATGCCACTGCCAATGCAGCCGGGAACGGTGGGTGCCAACAGATGTGCCTCCGTATTGGCTTGAAACGGGGGTGAGGAGGCAATAAAAGGCCACAGATACAACCCACACTTCTCCTTAATTCTAAGCCCGCAATAAAAGCAACATTTTCTTTTCTAACTGCTATTTCGGACTTGGATTTCAATCCGAATTGGTTGGAAGTTTCAGCGAGATACGTGAAATGTTAAAATGCCCCAGTGGGCGACAGCCAGCTGTTTCTTACTTGTTCCAGTGGGTCTTGGAGTTGCGGTACAAGGATGGAAACATGATGGGTAGGATCTTTGCTGCGTTGTCGCTGATTAGACTCATGATATACTCATTGTTCCAGTAATACAGTGCTCGCTCTGCCACCTGGAAGACAGACGGCACAACTGATGTGGCCGTGACGACAAACATTCATTCAGCAGGACCCTGCCCACAACTCTGCGGGTACGTGGTGAATTATACTGGATTAGCGACTCATTTCCACAACCTCAGCACACTCTAGACTGTAACCCTGAGGAGCCCCCGACAGGGAGGCAGAGGGTTTCTTGTACATCAAGAATACAATCATTCATTTCTCTATTCGTTTAATAAACATTTATGCTGGGCCCTGGGTCACACGTGGGCCACACACCCGCCAGATGTGCTCATCCCTCTGCCTCCCACCCACCTACTCCCATCACAGGTCTGGGACGGGTCTGGTGCTGAGGTGTCAGCAGTGATTGAGGTGATGCAGAACTCCTGCCCTTGTGGAGCTTACGTTCTGGCAGGGGAGACAGTGATGGGAGAATTCATACTCCCGAAGTGACAGGCCGTGTGGCCAAGGGCCGTAAGGAAGGGGGCCAGGAGGAGGGCTGGAGGGACGGGAGCGGGGCTGACACTGGGACCCCCGCTGGCCGGGCTGCCTTGCCCACTGTGAGCTCACGATACATGCCAGCAGGTCCACGGGAGGCAGACGGACGGCACAGAGGTCCTGGAGACGACCTCTGAACAAGGCCAGAAGGCCTGAATGAGGAGCCGAGGACAGGAGAGCGGTGTGTGACCAAGGCCCCCTCAAACAGGAACGTGCGTGTGTCAGAAATAAAGTGCTTATGGACGGGGAGTTTCGGGGCTGAACAGTTCATCTACAAGCATCCACCTCTCAGGTGTGGAAAGCGAGGTTCTACGTGTTTGGGGTGCGCCAAACGTAAAGACAAAGGCACTTGTACGGAGGAGCCATTTCTAACAACTTTTAGCGAAAACTACATGTTTGGTGATGGGGTCACCCTGGAGGCTGCTCCCTCCTTGCCCTCCGTACCTGGAAGTGTGGGCTGGACACACATTTGGCCAACTGCCGGAAGAGCGGCTCCATGATCTTCACAAATTCTGATGGTTCGATTACGTCTAAGATCTCTTCTAGTTCATTTAAGAACATGACTTCTTTTGGACTATGGGTCTTTGGCCAGTATTTGAGAAGTGCCATCACCACCTGCCAAAGAAACACACAGCGTGACGTCTGTGATGCCCGACATCTGTGTTTCGTTGAGGTGTCCCCCCGCAGGTGACCCCCCCACTCCAAGCAAAGCAACAAATTAAGGTGGTGCTTTCTTCCTTGTAGACGGAACAGCTGCATGGTAAATCAGCACGTGGGCTTTTGGGAACTAGAGAAACAGCTCATTTTATATACTTAAGAACCACAACTTTAATGTATGTGACCCACTCTCTCTGATGAACCACCACTGACTGCAGTCAGCCCCTTTAGAAAACAGAAAGATAAAAAACAAGCAGTTAGAAGGGTTAGAGAGAAAAAGAACAATGGAGAAACACGGGGCTTAGGACGTCGTATATTTGTTTCTGTGCAGAAGTCGCCAGCTCTGGGGCTGCTGGTCACACATATGCACAATCCGCTTCTGTCTCAAACTGATCATTCATTCATATTTGGCTCTACACAACCACACGTGGTGTTTTTGATTGTGTTAAATTGTGCTAGAATATATCAGAAGAGGGAGACATGACATAAGCCAATGTTGTCAGCTCACGCATGCAGGGCTGCAGAGGGACCCGGGGTCGGGCCTCACTGCTCTTGGCGCGCGTGACCTGTGACCCTGCGCTGCGAGGACCCTGCATCTGAGGAGGGCTGGCCCGCCGGGAGCACGGCAGTGTGGCCTCAGCTGGGACCCTGCCAGAGCGCACCTGCGTGGCCCGCCCCCGTGAGCCGTGTTCAGCTGGTCGACGGCGGCTTCCTCATTCGCGGGGATTGGACGTTATGTTTCTTGCCCACATCAGACAGGTAGAAGAGCTTCTGCGGGGCAACCTTTCTTTATCTCACTCCTAGAGTTTCCAAATTTCCTACCACAACCGTATCAGTAAAGAGCGTCCACCCGGAGTATCAGATTCGACTTGGTAAGGATTAGTAACGTTTCTAGAGTTTAGCTACCTAAAGGACGCTTGCCCACGTATGATTGCAGCCCACCAGGGCCATTCTGGGACTACTGTCCCAGCCCTAGCTAGCATCAGGACTGCCACGAAAATCACCCCAAGTGCCAGTTCTCCCGGGCTGGCAAGTGGTCTCCACTGGCCCATCCTCTGCAGCTCTGCAGACAGCACCTCACCGCTCAGTGGGCCAACTGCTCCATCGTTATTGTGGCTAAAAACACGGCCGGCCTTTGAACAACATCCATTCAGAACAAGTCTACTTAATGCTCTTGACCTTCAGGCTCCTGGATAACCTTTTATGATACTACACTTTATAAAATTCCAACATTTATAAAAAAGACAAGCCTCCTAGTTTCGGAGTCTGACATAAAAATTTACAACATGATGGTCTTTCTTTTTTTTTTCTTTTTTTTTTTTTCATGGTGGTCTTTAAAGGGAATTTCTTAAAAAAAAGAGCATTTAATGATTTTTGTCCTACTTTTTGCTCAAAACCACTGAACAGACATTTAATGAGCACCTACTATTCCCCGGTATGGGGACCACTGTTAAGAATACAGCAGATGCCAGTCTTGTCACAAATCCACTCTTCCTTGTCAAATGGTATTTTAGTAGGAAAAATAGATCAACATGTGAGATACAAAAACTACAACTGGTTTAGCTATTTAACGTCTCTGAAAAAGGTTTTATTTCTGGAATTGGAGCCACACGCTGGACCTACTTTTCACACTATTTGGAGCGACTTATGGTCGATGCCACGGTTTCAGAGTGCAGCAGCGTTTTGTAAAAGAAGGGTCTGTCTAGGGGATCCCTGGTGGCTCAGCGGTTGAGCGCCTGCCTTTGGCCCAGGGCGTGATCCTGGAGTCCTGGGATCAGGTCCCACATTAGGCTCCCTGCATGGAGCCTGCTTATCCCTCTGCCTGTGTCTCTGCCTCTCTTTCTCGCTCTCTGTCTCTCATGAATAAATAGATTAAAAAAAAAAAAAGAAAAAAAAAAAAAGAAGGGTCTGTTTGGTAACGTAATCTAGGCAAAAGAGGCAGCCTGCTGCTGGGCACATCACACACCGGGCTGTCCTTTGGAGACTCAATGGGCTGCCACTCTCTGGCCAGGGCTGGGGAGGGCGGGTGGGCCCGAGCATGTGTGCCAGTGGCTCTGTCCCCTCCCTGTCACCCCAGGGAAGAAGAGGGTTCCCACCAGGCCCTGTAGTAAAAGCCGATTATCCTAAAGCAACAGGCAGACGACAAGAGAACATGACTTTACTTCCGTCCTCAGTCCGATGGGCTCCTATTCTTCATATGATAATGTACACGTTCAATGTGCCCAGAAAGCTGCTGAGCTTTCTAAAGTGCAGTTTACAAATAAAAATATTAATTGCAGACCTTAAACGGGAAGGATGCAGGTCTTTTAAATGGACCGTACTTTAAACATTCCTGACCTTGGCCATACTGGCTTCTGGAGAGCCTTGGGTCCAGGACCCTGAGAGCCACGCATGTGCCACGTCCTCCTTAGCGCTGCCAAGGGGACACTCACCTTCACAGGACTTTACCCCATTCGCCTAATCGTCGACAAGCTTTCAATGCTGAAGGGAGACAGACCAGCCTCTGTATTTTTGTGATACGGGGATTTCAAAGGAAGGAGTTCACCGAGGCGGGGGTCCGAACATTTTTAATGTGCAGAAAACAAAACCTGCTGGTCAAGAGAGCACCCGCCTGTTGTCTGGGCTGCAGGAGATTCAGGAAGCGAATCTGGGTGGAGATCTTGGGAGGCTGGGTGTGCGGGGGCCTGAAGCTTCTCTGCCTATGCCACCTCAGAGGTTCCCATCGAGGATGGAAGGACCCGGTGGAAGCCAGCAGCCGCCTTGCTCCTCCCATCGGATTAGTGTGGCCAAGGGCTCCCGCTGCTGCAAACCTCTGTGGGCCTTCACGTTACTCCCAGGTGAAAGATGGCACAGAGGTGAGCTGGGACAGGATTGGGACTCGTGCTGTGACGGACCCAGCTGGGGACCAGGGCACTACTGTGGGGGCCTGGCCTGGGGTAAACGCAGCCCCACGTCTGGTGGGGTCTGGAGCCTGGGGAGTGTGAGAAATACACACTGAGGACAGTCATGAAGAAAAGTGCATGCGTTTTCTCTCCTTCCATGTTTTCCTTTCCCTTTTAGTTTTGAGGTAGGCAAAGGCAGGGTGTGTGCAAATCTGTTCCCACACTATCGTCTCTGGTAACGCTTCTCACCCGTTAGTGTGGAGCCACGGGACCATTGAGGCCACCTCAGGTGTCCTTCCCCACCTAGATGCGTCTCCAGTTTAGTCAGGGGGATAAAGAGAACCCTACCTACCGGGAGTAAACACTCCATGTTTGATACTCAAGACTGGTAAGTTTGGTGCCTTTCCTGGGGGGTGAAGCTTCCAGAATCTCAGACAGAGCTGAAGCAGAGGTGTGTGGGGACCCCGGGGAGGGGAGTGGGGCAGGTGCTGGGGGATGCGGCGGTTCCTGGGTGGGTGACTTGGGGTGTCCATGCACGGAGCTCAGCAGAGATCAGATACAGAGCATTAAGGATTCCTCACGCATTTCCACTGTAAGACTCATAACCTCACGGGACCGCTGTGGAAGGCGGCCAGGGGGACAGAGAGATGCTGGAATGACATCTGCCTTTTTTATTCCAACAGTAACTTAAAAAATAACGGCTCAAACACCGAAAGTGACTCAGGACTTCTTACTTTGTTACTCAACAGTAAAAAACAGCCTAGCTGATTAAAAAAAAAAAAAAGGGCAGTGGATCTGAAGATGTTTGTCCACAGACACACAGGTGGCCAACAGGCCATGAAGAGATGAAGAGATGCCCAACATCTTCAGCCATGAGGGAAATGCAAATCAAAAAGCCCCTAAGAGATGCCTGTGCACACTCACTGGAGGCTAGAACAGACCAAGGGACAATACCAGGTGTTGGCGAGGATGTGGAGAACGCGGGGTCCCTGTGCAGCTGCTGTGGAGGACAGAGGGGCAGCTCCTCATGAAGCCAAACACAGGATCACCAGCGGATCCAGCAGTTCCAAGAGCAGGGATTGGCGTAGACACCTGCATGCCCACATTCACAGCTGCATTATTTGCACTATTCACAGGGGGTGGAAGCAGCCTGAGCGTTCACTGACGGGAGCCTGCGAACCACACACCAGGGAGTCTATCCAGCCACATCCAGGGATGGAGCTCTGACACGGGCGTGGCCTGTCTGAACTCTGAGGACATCCTGCACGTTTCCACCCATGCCCGGTGCCCCAAGGAGGCAAACTCAGCAGAGACAGAGCAGGTGAGCGTTCCTGGGGTGGGCAGAGGGGAAGTGGGAGTCGGGGTCTGTGGGTGCAGACCTACTGTCTGGGGTGACAAAGCTCTGGGAATAGTGGTGCCAGCTGCGGAGCACTGGGGTGTAGTTAATGCCACTCGCCTGTACATTGAAAATGACAAATTTTATGTGACATGTACTTAAGCACAATTAAAATAACGTCATATACCAAAAAGCCACTGAGTTGTCCATTTTAAATGGGTAAATTGTGGGGTATGTGAATTATAATTGAATAAAGCTATTTGAAAAAAAAAAAAAAGTATATTCAAATGTTTAACCTGGCCCCCGGCACGCTCCACCTGGTTCATCTAGGCCACAACAGCTTTTTACTTCTAATAAACGTGATACGCCAAGAAATCTGGAAATCTACACGCTCGACGGCAGCAACCTGGCACTGGCGACGCGGTGATCACAAAGCAGCTAGCCTTGAGCCTGGAGGGAAGGTCGCAGGTCACCTCAATTGGCAGGACCCAAGAAAGCTGCGTGTCCTTAAACCAAGAAGGGAAAGTGCTCAAGGGCACGCCATCCGGCGGCCGCGGCCACTCCGAGTCTGACGGCGTAACGTCATCCCCGCAGTAGAGGAACGTGTAACTCAAGTGACCACACTCTGAAAAACACCTAACACATGAGGGAAACCGGCGTGTTTATCAGTTGTGTGACTTAAGGTGAAAAAGTGGTTTCAACCACTACTGGGCAGCAGAGCTGTGGTGACACTGCCGTTTGGGGACGCCCACGCGCCACATCCTGCCGCGTGCTGGCAGCAGGGCCAGGCCCCGGCTGGGGCGCGTACTCACCGGTTCAGTGAGGGTGCTGTCCTTTTCTAGAAACTGCACTACACAGTACGCCAGCTGCAAAGTACACGGAGAGGAGGTATTAGCATTTCGCTTTAACACGGCAGCGCTGCTCTGCCTCCTGGTGCCCTGTGCTGCCCCCGCGCCCTCCGCCTCCGCTGGGGCTCTCAGGGGGACTCTCAGGGACCAGGTCCAACAGCTAAAAATATCAGCAAAGGGTCCTCTGGGCTTAACATCGACAGGTCAGCCCGGGTTTGAAGGGGATTTCTCTCACGATTATTTTAGAGACTACAATGAACGAGGAATCTGACAGCTGGGGAAAAACCAAATTAAAATCTGGTTCCACCTTAAACCACTGAACAGCTGAGGTAACGATCTGGCTAGGTGTAAAGCTACGATCACCAGGTTAACAGCAAAAGGAGGTGAAAAAAAAAAAAAAACCCACCTCAAAGTAAAATACGTCCCAGGAAGCCAACGTCCTTATTATCACATAAAGAATTCACTTCCTGTGACTCGTGCTGTGCCCGCTGGCTGTCGGGCCTGCACCTGCTCAGACTCCCAGCGATCACGCAGGGGACTGGACCGCAGCTGGGGGCCACCCTGTCCCCGACACTCAGCACCCGTCCTTGCAGGGCTCACAAGTGCAAGAGTGAAGGGGAGGCCACGTCTCCCGAGTCCGTGCAGCCGCCTGACCAGGTAGTAATCACTCACTGGCCAAATTTTCAGGGTAACTGTCATTAGATTTCCACAACTGCAGAAAGCCCACAGTTTACTTAAAAAAATAAAATAAATAAAAATAAAAACACCTTTTTCTTAGACCATGTCATTGGTCACAGACATAGAGGCTTTTTCTTAAAGGAGCCAGATTTTATGTTTTTTAAAAAATTATTTAAATTCAATTTGCCAACATATAGTCTAACACCCAGTGCTCATCCCATCAAGTGCCCTCCTAGTGCTTGTCACCCAGTCACCCCATCCAATATCCCCGCCTCCTGCAACGGGGTCTTTGTTTCCCAGAGTCAGAAGTCTCTCACGGTTTGTCTTCCTCTCTGATTTTTCCCCACTCAGTTTCCTAAAGGAGTCAGATTTTAAATCCCACGACAGAAAGCTTCCTCTGAGATCTCTTGACGCGGGGCATCAAGTGAGTCACCCTCTTCTCTGCGTTTAGAACTAATTCTGAAATTCTCCATTCCTGAGAGTTTTCTGATCTTCTTAAAAGGGAATTTCTTTACCCCTGTATCCTTTCAATTAGCACCAGAACCTACATCAGCAACGGGACACGACAAAGACAGTGCTCCCAGGTAACAGGCTGGAATTCTGTGTCTTAGACCAATGCTCACACGGAGATGCCATGCTAGCGCACGTCCCCACATATGTGTCCTGCGGAGCACCCCTTACCTGTGGATGGTAGACACTCAGAGATTTCACTTTGTGCAAAGGTAGCAACACCTTCAGTAAGAAAATCTTGTGCTCTTCTTTTAGTGGTAAGGCAAATCCATTAATTATACTGTGAAAACAGAATTTATTCAAAATTTGAATATTTACAACTTCCAGATTAAAAAAAAAAATCTTGCCTTTTTTATCCAGCATAAAAAAATCAGTAAGCAAAATGTACGTTGCACAAAAGAGGAGCATATTAGCGGAAATTAAAAAGAAAATTAAAAACCTTCCAAGAAGCATTGTCATTTCTTTCTTTGTTAAGTGTAAGATAATTCTAAAACTCTGGGTTTGCAGGGCATTACCCAGAAGAGCATGACCCCGGGGGCAAAGCCTCCTTCAGACAGGCGGAGGAGGCCGGGAGGCTCAGGTGGGGTGCCCGCTCTGCTCCACGGCTGTCCACACCCGGCACCTTCCCTTGACCTTTGCCTATTTTTAGGAATTCACGCTTCCCTGGAGAGATTCGGGCTTGTTATTCTAATGCTGGTGGGATAGAGTCCAAGTGTCCAAGTGGGAGCTGGGTGAGAATCAGCCAGGAAGCTGCTCCCTTCTACATAGAAAGAGGGTCTTATTCCTGGACTCCAAACTGAAGCTTTATCTCTAATGTCAAGTAGTTTATCTACTGGTTTATCAGTTGGGCGAGTGGGCTTTCTATTTATTTGATTTTATTATTAGGCAAGCACAGACACGTGTTAGAGCTACAGAGCAGTTAAGGCAATTTCTAGATGGACCCGCACCATCCAGGGGCCTTGGGCACAGGAGCGCTGCAGGCAGGGGTTGTCTGAGGTGGGCACCAGGGCTGGCCTGCTCATTCACATCGGGGGAGACCGTCAAGGTCAAACACCTCTTCTGGAAGGATAAAATTATCGATCCTAGCAGCAGGGAGCACAGAGTTGCCTGTGTGACATGCCAGGCTGCACGGACGCTTCACACGGTCGCACACCCTCCTCGACTCTTAGGAGGTGAGTGGATCCCTCCCCCTCTTACTAGGAAAACAGCAGCCAAGAGTAGTTAAGGAAGGTCATACACCTAGGAAGGGCCCTTGACCGCTCACCACGCTCTACTGAGCGGGAGAAACCCGCTGAGTGTGCCAAAACTGGTCAACGTAGAATTCTCCACGAGGACAAATGGTTTTTTCAAATTATATCTAAAATAGCAAGGAGAGTTTTCTCACCACTGGAGCACGGATTGACCAGATGACAACAATGTTGCCTGAGAGAGACTTGTGTTCCCAAAGCTTTGGGGATGTACAGAGGTGCCCTCTCTGCAGGTCCCTCAGAACCTTTTAGCTGCTAATGCAGCTCAATCCCCAAGTAAGGTGCTGGGAGAGAGCCTTCCAAGCTTTTTAGCTGTGGAACCCCGGGAATAGAGGGCTGGAAGTCTGATATAAAATCCATGGGTCGGGCAGTCCCAATGGCTGCCTTCAGCCTGGGGTATGGTCCTGGAGACCCGGGATCGAGTCCCACGTCAGGCTCCCTGATGGAGCCTGCTTCTACCTCTGCCTGTGTCTCTGCCTCTCTCTCTGTGTCTGTCATGAATAAATAAATAAAATCTTAAAAAACAAAAACAAAAACAAAAACCATGGGCCACTGATTTAAAAAAAATGATAGCAAGCAAAGATTTCACTTGGATGAAGATGGCGAAATTTTTGAAATGTCTATTATTGTTAAGTACAGATATGAAAAGTTTATAAAATCCAAGCAACATGAAATATTAGCATTTACTCAATACTCCCAATGTAGGATAAATGATCCACTCTTGGGATCCCTGGGTGGCGCAGCGGTTTGGCGCCTGCCTTTGGCCCAGGGCGTGATCCTGGAGACCCGGGATCGAATCCCACATTAGGCTCCCGGTGCATGGAGCCTGCTTCTCCCTCTGCCTGTGTCTCTGCCTCCCTCTCTCTCTGTGTGACTATCATAAATAAATAAAAAATTAAAAAAAAAAATGATCCACTCTTCTAGGTGTCAACATAAACCTTCTCAAGGTAACGGTCTTGGATGAGGTGTGTGAAACAGAATCTGCGCGTGGAGCCAGGCACACAGGAGGGTTTCCTATCCATGGCTTTTGACCCTAGACCTCACCAACCCCTTCCATCAAGTGAGATCTTAGTTCCTTTGGAAATGGTTTCAATTTTCCTCGCTCTGGGGAGGGCTGACGGACTCAGTGAACTGGAGCATCCTGGAATCAACTCCCCTCGCTGCCAGCAACAGAGACGACTCACCTCCCCAAGATTTCCAGTAATTCTGCTATGCCGTTGTGATGCTCTGTTTCATAAATAAACCTAGAAGAAACAATTTGCCATTTAGAATTAGACACTGAAAGAAGAGCTGGAGAGACTTAAATCCTCTAAGGAAACCGTGTGCTTGGGTGGGGGGAGCCACAGGTACCCCTACCTGGTCATCCTCAGTAATAGGAGTCCTCACAGTTGGGGGGTGTGAAGACCCGGAGGCCAGAGTGCACGGGACTGCTCAAATTCCCCCCCCCCCAACATTTTGGAAGGTTTCAACCAGAGAAAGGCTGCAAGGTTTGCACCGTGAACACCTGTACTTGAGCCGCTCAGAGGTGACGATGAGGGATTTGCCATCTGCCCCAGCACATGTACATCCCGCGACCCATCCCTCAGGCCTGTTTTGCTCTGTGCCAACCTAAGTTGATGCCTTACTCAATTTTAAAGCCTCCACTTGCCCAGTGTGTGCAAGGGCAGAAGTTCTTTCCTTCCCACTGGGGCCGTCCCGCCTACTGACTCACAGACACCCTGCAAGGCCCCCACGTGGCTTCAAGCACCACCTCCCAGAATCCCCAATATGAGCAGCCGATTTGTGTCCTTGGAGAAGCCTCTTTGCTGTGCCCGCCTGGTGGGCTCCTTGGGGCCCTTGCAGCATCTGCTGTGCCCGAGGTCAGCCTGAGGACAGGGCTAGGACTTTTGGTCACTGTGTCCCCAGTGCTAGGACTGGGGCTGGCATCTGTCCTGTGCTTGCAACACATGTGTTGACAGGCTGGCGACGATGAGAGGGAACAGGGACACCGAGCAGGGCGGTCTCTCCCTACCCCGAGGATTTCCTCAGAAGCCAGGAGCCCACTCCTGCCCACACCTCGCTCGCCTGAAGTCCGCCCCAACCAAGGCACGGGTGCCTGCCTGACGTCAGTGGTGTCTGAAAAAGGCTTCTGCCTTTCGGCCAACAACGAGCAGTTTAAGAGTCTGCTCTAAGCCAAAAATAAGAGTTTGTGATGATTAAAAAAAATCTGACTCTGAAGTTTCGTTGTCCACGTTTGCAACAATGGAATGGAGACCTCAAGGTAAAGAAGAGGTCAAACAATCTAGAGGATGTGAAATATTCCCAAAGGGTGGGCCTTAAGACCTCTACGTTCTCGAATGAGCAGAATCCTCGGAGGGTCTGAAAGATGTCTGGATGGTGTGGAGGAGGAGGAGGAGGGCAGGGCTGGAGAGGTCTGTGAAACGCAGCGGGGAGCAGGCCGTGAGGCAGACATGCAGGGGGGCCTCCAGCGCCTCACACGGGTCTGCTGCGACCACCGGAACAGAGAACCACCGTGTCACAGAGACGAGTCTGGCCATGCACGAGGGTGAGGTGGGGTCACCCAGATGGCCCCGGGCACCCGGGTGGTGAGGAACGGGCGGTGTGGTCGTACTGCAGGTGACGGGGCCCCTCGGCTCCCCGCTGCCCTCCACACTGCACCTGCCTGGAGACGGGAAGCTGGCGCCAAGGAGTCCCCACCCCTCCATGGTGCCTTTGCTCTGAGAAACACTTTAATTTATGAAACTCAACCTGAGGGCTCCCTTGTGCATCGCGTGTTTTCTCAGTTTCCATGTGCAAAGTTATAGCTCTGTATAAAGTGCAGCCACGCCACCTGAGTCACCGCTCCCCGCGTCGGCAGCCTGGAGGGCACCCGCAGACCTCGGGGCTGGGCTCTGGGCCTCCGCCCCGCTCGGGATCTAGGCGCTCCAGTGCTCCCATTCGAACAAGGACGGCCTTCAGCTCTAAGCCATTTTGTTTTCCTAAATCAGCAGGACTATACTCTTACCGATAGATTAGTTTCTTTCTTTTCAACAGGGTTTTTTTTTTTTTTTTAATTTAAATTCAAGTTAGTTAATACGGAGTGTAGTATTGGTTTCAGGGGTAGAATCCAGTGATTTATCAGTTGTATAAAACCCCCAGTGCTCATTACATCACGTGCCTTCCTTAGTGCCCATCACCCAGTTACTCCATCCTCCCGCCCGCCTCCCCTCCAGCAACCCTGTTTGTTTCCTAGAGTTATGAGTCTCTTATGGTTTGTCTCCCTCTCTGATATCTTTTTTTCCTTCCTTTCTCTATGCTCCTGTTTCGTTTCTTAAATTCCGTGTGAGTGAAATCCTATAATTGTCTTTCTCAGACTGACTTATATTGCTCAGCATCATACCCTCTAGTTCCACCCACATCATTGCAAATGGCAAGATTTCATTTTTCTGATGGATGAGTACTATCCCATTGTATCTATACACCACATCGTCTTTATCCCTTCATCTGTCGGTGGACATCTGGGCTCGTTCCATAATTTGGCTATTGTGGATATTGCTGCTACGAGGATGGGGGTGCAGGTGCCCCTCGGAATTGGCATGATAAATTCTTTGTTTCTAATTATTTTGACCTGATTTGAAGCAGATCTAAAAAAGAGAAAACGGGCGTAGTTCTCTTTACTTTTTCCAAAAGAGGAAAGAGAAGAAGGTGCAGAATGGGTTGAAAGCCATAAAGACGCATGGAGAATAGTCTAGTTTCTCACTCTTCCAGCAAAAAGGGATTGGGACTCTCTAAAAATGGAGCCAGAACCTGCGTCTGGAGACAGTCTCCAAAAAAGACACGATCGATACCTTTCCTCCTGGTGGGATGTGCCCCGAGCCTCACGGGGAGAGGTGGAATCTGTCTCCCTCCCTGTGGCTCTGTCTTCCTGTGAGCAGCTTTTATCAGCACAGACGGTAGAAGCGGGTCTGTGCCAGAGATGGGCTGAGCCTCGCAGAGGCCTGGTGGGTCCTGGAAACCGGCTGAGGGCCTGCCCTGAGCCACCGTGGGGCAGCCCCCGCAGACCACATGGGGCAGCAGAACTGCCCAGAGTCCAGTTCCGATTACAGAACTGCGGTCAGTGATCCGTGGTTGCTGACTGCAGCGGCTACAGGGTGGGGCCGTCTGTTACGCAGACAGATCCGAAGCCCTGGTCCGCCCCATCCACCTGGGCTCCAGCTCACCATGGCTGGGTTATCAACGGTGCAGATCTCTGTGTAACTCACACCTTGAACGCGCTCATTAGAAGGAGAAATTGCACAAACAGGGACTTTATGTTGACGTTATTGATGAGATGGACCGAACAGGTTGGAGTTATCTTTTCTTACGGATGGGGTCATGCCACGAATGTTGATGAGCGGGGTACTTCTCTCATGGTTTTTCTCCTTACCTCCTTTCTGCATGATATGAGTGGTGTGGAAGGTGGAGACCAAATCAACTACTAGATCCACGTAACATGTTTGGTTTTGATTGCACAGATCACGAATGATAGAGAAAAGATCGCTAAAACACAAAAGCGCCACCCTCCAGCACTGGGCGCTCAGTGAGAACAAACTAAATTATGTGCAATCACTTTTAAATAATTTAAATATTTTCGTTACTCTATTGAGGTTCTTCATGATTTGTGATTCTGTGATCTGAACAAAACCTATATTTTGACGAACAAAACCTCACTTTATGTAGAGCTTTAATTTTAGGCCTAAAAGGCTATTTAAATTGTACCTGTTCTTTGCTGTTTAAATAATGTATAGAATGTTTTGATAAATACCGCTGCCACGTAATGATCTCGTTCAAAAGGAATCATGATACCAAGAAGCATGAACTAGGGAACACAACACGCAGGAAACGGGATGTCCTTCTCTGATCATATGTGGTGCCCAGTCCTGGGATGTGGGGGACTTGGAACAGGTTCAAAGGAACTGGCAGCTCTAACACTGGATGTCATATCAAGTGTGAAGATGAGAGAGAGGAGCAGATGCCCCGATGACTGCGGAGGGCAGGGTAGGGGACGCCGAGGATGAGAGGGACGGCTTCCAGAATCCCCAGAGGCTGCTGGTCTCCGTGGTGGGATCTTATTTCCCACACCCAAGTGTCTCCATCTGTCTCACCTCCCCTGTCTCCCTTGCTGGGTCATGATGCCTAAGAAGGGAACCACCTGGGCTCTGTGGTGCTCCTGGTGATCCTGCACGTCACTTTCCCTCCGGCTCTATGGCTAGCCTGGGCGAAACCCACCTGCTTTCTTACCTCACAAGGGGACCTGTTACTGCTAGGATTTTCACTACCTTAGCCATCCTGGAATCAGGGCCTTCAAGGGCAAGATGACCCAGGCAAGCCCAAATTCTTGGAATAAACTGCTCATAGCAAACTTTCCAGGGACAGATAAGAAACATTAAGTCTTTCATTCATCAACATTCTTTTGGTGCCACCACAGGTCAGGTGCAAAGCGGTCACTGGAAGTGTGATAAGGCCGCTAGCACAATGCCTGCCCCAGAGGGAGACCTGCCTGCCAAGCCAGGGAGGCTTTCTGGGGAGGGGGTGTGTCTAGAAGCCTGCGAGGATGTGGAGAAGGGCAGCTGGAAAGAATGTTCTGGGAGGCACTAGTGGGTAAGGAGCCTGGAGATGAGCAGAGACTCAAGTGAGAAGGCCTGCCCAGACCCACACACCCACACACGGCAGCGCCCAGGGGTGGGGCTCATCCATCCAAGCATGGCCAGTCACCCCGGGTGACTCAGACAGCAGCAGAACCGTGCAGATGTCAGCGGGTGGGTGGAAGGGTGTTCAGATCTTAAGAATCAATGAGAGGCGGTGGCCAGGACCGGGGGGCGGGGGCGCGGGCTTAAGGTGAATATTGCACTTGGAATGCCACAGAACATCCTCTCACGAGCCATGGGGCTGTGCCCTCTTCCACAGAAACCCAGACAGGGCAACTTCTGCACCCAGCTCCCCAGACGGACCAGTCTCTGCGGTCCTGCAGGCCTGGGACGCCAGGGTTTCCAGACCTCTAGTGTGGTTCTCCAGCCTGTGAGCATTTCTAAGGGTCCCCACTTTGCTCCCCACTCCTGCCTTCTCTCTGAGATGCTATTGGGGAGGATGAAGTAACCCGCAGGTGAAAGGAGTGACAGCTGGCTTTGGACAGGTTCTGGATGGCCCCACACCCAGGGTAACGGGACAGCTGGGTGAAAATGGAAACAGAGGAAGGACGTGTGCAGAGGTGCTGGGTTGGTGAGGGAGGGGAGCGAGCAAAGAGGGACTGAATGATGGGGTAGGGGGCACTGAGTAAGATCGCGATCATCATCATGCAAAGAGAGAAATGTCACCCACACGCTGACTTACCTATAAAATATATTATTTATCTGTTTTCTGATGTAAGCTCTTAAGCCTAAGAATTTTCCATAGATTCTGTGAAGGGTAGTTTTAAGAAAATCTCTCTCCCGAGGATCTTCACTGTCAAAGAGCTCTAAAAGCTTCAAGAAGAAAAAGACACTTAGTGGATCAGTATTCCTGCTCTGCAGATTAGGACTTTTGTAGCTTCAGCTAATTTGTACCTTACCTGCAATACAAACTTCTGATCAATATATTTCTTCGCTATATTAGGTTGGAAATCTGGAGACTCTAAAAATCTTAAGAAAAATTCATAAACAAGCTAGGAGGAAAAAAAAAACAATGAGTCAAATAATATGGTATTTTATTAGATGGAGACTAAAGGTACACCACGAGTTGAATCTCTGAAAATATTAGCCTTAAAAAAAAAAAGCTGCTTATCTACAGAATTAATACCAAATACCATGGCTTAATTTAATTATAATTGATGACGGTAATTGTTTTATTTAGCTCAGAACCACGGACTATGCCCTTAACTGGCATTTAAACGAAATGGTACCCATGGCTGGGGTCACTGGCACCTAACTGACGTGGCTGGGAGACGACAGTGAGGGGCGGGATCTGCAGCCCACCATGAGCACGTGTCCTGTCAGGGCCTGGGGGACAGGAAGCTGGGACTGCTCGGTGAGCGGGTCGCAGACAGTCACCCGGGGCTGGGATGCTCCTCCTCTTCATGAGTGGGCTATATGCTGTCACGGTTACACGGCAATCCCACATGCCTTGGGGGATGTTCTGTCCCCAAGACAGCCCCCCCTTTGTAATTGGGTCCCCATCTAGCTCGTTCCCAGCTTTCACCTCTCTGTCTCCCCTCCTGTGGACGACCCAGGCCCCAAGGTGGTGCGTGGCTTGTGCACACTCTGCTCATGCTGAGCTCAGTGTCTTCTCAGGCATCCAGCCTGATCTATGAGCAATTTCTACTTTACGAATGTGTCAGAAAAAGGTGAGTCAGCAGGTGAGCCTTTGGGTGTGTTAAATCTAAGTGCTGAAAACTAGGGAAGCATCTATCTGCAAAAGGCCTCGATCTGATGGCTATCAACAAAGGGTCACTTTCATTACAAACATATTGACAATTCCAAATAGACAAAAAAACCCATTCATTGTTCTCACTTCTGCTAAAATACCTTTCTTATCTGCACAGGTTTGCAAGGTCAGCGGTCCACTTGCAATCAGCTGGAGTGAGGCCCTAGGGCCAGTTCACTCGCTTTAGAGAAAAAAACCCTGAGAATGCACACACTTAACTCACGCCCCTGTTGCTGGGGCACTCCCAGAGTTCAGTACCTGTAGATGAGGCCAGGCTGCTTCTAACGTGGGCTCGTCTTCCTCGGGGTCAAATTCTGCTCCCGTAGGATTGGAGGAAGGTGGTAACGTTCGAAACATGTTAACTGCAAACTAAAATCCACATATTCTTGAATTATAACCAGGACATTCAAGATATTTACAGAAAACATTGAAAAAAAAAAAAAAAGACCATTTACAGAAATCATTTAAATTCTAACGACAGCTGCTCCCAGTGGTTATCTGGCTCGTCCTTATTCTGAAGATTCAGAAGCAGTGTGGATCCCCAACGAGAGTGGGTCAAAGCTGCAACAGGAAACCTGGCTTGTGGGACAGATGGCTACCGACACTCCTGCTCGACTCTGAGCTGCCAGATTCATGGACAACCAGCACCAACCAGTGCTGGGGGGGCAGCGGTGAGTTCACTGTGCCCAGTAAGCGCAGAGCAAGGAGGCGGGTGTAGTGCTGGGAAGAAAAGGATGGGCTTGAGCAGGAAGCAGCAGAGATTAAAGAACTGGTCTCCTGCCCCAGAAGTGCCTGCATTCAGCACCGAGAGAACCATCAGAGGGCAGCCGGCCGTGTGCCCAGGGCGGGACGCTCATGGCCTTAGTCTCTCTGGACTCACAAGGAAATGACTTTGGAAGAGATTTCTTGAGAATGTGAATGACCTCCTCGTACAACTTGCTACCTGCCTTTCTTTTATATTGTCCTTCACCACCTTCTCCCACTCCACGCTCTGTTTATTTCCAACTTAATAAAAGTCAGTGTTTTATAGGTGTTTCTACATAAAACCTAGAATTCTCTGGAGCACAGGTATACTTTAATGTCCACATGGTTAATTTTTTTTTCTTACGTGGTTAAATTCTAAATAAAGCATAACATATACTGATAAATTTGTGATATAAATGTTTAGTTTTTGTTTATCATCCATTTATAACTTATTCTTCTTTTGTAGTAAGTTTAAATGTGATAGCTACCTTACGGAAGCTCTGTACCTGCTGTATGTGGGTTACAGCCCTGGGCTCTGCTGACTGGCTCTCACAGATAATCAAAGCAAGGCCTCCGCCCCCTCACCCCCCAAAGCACAAAATCCAAACACCTGCCAGGCAAGGTAAGACCCAGCTCCATGACAACGAGTGGGAGGTAGCTGGGGACAGTCCAGGGCAAACCTGCTGCTCAGGTGACCAGTCTCGTAGAGACTGAGCTAAATCTCAAGGTCATCCGTTGTTTCTTCTGGTCTTGGCTGTTACTGACGGTGAACTCCGAGCCCCCTAACATCATGTTCCGGGAAGGAAAATGCTCCCATTTTACAGCATCAGCTATGAAAGCCCCGAGCCTCAAACATCTGTGGTCTGTGCTGTCCAAGAGGAGGAGTAGATGCAAGGAATCAGAACAGGAATGGAGGGTACCAGGGATCCCTGCATGGCTCAGTGGTTTAGCGCCTGCCTTCAGCCCAGGGTGTGATCCTGGAGACCCAGGATCGAGTCCCACGTCAGGCTCCCTGCATGGAGCCTGCTTCTCCCTCTGCCTGTGTCTCTGCCTCTCTCTGTGCGTCTCTCATGAATAAATAAAATCTTAAAAAAAAAAAAAAAAAAAGGAATGGAAGGTACCGGAAAAAAAAAAAGGTAGGAAATCCAGAAACAAGTAAAAAAAAAAAAATCCTTTTGTAAAACCAAGAATAATACTCCAAAAACATACATAGAAAGAAACAAGGTCTGGAAGCTATGAACAGGGTCCTGGAAGAGGCCTCCCAAGTGACAGGTGACTAAGCGATGGAGGTGACAGGTGCTACGAGGTACGGGAGGCACGTCCTGTCACTGGCCCCCGGGGGACGGGGCAGCAGGGGCTCTCCTGACACTCTGATCCCAAAGCCCACGGAAGAGAACAAGGAGACAGCAGGAGCTCCCTCGCCAAGGAAAGGCCACAGGCGGGTGAGGGGCAGCAGGCCGCCCCGTCACCCCGGGCGCTCAGCCCTCCCTCCGGGGCTAGGGAAGTGCGGAGTGGAGTCAGATGGAGCCTGGGGCCCGCGTGGGCGTGTGGCCTTCCTGCGCTGGGTTTTCTACCCTTTCCCTCAAAGCCAAATGGCTGGGGGCGTCAAGACAGTCACCCAGAGACGGGGGGTGCCTTGAAGACAGCCAGGGGGACGCATGCTACGCCTGCCTCTCCCAGAGACTGAGGCCCACCCGGGAAGGAAGCATGCATGCAGGTGGCGGCTGCCCCCCGGCAGGTCCCTCACTGGCCAGGCAGCCCTCGGGGATTGACGCGTTACACCAGGTGGGGCAGCCGTCCCCACGGAGACTACGCAGGGGCAGGGAAGCAAGGTCTTAGGGGTCATGGCTTGCCCAGGAGCGCCCCGTTATCGAGCACTCATCTGAGCATCACTCGGGAAGGTATTTGTAGCCGTGGTCAGCATCTGCCATCGGCTGGCTTTAGGCACAGGAGAGTACCCGGAGGACGTGGGTGGCCTCATCCACTCAGCTGGAAAGTCAGAAGAGCAGAACTGTGGTTTCTCCCCCAAGGAGGAAGAAAATCCCCCTGTGGGGGCAGCCTCAGCTCCTGCCCCAGGGAGTTCCTGGAAATCATCTCTCAGGCTGTCTCTGTTTCTCTTACTGGTCATTTCTCTGACTGAACTCTGACACATCTGCTTAGTTAAGATTCTTAGTAAACTGGTTAGAGTCGACCAGTAGTGAAGCTACTGTCCCAGCTTCAAGCTGGAGCCCAGACCGCAGTGTGGGGTCACCTACGGCCCGTCCCCAGTGCCTGCATGGGCACCAAATCCCAGCAGCTCCCGAGTTGGGAGTCTGCAGGGGAGCTGGACCGCCTTGCTTTTAAGGCAATAAACCTCTTTTCAGCATCCTTGAAGGACCCCTCAGACCCAGGAAGTCTTCTCTTAGCCACCTCGGATTGATACGAAGTCATCCCTTTCACATGACAAAATAATCTCACGCTGGAGCTTCTACTCACCTTTCCTACCACAGTACATTGCATTGATTCAATGCTCGTCTCTGGAAATAACTGTATAAAACTAACATTTGGAAAAGAGAGCAGAAGGCAAATGGCATGCCATCTCAAATTATTTTTGGGTTGCAGTAATTCTGAGCGCAAGAGCTTCAGAGTCAGGCCAGCTGAGCACTGTCAGGAGGGGCTGCCAAGCTGTGCGGCCACAAGCACCACGGAAGGTGGTCATTGTCATCCTCGGGCCACAGAAACCGAGGGAACTTTGTTTGTACCATAGGTCGGATGGATCAAATGGACCCATTATACCCTCTCAGCTCACACATGCTGAGCTCTGCGCACCCTGCGGTGTGGACACGGCCAGGATCAGGCTACGTGGCCAGGGCGGCAGGGCTGGGTGGGGACAGGCTCCCGGCACTCTTCCTCCCCAGAAGCAGGAACTGTGCAACAAAAAAACCTGCCCACGCCTTGGAGAAAGAGGGTGAATCTTCTCCCTGCTTTGGGCCTGTGTGGTTACCATGCACACGGGTGTGCACGTACGTGATGCACACGGCCGTGCGGGGCGTGGACGGACTCTGTAATATTAGGAAGCACCTGCTTTCACAGCTTGCTCCACACTCCTACTTTCAGTACTTAAAATCAGCCGCGCAGATGCTCCTCTCCGGAGTGCTAAATTTACTGAATTAGATGCAAACCACACCGGCTTGAGAAGCAAGCAACCTTGTGGGAAATTCCTGCAATTCAGCAGTATCATGAAGCCTTTCTGTGTCTGTGACATTCACGTCCAGAGCGGGGAAGTAATAAGACATTCACGCCATGAGGGAACTGCACTATGGCAGAACATAGAAAGGTTTAGGATATGAAGGGACACCACACAAAAGAACACTGATAGTCTAATTTCAGAGACAATGAGTCAGGGAAGGTTGGTCATTCAGTTCTTCCTCTAAATCACAAAGGTTATTCCACTACTTGATATATTCTGTGTTATTCACACGAACAGGATTTATAAAGGTGAGTCCACCAAGGGCCAAATCTCAGTTCCTCCAGAGGCTCTTCCTCCCACAGACAGAAACACTAAGTTCTCAGAGTCACAAGAGATAACACTTTGGGGCTGGCAGGGGTGGGGGAAGTGGGGAGGGAGTCCATCAACATTATTACTTTTTTTTTTTTAACAGAAAACCATATTTGTTTGTAAATGTTACAGCGTATCTGGAAAAACCAACAGAGACAATAGTAGACCATTGCAGTTGGGCTATGGTACAGAATCCAAAAATATATATACAAAACAAACAGCAATGTAATTAGGGAACACGATTAATGGGAGGAGCCCAGGGACACAGTCCCAGAAGTGACTGAGGGCCCACTGCTCAGTTACAAGGCCCCAGTGGGGGAACACAAAAACCCTAATAAAGGGCACGCTAGCTTACATGAGTGAACAGAGGAAACTTTGTGCCCCAGTGGGGGGAGACATCCTATTATAAAGATAACTTCTCCACAAAGCAATCTGCACACTGAATACACTCTTAAACGTAATTCTAACTGGATTTTTGATGAACTTGAAGAACGTAATATAAAATTTAGGCAAATAATAAAAATCCCTGTGGCAATCATAAGAGAAACCCTGGGCCTTTATTCATTTGTGAGGTTAGTTCAGATCTGCTTTCCTGATAGAGCCCAGGTGTCACCCTGGGGAAGGCACACGGACAGCAGGACAGCCTTCACACTGAAAGTCGGTGGTCTGCACACTCTTATAATCAAGAAGCAGAAACTCTCAGAATGAATAGAAAAGTGACACTCAACTCCATGCTATCTGCAACAAGCCCCCTGTAAATATAAGGATACAAACTGGTCAAAAGTAAAAGCAAGGGAAAAAAAAAAAACAACCCTATCAGGATTGCATTAGTCAAGAGAGAGCTGGAGTGTCTATATGAACATCTGACAAAGTAGTTTTTGGAGCAAGTAACATGAACAGGGATGAAGAGGGTCACTCCATAATGACAGAGGAACCAACTAATAAATACTAATATCTATGCACTGAATAAGATGATGTAAAACTGGACAGAACTGCAAGAAAAAAGAGACAATTAGAAAATAAACAGCCCTAATTACAACAGCATGAAAGATGAAATGTTTATGAGTCTAAAAAAAAATACATGTAGGATCCATACGCCGAAAGGCACAAAACAAGGAATGCAAAAATGGAGACATACTATGTTCATGGACTGAAAAGTTCAATGCTGCTAAGGTATCAGCTCTGCCTGAATCTACACAGTAATGCAATTCCAATCAAAACCTCTGAAGAATATTTTGTAGGTGACAACTGATTCTAAAACTTAAATGGAAAGGTACAATAACTAGAGAGCCAAACTACTTTGAGAAAGAAAAAGATTGAAGCATTCATACTACCTGACCTCAGAATATACTGTGAAGTGATGGTAATGAAGACCATATGGTATCAGTGAGCAGATCGTAATCAGTGGAACAGAATGGAGTCCAGAAATAGACTCACAAGTATGGTCAACTGACTTTTGACAAAGGTGCAAAAGCGCTTGAAAGAATGGTTAGTCTTTTCAACGAATGGAATACTTAGACATCCATATGCCAAACAATGAACCTCAGCCAAAATGAATCACAGACCTAAATATGAAATGTAAAACTATAAAGCCATAAAACTTTTAGAGGAAAAATCTTTAGTAGGAGTTCGGGTTAGGCAAAGACTTCTCAAATATGACACCAGAAAAAGCATGGTCCACAAAAACAAATCATAAATTAGACTTCATCTGAACTAAAACTCTGCGAAAGACACCATCAAAATAAAAATACAAGCTGTAGACTGAGATAAAATATTTGCAAATCATATCACTGGCAAAGGTTTGTATATAGAACATGTAAAGAAGTCTCAAGCTCAATAATAAGAAAACAGAAAACCCAATTAAAAAATGGGCAAATAATTTGAATAGACACGTCACCAAGGAAGACTTACAAATGACAAATAAGCACAAGAAAAAAAGTGCTCGGCATCTTTAGTCATTAGGGAAATGCAAATCAAAACCAAAATGAGAGGGATGCCTGGCTGGCTCAGTTGGTGGAACATGAGATTCTTGATGCCAGGGTTCCGGGTTCGAGCCTCATGCTGGGTATATGGATTAGTTAAAAATAAAATCTTTTTTTTTTAAAGATTTATTTATTTACTTGAGAGACAGAGAAAGAGGTGAGAAGGGCAGAGGGAGAGGGAAAGAGTCTTTTTTTTAAAAATTTTTATTTATTTGTGATAGTCACAGAGAGAGAGAGAGAGAGAGGCAGAGACATAGGCAGAGGGAGAAGCAGGCTCCATGCACCAGGAGCCCGACGTGGGATTCGATCCTGGGTCCCCAGGATCGCGCCCTAGGCCAAAGGCAGGCGCTAAACTGCTGCGCCACCCAGGGATCCCGGGAAAGAGTGTTAAGCAGACTCCACACTCAGCTCAGAGTCTGAAGCAGGGCTTAATCTCATGACCTGAGCCAAAACCAGGAGTTGGATGCTCACCTGGTGGGGCTACCCAAGTGCCCCCCAAAATAAAATCTTTAAAAGAAAAAAAAGCCAAAATGAGGCAAAAGGACTGACGATCCCAAATGCTGACAAAGGTGCAGGGCGACCTCAATTCTCACACCCTGATGGCAGGGGTGCAAAAACAGCACAGTGGTTTTGGCAAACAGTTTAGAAAGTTAAACATATGACAGTGACCCAATAGTTCTGCATGTTTACCTGGGTTAAATGAAAACCTGTGTCCCAAACTTGCATATGAATATTTAGTTGTTTCATGGCCCCAAATGGGAAATAATCCAGATGCCTCTCCACTGGGGAATGGGTAAGCTGTGGTACATCAATGTCGTGAGGCACTACTGGGTAGTCCCCAAGAACAAGCCTCTGGGGCGGATCCCAAGCCCATTATGCAGAATGAAGGAAGCTGGACCCAAAAGGCTACCTACCATGTGAGCCCACCTACATGATGCTCTGGAAAAGACAAAATGGTAGAGCTGTGGATAGATCAGTGGTGGCCAGGGACAAACGGGGGTGGGGAGGTGGGGGGGTGGGGGCGGGGGGGCAGGCAGAGGAGAAGCCTTGACTACAAAGTGGTAGCAAGTGTAGTTTTTTTGGAGGGTAATGAACTGTTCCCTATTTTGACTGTGCGGGTGACTACATGGGTTATAAGTATTTGTCAAATCTCAGATAACTGTTTACTAAGAAGAGTGAACTTTGCTGTACGTAAATTAAGAATTAATTTTAAAACATGCTATGAAAGGGTGCTTCTGGGCCGCAAGTTCCCAAAGCTTGGTTCACAACGCCCTCCATGTCTCAGTGATTTCTCCTCAGTGCTCCTAAATCTAAACACACAGCCTTCTACTTAGGAGCCTAAAAACCCCAGCTTTACTGAGGTGTAACTGACATACAACTATTGTATTTTTTTTTTTTAATTTTTATTTTATTTTTTTTATGATAGTCACACACAGAGAGAGAGAGAGAGAGAGGCAGAGACACAGGCAGAGGGAGAAGCAGGCTCCATGCACCGGGCCCGATGTGGGATTCGATCCCGGGTCTCCAGGACCGCGCCCCGGGCCAAAGGCAGGTGCTAAACCGCTGCGCCACCCAGGGATCCCTACAACTATTGTATTTAAAGTGTTTAGGGGCACCTGGGTGACTCAGTTGGTTGTGTCTGCCTTCAGCTCAGGTCATGATCTCAGGGTCTTGGGATGGAGTCACTCATCAGGCTCCCTACTCAGCGGGGAGTCTGCTTCTCCCTCTGTCCTCTCTCATGCTCTCTCTCTTTCCAAGTAAATAAATAAAATCTTTAAAAAATGTACATGTTTAAAGCATTTATGATACATTTATGATATGCATATACCTGTGAAACCATCACAAAAGCAAAATAATGAATTTATTCGTCACCCTGCCTCAAAATTCTTAGAAGCCTTTTGAAAAAATAATACATATAAGTTGGTTGGCTGGAAGTGGGGATGGGTTTAGGCAGAATTGGGGAGGGGTGGAGAAAGGAGTGAAATGAACTCTAATTTCATACACTTTTATATTTATTTCAATTAGAAAACAAACGTGTGTTTCTTTTATAACTTAAAAACATCAAACAAAACAAAGGGAAATTCTCCCAAAGTAATATGAACAAATCTCCAGGGACGCCTGGGGAGCTCAGTGGTTGAGTGTCTGCCTTCGGCTGTAGCCGTGATCCTGGGTTCAGGGATCTAGTCCCACATCAGGTTCCCTCTGTCTATACCTCTCTGCCTCTCTGTCTCTCATGAATAAATAAATAAAATCTTTAAAAAAAATGGTACTTTTTGAAATCCAGAGAATGATTTTTCTACTTTAAATATCAGTAAGCCATCTCTTGAAGATTTGTTTTTTTTTTTTAAGATTTTATTTATTTATTCATGAGAGATGGGCGTGGGGGGGGGGAGAGGCAGAGACAAAGGCAGCGGGAGAAGCAGGCTCCATGCAGGGAGCCCGACGTGGGATTTGATCCTGGGTCTCCAGGATCATGCCCTGGGCTGAAGGCGGCACTAAACCGCTGAGCCACCCAGGCTGCCCAGTACCATATGTTTTAATCTTCTTCTAGCTCATTGCTGAGGTCAGCGCCTCTCTAACCCATGTGTCTGTGACTTTGGCTACAAACAAAAAACCCCGAAGCACAAAAGGGGAATGCATGATTTAGATCCTCACTTGAAAGAAATCTGTACACCGTTTGAGACTTTACTGGCTAATACACTATCTTCTTTATTCAAAACATGCTTTCCTCTCCTATTTCCAAAACATCTCCACCCTCACAGCAAGTGGTGCTTTCCAGGACACACTGTGAACATCAGATGTAAACACAGATGAAGGAGAGCATCCAATGTCAACCTTAAAGTGAGGACAGGACAATTACTCCGGGGCTGTGGATGGCACACCTCTCCCAAGGATCCATGAAACACTACTTTGCCCTTAGTAGAAAATGTGGACTTGAGCCCTAAGCATAAAAGAACAAACTTGTGAGGTACTATCTGGTCATTTTCAAGCAGTACAGGTGAAAATGATGAGATGGACTTGTTTTCCCAGCGTGCGTCTGGGAAGGACAGCACTGCTGTTCACTGCATAGACAAGGCGTGGTGGTGTAAAGAAAACCTATTTATTAGTTTTTGATGATGACAAATGTACATGATCATTATTAAAAGCTGCAAAAATTACAAAAATCTAGTAAAATGGAAAAATCTGCATAGCCACACCATCCAAAAGTGCTGCTCTTCACAGCTTGTACTAGACTCCTCTGGAATACACGTGGTCTCCTAGGTGAGTAAGGGGTACAGTGTCTCATCCACAGTCATCACCCAGAACTGCAGGTGTGGACTGTTCTAGAGTGGGCCACTTGATGCAAAGCACCTTGAGCCTCTTGGCCCATCCCGCTACCAATCTAACCAATTCCTTCTCTGCATCACCACTAAGACCTAAGACCAGTTCTGATGTTTTTGTCTATGTAGAAAGCTCCGTACCGAATGAATGTCGACTGAGCTTATGAACACCACCAGCCAAACTCAGAGGAAGAAATGGGGGGACAAAAATCAGTCTTTCTCTCCTGGGATTTACAGCCTAGAGGAGCCCGATGTGGCACTTGATCCCAGGACCCGGATCATGCCCTGAGCTGAAGGCAGATGCTCAACCACTGAGCCACCCAGGCGTCCCGAGAAGCGGCATTTCTAACAAGCAGCTGGTGGTGCTCACACTGTGGCCTTTGAGCAGTGCCCTTCTGCAAGAGTGGTTCTCAAACTCTTTAAAGTCAGGAACTCTTTAAAGTCCTAAAAATTACTAAGGACCCCAAAGAACTTTTGTGTATAAGTCTTTCTGTTGATGTAGATAGACTGTATGAGAAATTAAATGAGAAAAAAAAAAAACCCACCATGAACCCATTAAAAAATAACAAGCCCACTGTCTCAATATAAATATACATTTATGAAAAATCATTTTTTGTGACAATTAATGTTAGTTCTTTCATAAAATCTCATATGACACAGAATACAGGTGACCCCTGAACAATGCATGGGTTGGAGATGTCAACCCATTGCACATAACTTCTGACTCTGCCCCAAAAAAACTTTACTACTAAGAGCCTATTGTTCACTGGAAGCCTTATCAATAACATAAAGATTGAACAACACATATTTTGTATGCTATATGTAGTACATGCTGTATTCTTACAAAAAGGCAATCTAGGGACGCCTGGGTGGCTCAGTGGTTGAGCGTCTGCCTTTGGCTCAGGGCGTGATCCTGGAGGCCTGATCCCACATCGGGCTCCCCGCGGGCAGCCTGCTTCTCCTTCTGCCTGTGTCTCTGCCTCTCTTGCTCTCTTTCTGTGTCTCTCATGAATAAATAAATAAAACCTTAAAAAAAAAAAAGGCAATCTAGAGAAAAGAAAATGCTAAGAAAATCTTAGGGAAGAGAAAATACATTTATGGTGCAGTAATATATTTGTTAAAAAAAAAAAAATCCATGTATAACTGGAGTTTCCTGGTTCAAACCTGTGCTGTTCAGAGATCAACTGCATTTCCCAAAACGAATAAGTATTTAGGGAGAAGAGTGGCGTTTTTTACGTTTTTGCTAATCTCTTTACTATCTGGCTAAATAGAAGACAGCTGGATTCCCATGTCTGCTTCTACATTCTGAATGTTGGTTTGGTTGAAATGTAGAAAGAAATAGAGAAGCTCTCTTACAGTTTGTAGTTGAAAAGGGAGGAGTAATCAATAGTCCTTTGAGGTAACTGAGGACCTGCATGGTACTACACCCTAACCTGACAAATGGTGCTTTCCTCATCAACGAGGGGTCTCTACGTCAAGATCCAATAGTGTGTCTTGCACTTTGAATGGCTCTCTGGCCCACGAATGATTACAGAACATTATTTACTGGCATCTGGAGAGCACTGGTCCCCTGGATTATGTAGATCTCCCAGTGGGGACTCATTTCCCCCGCTGGTTCCAGTCTCCACTGGCCTCAGCTGGAGAGCCTGCAGCCCCGGGAAGCTGACACCTGCACGGGTGGGCACGAACTTTCCAAAATCCAGATTTTTGCTCCCAAACTCAAACTTTGTCCCTGACAACAAACAAGGTCAGTTACTTCCCCTTAAGTGGCACTCCTGTGTCATTTTTTTGAGAAGATGCTCGCTAATGTTCGTTTGAGTGACCAGTCGGTCTGTGAGTGACGTAACGTCAAAATGGTGTCTGTGGAAACAGTGGTTTTGCTGTCAGCGTGTTGACTCTAAGAAAAATGCCAATGCCTGAAAAACGGATTAACTAGAGAATAGGAAAAACAGATGGCTGATCATATTTAAAATATGACTGAAATTAAGAGATAATGGAGTTTATGTGATTTAGGCCTGCGACTCTCAATGCCAGGAGCTCCCCCGTGGCCACTGCTCCTTTTCATCCTCATCTCTCGTTTTTTTTTTTTTTTTATTTATGATAGTCACAGAGAGAGAGAGAGAGAGAGAGAGGCAGAGACACAGGCAGAGGGAGAAACAGGCTCCATGCACCGGGAGCCCGACGTGGGATTCGATCCCGGGTCTCCAGGATCGTGCCCTGGGCCAAAGGCAGGCGCCAAACCGCTGCGCCACCCAGGGATCCCTTTCTCTCGGTTTTTTTAATTTGAAAATAAAGGGGCTGAATGATCTGTAATGTTCTTTTATGCTCTAGGACCAAAGTCTATGACGTATAAAAACATACTGCACACATGACCAAGACGCTCACCATCATCAATCCCCAGGGAAATGCAAAGCAAAACTACAGCGAGATCCCACTTCACCCCCATGAGAACGGCTGTCATCCAGAAGACAGACAACCGCAAGTGTTGACCATGTGGAGAAACTGGAACCCTCGTGCCCCGCTGGTGGGGATGCAGATGGGTGCAGCCGCTACGGGAAACAGTCTGGCCGTTCTTCAAAACATTAGACACACACAGTTAACATGGGACCCAGCAGCCCCACTCCGACGTAAATACTCAGGGGAAATGAAAACATACATGCACATGGCAGCTTGCACGTGAACGCTCACAGTGGCATTATTCATAACGGCCAAGTAGCAGAATTGACCCCAGGGCCCATCAATGCATGAAGGGATGAATAAAAATGTGGTACATATCCACATAATGAAATACTATTTAGCAATAAAATGAACTAGTGACACATGCTACGATACAGATGAATCCTGAAAGCATTAGGCTAAGTGAAAGAAGATCATGTATCATATAATTTCAGTTACATGAAATGTCCAGGTCAGGCACATCTATAAAGATAGGAAAGTAGTAAGTGGTTGCCAGAGGCTCAGGAGTGACAGGTTAGGGAGGAATGGCAGTGACCGTTAACAGATATGGGGCTTATTTTTTAGAGGGATAAAAATGTTATAAAAAATTAGATGTGATGATGGCTGCACAGTACTGTGAATATACTAAAAACCAAGGAACTGTGTATCTTAAATGGGTGAATTGCACGGTATAGGAATTATCTCTCAATACGTTTGTTTAAAAAACCATGTAGTAGCCCGTCTAACAGGCAACATATTTAAAAGAAATAAGGAGTATAACATCTATAGAGCTTTGGATTCTTCAAAGTGAGTGGAAATGAAGATCTTTAAAAATACCATAACAGAACACACGCACATGCACAGAAACACACAACAGGCGTACTCAAGGGAGCTGGCTAAGTGCTGCCTCGAGGGTCAGCAAAGCATGGAGCATCTACATCTCTTCTACCTGCCATGCTGCATCCAGGCACTGCTTGCGGTGGAGGCCTTCTATTGGCCCCTCGGGTTCTGTACCCACTCTCTACCTCTGAGAGGGCCAGAAACCACTGCCAGCTATCATCCCTTCCCTACTCTTTCTTCTTCATGCCTGTCCCCACGGAAAGGAAAGCTCTGGAAGGGCAGAAATAATGTTCACCACTCTATTTCCTCTCCTAAAAAAGTTTCTGGCCCACAGTGGATGGCCAACTGTCCAGTACTCCAAAGACCAACTTGAAATCTGGGGTGGGGACAAAGTGAATACAGCATGAAGAGAACCCAGTTAGGACACAACTGTTAACAGGGAGAGAAATGAATGATTATTTATTTATATTTTTAAATTAATGATTATTTAATCTAAAAAAAAAAAGTTCCAGGGCTTTAAGCATCCTCAGTAGTTCTGGTAATGTGCACCTGCTATGTAAATGCAAGGGAGCATGATCTGAGCAGGGGAGTAGGGCCTGGTTCAGGGCCGGCATCTGATCTAAACCAGGCCAACAGTAGCCTCACGCTCCGCAGATTCTTCCCTCTTTCCTCCTTAAAAACGGAAAGGCCTTCCAACCATGTGATTTAATATGTAACAAATTAATGTGCTTACAAATTTAATATATATTAATAAATGGATTTAAAGATAAAATAAATTTAATATGCAATAAAGAAGCTTTTAGATAGATAGGAAAAGGGGAAGGGGTGCCTGGGTGGGGGGCTCAGTCAGTTTAGCATCTGCCTTCGGCTCAGGTCATGAACCCAGGGTCCTGGGATTGAGCCTCCCATCAGGCTCCCTGCTCAGTGGGTAGCCTGCTTCTCCCTCTGCCTCTGTGCCTCCCCCTGCTTGGGCATGTGTGCACATGCACATGCACTCTCTCTAATAAATAAAATCTTAAAAAAAATTAATGGGTTAAGGGAATACATGATGTAGAGACAAGTGATTCTTCAGTCATTTTACAAGATAATAAAATTATATCCCTCCCCTGTACCATTAAGAAAAAAAAAGTTCCAGGAGGATTATTTTTGTGAACAACAAAATTATGAAGGTGTTGGGAGAAAATATTAGATTGTTCTTTGAGATTTGAGGATTTGGGGGACCTTCCAGAGTGAATGAGAATTGAAATTAAGGAGGAAAAAAAAAAAGAGACTCTTGTTTTCCTTAGTCTGAAGGAGGAAAGTGTCAGGGCTCTCACTGCTCAGGGCACACATCACGCTGGGTCTGGGGAGGGGTATCCATGTGGTCCCTGTACACTCGGGCCGGCCACACGCTAGTAAACTCTCAACTTTAAGAGTTAACAAGCTAAAATAATCAAGTTGATTTCAACTTCTGACACAACAGATTGCGAAAACTACAAAAAGGAACATTACTTTCAAATTCTTTTCCCAAAGCAAAATACGCAAGTGAGAAATTAACATATTTTAGGTTATGGGATCAGTCAATTCTGAATTATATAGCTTTGGGGAAAAATCAGTAACTTACGGAGGAGTTCAACGAAAATCAGGATATAAAATTTTATAGTAAGCAACAAGGACTCCTTTATAATCAGGGAGTACTAATTTTAAAGTTGGATAAGACACCAACCATTCCAAAAAAACTCAACAGAAAAATGAGTTCAGGGTCCAACAGTAGGAGTTTGAAATGAGATCCTGAAGAAGGCTTGGAGGGAACAGGCTGCAAAGTAGGAGACACAGAGGACTGAGGTTTGGGAGCTGAATGAAGCTAAGTGCAGGATGATAGAGGCCCCCGGCCAACGGGGGCAGCCTGTTCTGACCCTGGTATTGGCAGTGGAGGCCCCCGGCCAATGGGGCAGCCTGTCTGACACTGGCATTGGCAGTGGAGGCCACCAGCCAACCGGGGCAGCTTGTTCTGATCTGGGTATTGGCAGTGGAGGCCCCTGGCCAACAGGAGCAGCCTATCCTGACCCTGGTGTTGGCAGTGGAGGCCACCAGCCAACCGAGGTGGCCTGTTGTGAAACTGGCATTGGCAGTGGAGGCTGCCAGCCAATTGGGGTGGCCTGTCCCGACACTGGCATTGGCAGTGGAGGCTGCCAGCCAATTGGGGTGGCCTGTCCCGACACTGGCATTGGCAGTGGAGGACCCTGGCCAACGGGGCAGCCTGCCCGACACTGGCATTGGCAGAGGAGGCTGCTAGCCAATCAGGGTGGCCTGTCCTGACACCAGCTTGGTCCCATCACTATTTTAACTCTGCACCATTATTAGCATTTTCCTGCACATGCATGGACAACTCGTTTACTTCTCAATTATAACTGGCACCAGGACATTAAAGAGGGTAAAAACATAAATACAAATGAGCGCTCTGACGTATCTGGCTTGTAGGGTACGCGTGGAGTAAATGAGTTAACACGTAGGACACTTTGGACCTAGAAGGTACAATTCCTCTCCCTGTTGCCGCTACGACACTGGACACATTATAAAGACTTTCGTTCTTCGAGTGCAAATCCTGCGACAGGGAGGCTTCTTTGTGGGAAGCGTCGTGTGAGGCTCAGTCGGCTCGGCGTACGCCGGGACCAGCAGAGCCCCGTCCGGCACCCGGGCTGGGACGCACCGGTCAAACGGCGATCACTTACCATGTGGACTACTTCTGGGTAAATAGGCTCTGTGATCACGTTCCGATTATGGGTGATATACTCCACCATTTCACTTAGAGCGGCTCGTTTTACTTCCTTCCACTTTAGGTCACTTAGTGGGTCGGAAACAAAGTCAAAGAGGACACAACACTGACGTAGCTTCTGGATAAAAAGCTTCTCTTGATCAGCAGGAGGAACATCTGAAAGGCAGAAAGCAAAGTATACTGATCGCAAAGAGCTTAACCCAGAATTACTGTGAAACACTCTTAAGCCTCCTCCTACGGTCATTTTTGAATTAATAGAGATTCAAGATGAGAGACAGGCTAGGGATGAAGCGAGGTCAAACATCCGCCGAACAGAAGACAGCGAGTCACTCAGCTCGTATGCTTCTTACGATAAAACTTCTGTACTAGTTACTCTCTGAAACCACAGCCAGAGTACTGTTCAGCATAAACCCTCTGAATGCATGCGATCATTCATCAAGGATCATCTGAGGGCCACTTGTCACATGCTGGTGCTGTGCTGGGCAACGGAGCAAGAGCCAAACCACAGGCCCCAGTCTGGGGCGAGGGGCACGGACACTCACACCAGTGGTACCTGCGAATGCAGGGAGGGGCAAGGTGACGAGAGTGACAGGGGGAGGGATGCTCCCTCAGGTCTGCTCCTGTTCTAGACAGGGCACGTGGGTGTCCCCTGGCTGGCTGGCAAACACGGAGCAAGTGGCATCGGACTGAGCGGCTGCAAACACATGGAGCCACCATTCTGGTGCTCCACAGAGCACGTTTCATTCCTCATTCTGGGATACGGTCAACACATGCCACAGAGGCTGCCTGGTGATCTTCATGATGACAGCAGTATCGAAACAGAGCAAATAATAAATAACACTCGCTTTACTTAGTGAGTGCTTGCCTGGGCCGGGGACCATACTAAAGACTTTCTCCATATTTACACATTTTTTTTTTTTTCTTTCATGTCATCTCACCATGACACAACAGAGATAAGAAACCGGTCTGGAGGGTCATCTCAGGGCGGGGAAGTGAAGGAGCTCTGTACAATCTCCCAGTGTTCTGGGAAGTCTGGAAAACTATCTGCCAGTGTGAGCCTGACAGCTTCCCTGGGGTGAAGATGAGCTCGGGGGTGACACGAATGAAAGGGATTTATTGATATACATACCGAAACGTGTCCAACATTGCAAAATGTCTCAGAAGATTTGCACAACTCAGTGAACCAGTATTTTCATAATGATCAATAATTCGTGTTTCGATATTCAAGGGCAAGCGAACCACTCAGAGGGCAAGTCAGTCTACTGGGTTTTAATGGAATAAAATGTATGGATGGATGGCTCATTATACGGTTGCAGACTCCACAGTGCAGATTCCTTCAAGAAGCTGCCCATTTAAGGTTTGGTATAATATCAGAGAAAATGCCTATTACTATCTGAAGAGATTATCTGTACACTTCAATAGGGCAACAGAGTGAATGCAGAAGCAGGCAGGACAATCCAGTGATCTCCTAGGAAGCCAAACATTAGAGAGATGTGCACAAATATAAAACAATGCCGCCCTCTCATTAATTTGTTTCCGTTTCATAAAACATGGCTCTTTTCTTAAAAAATGTTATTTTTAAGGCCTATTATTTTTAATTTTAGCATACGTGCTGCCAAAGTGAGCACATAGGTTTATTATTTTTAAATGAATTAATTAACATATGCTTTATTTTTTCTGCTTTGATTTGGGATCTGGTCCATATTGGTAGCTAAGGCAACATGAACAAAAGCTCTTTGGGGTCCCATGTAATTTTTAGGAGTGTGAAGGGGTCCTGAGCCCGAAGCTGAGACCTACTGCCCCGCGCCTGCCTGCACCCCAATGTGTGCCCCTAGGTCCTTGGGCTTTCCCGCCTTCAGTTACTCATGTCATCCCCTCTTCACACCGAGGGTCCTCCCTGCTCCTCCTTCCCCTTCCTGCCCCTACTGTCCCATGTCCACATCCTGTTCAGGGTCCTTCTATAAACGCTTTGCTTACTTCCTAGTTGGATGGGGTGCCGTGCTCTGAGCCAGGCGCTCAGCACCTACTATTGCTTTAAGCAGTGAGCTGTCCTGCAGAGTGTTTCTTGCTTCCCCACACATGTTCCTTGAGGGCTCAGGCCAGATGATGATGTTTTCTAGTTCTCCATACTCTCTAATGCCCAGAAATGGGCCTTGCAAACAGCAGGCCACGTAGACGCTACCATCTGAATTGGCCCATTTGGTGGGAAACTGTAGTTCCCACAGAAGCAGCACAGGGCAGGGGAGGGGATTAGGAGATGTCGCCCAAGGGAGACTTAGGAGACCACGGGAACCCAACTGGTGAACACTGGAGTGCTCAGTGACTGTTGCATCATTATTTTATTATATTATATTTTATTTTATTTTATTTTTATTTTTATTTTATTATTTTATTTTATATTTATTTTTGTTGTTGCATCATTTTAAATGAGTGACGATCATGACAGTGTTTGGGTCCGCCTTTTCCAAAGGTTTTCTTTTCTGAATTCCTCACTTGACTCCTATCCCCACTCCACGCCAGTTTTGCTCCCCCTCCATTTTGCTAGGATCACCTTAGTGATTCAGTTTGCCATCATGGCTTGTATGTTTGGACTCTATTTGGCATTCTCGTGTTCTTGACACCATAGAAAGCGAGAAAGCCTGGGTTTACCCCAAGGGACACCTGATGAGGACCCAGACACCGAGAGCTCAAACGGCTTGTCCAGGGCCACCATGCCATTAAGTGGCACAGCACAGATAGGACAGTGGGATGTACTCGAAAGCAAGGGCATAGCTCGGGTCACTGAGGTGCTGCCAAATCTCCCACATATTGAAAGCATTCGAGAGCATCATTTACTCCTTTAATACAGCATCACAACTGACACTCAGAATAAAGACAAAGTTGTCACCAAAATACTAAATCAAATCTATTCCGATTAAGAAGGAAGAACGGACTAAAATAGTTTCCAAGTCTTCTATCTAAAATTCTTCTAAAAGGCAATAAAGTTCCAATTTTCTGGAAATTATGTCGATTCTTCCAGGGTACCAGACAGCTACGGTGTTACTGTACTATTTTCATTTATAGTTTCTAAAACGTCTGTGATTAAAACCTCCTGAGTTCCAATTTTTAGAACCTCATTGGTTATTTTTACAATTTCACAGTTTAAAGGTTTTAAGAAAATTTTAAATTAGCATCGCTAACCTTGGAAGAAAAAAGAGGTGTGACAGATTTGAACCTGTATTCGACTCCACTCCTCTGATTATCCCTGTAACGTAAACCGAATGTTACAGAACCAACCAGGCCTGGCACTGCTGGTGCATTACACTTGGGCATTCGGTATTCAAGAATGCCCGGCTCTTAATAAACCACCACCCTGGATTTGACCCAGACCTTACAATTTCTTTCTTGCAGCAGAATAAAAAACAAAAATGGGCTTTGAATTTTTGCTCACCAGTGACCATGGTTTGCTTTATTGTAAACTGCACACAGACTAGTAACACGGACAAACCTGTTTCAGAACGCGTCAATGGAGTCTTGATCCCAGCATCCCTACAGGCAACAACTGCAGCCTGTTGGCGGTGCCAGGACCCCCAGTGACAGGGCCCTTTAGCTAGGAGCGGGGTAAGAAGTACACTTGCCCATGACAAGCCCAACACCAGGCCGAAACTGCTAAGAGGAAGAGGGAAATAAAATTGATGATCACAGTTCTGGCTGGAGAACATTCTTTTATTATTTCTTAGGAGTTGTTACACTCTGCACGGATAATACCACAAACACTCTGGGTCTGTATTAATCTTTCAGCCCCTGCCGCTCACCCCAAGCGGCCTCGTGACTCAGTTATTGTGAACTGGAGACACTTCCCAACTGTTTCCAGGTACATCCTCAATGATACCTAGGAGCAAAATGTAGGGACGCACTCATGGCAAACCTGTAGGGCGAGAGGGGAAGGAGGACACTAACCCATCGGGAAACAGCATAAACAAGGTGGAGAGAAGCCTGTGTCATTCTTTTCAATACGTATTTATTAAAAGGAAGCCAGTAATTTGTAACTGACAGGGCTGCTCAATGAAGGTTACCATCGGGGGAGGGGGGGGTTTTTAGCTTCATGAATGTTCCTGGTCCCCAAAGTGAGGAAGGGCAGCATGCCTACACCCACAGCACCAGAGCAGCCATAGGGAACCGGCTTGTTCCTCTGATCCCTGACCTCCAAGGCCGGGATGAACTCCCAGGGGCACCCAGGGTGGTAACAGCAGAGCTTCTAGGTACCTAAACTTTCTTCTTCTGCAAAGAATAAAATGTAAGCTGTACCAACATGTAATCTATGGTCTGACACGTAGTGGAGGTGCGTGCTTGAGACCGCCCTGCAGCCGGCATGTGCGGTGGCATCTGGAGACCACTGCAAACCTTCACAAGTGAATCCTAAGGGGCTAATCGTTTCACAGCCGGCTTCCCAGGTGTGCCTCAATCACTCAAAGGGCAGGGCCCTGACACGACATACTTTAGCAACCGAATTACGGTATGGTATGGTAAGGCTGAGCTACTGAACTGTAGCTATATGGGAGGAGGCATCATGTGAACTGTCCGTGGACAGAAAAGTGATGAAAATAAAAAAGCCAACCAAGCCCACTTGCACCTGACAAGTCTTGGTGGTGAAAAGAAACAGGACAAGATACAATAGAGAACCAACTTTTAGCATGAGAGCATGAAAGACAGCAGAACCAGGCCTCCGTGGTATACAGGTGATGGCTTTTTCCAAATAATCTTGACCCCAACACGTAAAGGACGGAATAGCCCCAAAACCATCAGCTCAGAGAACATCACATCAAGAGATGCTCCCCCCAAAGGCACACACTCCTGAGCTGTGAACTGCTTCGTGGTTGCTCACAGAATATTTGCTAAGCAGCTGACGCGGCTTGATTTCTAAGGAGAGTGACCACCGTGCAACCACAGCATCTCTGTGAGCCCTCAAGGGCATGGCACACGGGTTCCACGAGGGTCCGTGAAAATCCGTAAGTCGTGAGCCCACAGTCAGGAGATAGTTCACATACAGTGGAGACAAACAAGCAATTCTCTCCAGAAGGAAAGAGCCAAACCTCAGCTATGGTGTCATCCTGTCTCTCCCATACATCTAATCTCAGTCCCAGGTGAGTGGGAATAAAGTTGGATTCCATTACTGACAATAGGGAGTAGATTTGGGAATCTTCATTAATATGTGCTGAATTCCACTTAGCTCTAGTTCTTATACGAGGAAGCGCGGCAGATGGCAAGTTTCTTCCACTAGAAAACAAAAGTTCAGCAATACTATTTTGTTTGCGAAAAAGGAATTTTATGTGCCATTTTGGAAATGACCCTTCTTTCCACTGCTGCCTGCGTCCCTTCTGTCCTGGATGAAGGGTCTGTGGGCACAGATCGCTCTGCTGTTGCACGGTCGCCCCCCCAGGTCCCATACCAGCCTTAGCTCCCAGAGCTTTCAGACTGTATCTGTTGGACTAACTCCTTTCACCTTGTTCTGTTCCATGCCCTGACTATTCACGGCCCTTTAAATTCCCTTTATCAATCTGGGAAGAATGGAAGTCTCTGTAACACTGAGTCTTCTGATTCACGGATGTGGACTATTTCTCCCTAAACTCAAGTTTTCCTTAAATGCCTTTCAATAAAGTTTTATCACTTTCTCTTGAAATGTGTTACATATTTTTTAGATTTATTCTTAGGTATTTGTTATGTTCTGATGCCACTGTCAACGGTTATCTTTAAAAAGATTTAATTTTCTAACTGCTGCTGCGATGCACTAAAAAAAAAAAAAAAAGATTTGAGGGATTACTTTTGTATCTAGCTACCCTTTGTTTAACTCTTGTTAATTCTAATACTGTTATCCGTAAATCTTTTCTGTGAATACCATTCTTTCATCTGCAAAGACCAATGGTGTTCTTTTTCCTGCCTGAGCAATGTGCCAGGAAGTGGCGGGAGCAGCTCCCTCAGCCTCTCCCAGCTCAGAGGGAAGCTCTTGCCAGATCCCACTGGGCCAGATGGATACACTGGACTCTGTAGATAACGTTCACCAGATGAAGAAACTGATACATTCAGTGCTGTCTCAACCCCTAGTCCACCAGAGACTTCTATGCAACGGGGTAAGTGGATTCTAAAATGCAGAGGAAATATAAGGGGTCAACACGAAACTAGGCCCAGAACAACAGGGTGGGACAACTTTTTTCCAGAAACAAGTAAGTAGACTTACTGTAAAGCTTTATTAATGAAAACAGCCAAGCCACAGAGAACAGGGACCAGAAACAGGCATGAGCATACGTGGATTCTCAGTTGACGACAGAACTGTATTCCAGAACAGCAAAGAAAAGTCAGTCTTTAAACATAACACACTGGGACAACTAGGTACCCAGGGACAGAAAGGAAGAAGGGAGGGAGGAAGAAAGAAGTTGGATCCCACTACATATAAAAATGAAAATTAAGCTATTGGTGGGTTATAACTTTTTTTTTAAATTTGTTTTTATTGGAGTCCAATTTGCCAACATATAGCATAACACCCAGTGCTCATCCCATCAAGTGCCTCCGCCCTCAGTGCCCATCACCCAGTCACCCCCACCCCCCGCCCACCTCCCTTTCCACCACCCCTTGTTCGTTTCCCAGAGTTAGGAGTCTCTCATGTTCTGTCTCCCTCTGATATTTCCCACTCATTTTCTCTCCTTTCTGGTGGGTTATGACTTAAATTTGAAAGACCAAACTCAAAAAAAAAAAAAAAAAAGCCAAAACTAATGCTTTTAGAAAACAATATGGAAGACAATCTTACGTCAAGAAAGAAGTGGAGAGGACTTTTTTTCTTTTGAGTATAGTTGACCCACAATGTGACATCAGTTTCGGGTATATGACAGTAATTCAACAACCCTATACTCTACATTATGCTCCGCTCACAAGTGTAGCTATCATCTGTCACCAGACAACACTATCCAATACTATTGACTATATTCCCTGTGCTCTTTGGTTCCCACAGCAGATTCATTCCATAACTGGGAGCCTGTATCTTCCGTTTCCCTTCACTCATTTTTAAGAAAGATTTATTTTGCAGGTGGGGGTGATGGGGAAGCAAGTGTGAGCAGGGGGAGGGGCAGAGAGGGAGAGGGGGAGAGAATCCCAAGCTGACTCCGCACAGAGAACAGAGCAGAACAGAGCGGGGCTTGATCCCACACCCCTGAGCTCAAATTGAGTTGGACGCTTAACTGAGCCACCCAGGCGCCCCATCCCCTTCCCTCATTTTGTCCATCCTCCCCTCCCTATTCCCTCCGGCAACCATCAGTTTGTTCTATTTACAGGCTTCAGTTTGCTTTTTGTTTGTTTTGAGATTCCATGTATGAGTGAGATCATAGGGTATTTGTCTTTCTCTGACTTACTTCACTTAGCAATATGCCCTCCTGCTCCATCTATGTTGTTGCAAATGGCAAGATCACATCCTTTTTTACGTCTGAGTAACATTTCGATATATATATATATACACACACACACACACACACACCTATATATATATCCCACATCTTCTTAATCCTTTCATCAATGGATACTTAGGTTCCTTCCACATCTTGTAAATAATGCTGTAGTAAATACAGAAGTGCATATATGGTTTTGAATTACTGTTTTCATTTTTGGGGGTAACTACTCACTAGTGGGATACTGGATCTTACGGTATTTCTTTTTTTTTTTTTTTTAGGAACCTCCATACTGTTTTTCACAGTGGCTACACCAATGTACATCCCGCCAACAGTGTAGGAGGGTTCCTTTTTCTCTACATTTGCCAACACTTATTTCTTGTGTTTTTGATACTAGCCATTCTGACAGGTGTAAGATGATATCGCATTGTGGTTTTGATTTGCATTTTCCCTGATGATGACTAATGTTCGGCATCTTTTCATGTGTCTGTTGGCCATCTGTATGTCTTTGAAAAAATGTCTATTCAGGTCTTCTCCCCATTTTGTAAACCAATTATTTGTATTTTTTTTGATGTTGAGTTGTATAAGCTCTTTACATATTTTGTATATTAGCCCCTTATAGGGTATATAATTTGGAAATATCTTCTTCCATTCAGTACGTTGCCTTTTTGTTTTGTTGACTGTCTCCTTTGCTGTGCAAAGGGTTTTTATTTTGATGAAGTCCCTATAGTTTATTTTTGCTTTTGTTTCCCTTGCTTTAGGAGACCTATCTAGAAAAACGATGTTACGGCCAATAAAGAAATTACTACCTGTTCTCTTCTAGCGATTTTATGGCCTCACATTTAAGTCTTTAATCCATTTGCATTTTATTTTTGTGTTTTTCCATGTAGCTGTTCAACTTTCCCAGCACATTTATTGAAGAGACTGTCTTTTCCCCACGTATACTCCTACCTCATCACAGACTGACCATATAAACATGGGTTTATTTCTGGGCCCCCCATTCTGTTCTATTGATCTATGTGTCTATGTTGTCTATATTGTTTTGATTACTACACCTTTGTACTAGAACTTGAAATCTGGAATTGTGATACCTCTAGCTTTGTTCTTCTTTCTCAAGATTGCTTTAGCTATTTGGGATCTCTTGTGGTGTCATACAGATTTTAGTATTATTTGTTCTAGCTCTGTGAAAAATGCTGTTGGTATTTTGATAGGGATTGCACTGAATCTGTAGATTGCTTTGAGCAGTATAGACATTTTAACGATATTAATACTTCCAATCTAATGAGCATGGCATATCTTTCCATTTATTTGGTCATCTCCAATTTCTTTCATCAATGTCTTATAGTTTTCAGAATATAGGTCTTTCACTTCCTTGGTGAAGTTTATTCCTAGGTAGTTTATACTTTTTGGTGCATTTAAAAAAATTTTTTTATTTATTTATGATAGTCACACAGGGAGAGAGAGAGAGAGAGAGAGAGAGGCAGAGACACAGGCAGAGGGAGAAGCAGGCTCCATGCACCGGGAGCCCGACATGGGATTTGATCCCAGGTCTCCAGGATCGTGCCCTGGGCCAAAGGCAGGCACCAAACCGCTGCGCCACCCAGGGATCCCCTTTGGTGCATTTTTGAATGGAATTTTTCTTAATTTCTCCGCTACTTCATTATCAGTGTATAGAAATGCAACTAATTTCTGGGTATTAGTTTTGTATCCCGTAACTTTACTGAAATCATTGATTACTTCTAGTAGTTTTTTTTTTCTTTTTTTTTTTTTTTTTGGTGAGGTCTTTATTACATATAGTATCACGTCATCAGCTAACAACATTTCATTTCTAGATGCCTCTTATTTCTTTTTGTCTGATTGCTGTGGCTAGGACTTTCAGCACTATGTTGAATAAAAGCAGCAACACTGGATATATATGTCTTTTAGAGGAAAAGCTCTCAGTTTTTCACCATGGAGTATGATGTTAATCTGTGGAGTTTTTACATATGGCTATAAGGTATTATGTTAAGGTATGTTCCCTTTAAATCCACTCTGTTGAGTTTTTATCATGATTGGATGCTGAATTTTGTCACAGGTTTTTTTCTGCATCTATTGAGATGATCCTAGGATTTTTATCCTTCCCGTTGTTGACGTGGTGCATCACACTGATTCAGAAATGTTGAGCCATGACTGCATCCCTGGAATAAATCCCACTTGATCATGGTAATGATCATTTTAATGTGTTGTTGTGTGCAGCTTGCTAATATCTTGCCAAAGACTTTTTTTTTCTTTTTTTTTTTTTTTCTTGCCAAAGTTTTTTTTGCATCTATGTTCCTCAAGGACACTGGCCTATAGTTTTCTTATTTTGTGGTGTCCTTGTCTGGTTTTGGTATCAGGGTACTGATGACCTAGTAGAATGTATTTCTACTCTCCTTCCTCTTCTCTGTTTTTGAAATAATTTGAGGAGAACAGACATTAATTCTTTATATCTTTGGAAGAATTCACTTGTGAATCCATCTGGTCCTGGATTTTTTATTTTTTGGTAGTTTTTTTTTTGGGGGGGGGGTTGGAATTAGTGATTCACTTTCATTACTAGTGATTGTTCAGATTTTCTATTTCTTTTATATCCAGCTTTGTAAGATGGGCTGTTCCTAGGAATTTATTCATTTCTTCTAGGCTAGCTAGTTTGTTGGCATACAAATTTTTTTTTTTTTGTAGTAGTAGTCTCTTATCTTTTGTGTTTCTGTGGTGTTGGTTGCTATTTCTCTTTCATTTCTCATTTTATTTGGTTTTGAGAACTTCTTAACACACAAACATAATAATCATTAAAAGACTGGTAAATTGAATATATAAGATCAGATATTTTTCCTCCTCATGATGTCACCCAAAATAATAGAGTAGAGAACTATTTAAATACATAAAACCAGTAGACTCTTGCTCTGTGAGCCAGGAACTGCATTCCTGGGCACAACCTATGAATCTCACGCACATGCAGCACAACACAGGTAAAGAGAATGCTCACATCAGCACTAACAGCAGAAACTGCCAACAACCTGAACATGCATCAGCAGTGCATGTTCTAGAACATTCTGAAACTACAGAGATGAATGAGCCCTAAACAATATGAATGAATCTTACCAAACACTGTTGAATGAAGAAGTGAAGATAAAAGGATTTATTCAGTATGATTTCATTTTTATAAAGTACAGAAACAGGCTTCCCTCAACCTATTCAAGACCCACAGGGGCTGTGGGGGCACCCGGTATGAGTGGTGGTTATGTATTTGCTTTATAATTATTCATTACACTTTGTTTTAAGTGCTCTGTGTATGAGTTGTATTTCAAACTAAAAAGGCTACAAAGTACATGTAGCAAAAACACAAAAACACAACAACCCTCAAAGGCACATAAGAACACAGAGAGTCTCCTTCCTCTATCCCCATCCTTTGCCTCCACCTCCCCTCCCAAAGGCAGCCACTGTTCCCAGGGTGGGAGTCTAATACATCTAAGTCTCTTCCACGATGGCTTTAGATGAACCAACACTGACAAATTCTAAATGAACCTCGATCTACTTGGGACTAGAATACAAACATACCCACCACAAAACCCTAACACATTCTCTATTGTACATAGTGCTTACATTGGAGAACTTAAGCTCCGGATATCTATTTCTTAATTGAAAACATTTCCCAATCAAAATGAAGTTTCTAGGGCAGCCCCAGTGGCCCAGCAGTTTAGCGTCGCCTTCAGTCTGGGGTGTGATCCTGGAGTCCCGGGATCGAGTCCCACGTCGGGCTCCCTGCATGGAGCCTGCTTCTCCCTCTGTGTCTCTGCCTCTCACTCTCTCTCTCTCTCTCTGTCACGAATAAATAAATAAAATCTTAAAAAAAAAACAAACAAAAAACAAAAATGAAGTTCTAAGTGACCTCTATTTTTTTTTATTTATATGAAGCTCCTTCCTCTCCTTCTCTCTTCAAGGTCAGCAATTATGATCCCAAATGTATAACAGTAAAATGGTAGATATGAGTTGTTTATCAGATCGAAAACATTTGATAGGAAGCAATCAGGGCATAGAAACTAATGTCTCAGGATAGGCCCCAACCCTGACTATGTAGTCTGTAGCGTAAGGAATTCATCGCAAAATTCACCCAATTCATACATGCCAGGCACTGTACTAGGCTCTGACAACACAAAGGTAAATTAAAACACAGTACTTGGGGATCCTGGGTGGCTCAGCGGTTAAGCGTCTGCCTTTAGCTCAGGGCGTGATCCTGGTTTGGGGATCAAGTCCCATATCAGGCTCCCTGTGAGGAGCCTGCTTCTCCCTCTGCCTATGTATCTGCTTCTCTCTGTGTCTCTCATGAATAAATAAACATAACAAAACAAAACAAAAAACCACAATACTTGATCTAAAAGAAAAAAGGACTAAACCACATGAGAAGGGCCATGAACAGAGATTTGCGAGGGGCTACAGGGACCCAGGGGAATGGACGTCAGGGATACAGGTTCAGGAAAGGTGTCCCTGGGGAGTACCTGAGTTTGGCCTTAGGAGCGGAGCAGGAGCCAAGTCAGTTCTGCTGTGAAGGGCCTGGGGCCACATTCAGTGGGGGAGGACTGTATCTCTAGGTCCCTACCTCTCAAATCAGAGGGCCCTGAAGTTACGGGACAAACTAAACAGGAAAATCAACTTTCCTGAAAAAGACAAAACTTTAAATGAGCAGAACGCTGTTTACATTTTACAAACCCCCAATTAATCAGAGGAGGGGCTCTGTCTTGTTCACCTCGTTATCCTCAGGATCTGAAACTGGGCCAGCACATATGTGACCCTCACATATTTGTGGAAGTAACAAAGCAACACTTGGGTACTGTAACTGGGAAGGACCATAATTCAAAACACATTAACATTAACACCGAATGTATCAGAACAGAATGCAAAGTCTCCATAAACTCTCAAGATAACATCCAGACCTTCAAAGATACCGCCTGTGTGGGCATCTGGGCACTCGGGACTGTCAGAGGTACCCTGACATGACTGTGAGCACAGATCTGAATCACAGACACACACAGCCTGATTTGGGAATAAGAACATTCTCTTCACAAGTGACAGAGGGACTGAAAGGAAGGTGCTAGAAGCAAGAAGACCCGCGTCACGAGAAGGGGTGAGTACAGCCTAGACCCAATCTGTGTCTTGTGAGGCAACCAGGACACCCAGCTCTGGTTCCCCAGGGTGCTGGCCTGACAGGGACCATTTCTGGGAGCAGTTTATCGCTTACCCCAGAAAATCCAAACTTCCACAACCTGAAAGCACGATAAACACAACTGGGTGAAATGTTCACTTTCATGGAGACTCACTTCAAACCCCTGACCCTTAGTCCCTGCATAATTTCAGAACTGAGTTAATCCTCTCAATCTGTACCTAACTCGATTATTTACAAAATCATAATAACCTTTCCCAATGTCAAAATGCCAAGTTTCACCATGTACCCTTCCTAACGCGTCCATTTCCCATATCAATGCCCCCAATCAAGTTGTGTCTTTCACTTCATGGTTCTTCCTTTCTTTCTTGGTAATCCTTAAAACACGCCTAACCTACAATCAATCAGTAGGGTCTCAGACTGGATGCGACATGGCACCTTAGCTTCACCACATGCCCTGTGCGCGTGGCCAGGCTTCTCAGTGGGTGTTACTTCATTCAAGAACGGTGCAGGGGCACCTGCCCATGTTCTGTCCGTACCACCTGACGCAAAGGAGCTGAAGTCACCACTGGCAACTGGAAGTAGGACTTGAAGAACCACGTCTCGGAGCTAAGAGCATGCATGCATGTGTGTGGGAATGCTGAGTGCTAGCTGCCTGCACCTGTCCTGTGTTTGTGGTATTCCAGGAGGATCACCCGGGAGGCACGGAGCATTCTTCCCTGTTGTGAGTATGCTGAGACCATCCTTTCCCACTCCCTGTGGCTGGGATGTCAGGACTCACACAAAATGGGAGCTCTGCCTGCCAAACTACTTTGAATGTAGATTTGGTAACGTAAGACTGGCTGGCAGCTTCTACAGTTACGCTTTTGCCTTAAACATGTTTTATTAAGAGGCAATCCATGGCTCAAAGTCCATTATGAATGTTCCCTTTCAGATCCCGGTTCTGCAGTTTTTTTCAGCTTTATTGCACACATTCACCAAGTTTAGATTCCTCCTTCCTTCCCGAGGGAACAGATCTGCTGACCCCAGGCCCAAGTCTGGGGTGGCAGTCTGCTCGGGACAGCAGGTGTGGTGTAAATCCCACAGCCCAGTGTTTCCCCACAAACCTGACAGCGCTCCTCCTCAGACATCTGAGATCCTCTCCCCCCTTTTGGTTTTTCTACATTTGCAAGACAGAGAAAGGGTTCCCCCACTGGCCTCCGGCCCACCACCCTGTCTCATGAAATTATAGCACAACTTAATAAGGCAGATATTTTCGTTTCAAAAGGCCGTGGCTGGAGCCAGGGTGTAGTCCATTCATGCCCTCAGCCTCCAGAACCAGCAGCCTCCACCAGGGAGTGGGTGGGGGAGGCGGCAGGGTGAGAGCACAGCCCAAAGCAGTAGGTCAGGAGGAGATAAGACAGGGACCAGGAGAGACTGGTTTCTTCAGGAAAGCTCTTCATCGAGGCACGTGAATTCTTTTTTTTTTTTTTTAAAGATTTATTTATTTATGATAGACAGACAGAGAGAGAGAGAGAGAGAGAGAGAGAGAGAGGCAGAGACACAGGAGGAGGGAGAAGCAGGCACCCTGCAGGGAGCCTGACGTGGGACTCGATCCCGGGACCCCAGGATCACACCCTGGGCCAAAGGCAGGCGCCAAACCGCTGAGCCACCCAGGGATCCCCAAGGCACATGAATTCTTCAGTGAAGGAAATCGCAAGGGAGAAACAAACTGACTTCTTGTGTAGACTTCACCGTAAGAACACGGTGAAGTCACAGCATCATTCTAAGCTTCGGGTTCCTGAAGCTATAAAACCGCTTGGGGACACACGTGCGTAGTCAGGAATGTGTCCCCACCTCCTACTAATACACATGAGGAATTCAAGAGACATTAGTTGAATCTGAAACCTTGTTTTTTGTTTTGTTTTTAAAAGGGAAAGATGACGACAAGTCAAACTCCCAGGGATAAAGATATAAATCCAAAACTGTGATTTGTTGACACAAGGCCGTATTTCCTGCTTAAGAATTTAGTTCTAAAGTGCCTTGTGGGGAATGAGGTTAGACAGCTACCATTAGTACAAATTAGTGAATGTTCAACACCTCTGGTTATGTCACTTTATCTTCCACTTAGACTAGCATTTCTGATGAAATATTGTACAATATTACTGCATCTGGCGACCAACAGCTCCAGCAACACAGGAGCTCATTTATCGAAAGCACAGGGGCAGGCAGCATTTCAGAAAAAGTCACTGCTTTTATTACATCTGACATATAAGAGATTGCCAAAGGAAGATTCCAGAACCCTTAATATGTTTACTGGCAGAACAGGGTAGAGCTGTGAGAAGGATATACTGAGAACGCGTACGTATTTTTTTCAGCTTTGATTTTATATTCTCTACTTCTTTTCTCAGCGTCTCAGAAAAGAGTGGTTCTTTCTGGACATGAGCAGTCTTAGGATGAATTCTGGGCTCATTGCATGTGATGTCTGGCCCAGAGTTGCAGCAGGGACAGTCAATGAAGGCCACGCTCAGTAAGTCTTCAGGGCCCGTGTGCTGGGACCTGCAGAGAACGAGCCTTCGGGTCACAGAGACCTGGGAAACCATGTAGTCGGGGACCATGTGCATGTGCATTTCCAAACTCCAGGGAGGTGACACAGATAAAAAGAGGGGCCAGGCCCCTCAAGTCTCCCTCCTGGGAGCTGCTAATCTCTCTCTGCACACACCCACCGCCCCACCCCTGCAGAATTAGTACGTGCTAATTAGTGTTAACATTTTTCTGTTCTGGGTTCCAGTCTTCATCTCACTGGGCCATCAACTAATGCTTGCCTAAAGGCCAACAGTATTAGGGCCACCAGCCAGCAAAGGTGGATGACAGCTCTTCCTGTCCCCAAGGGACAGTGGCACCCTGACGGCAGGGGAGTGGCCGACGCCCTCCTGGGGACCAGACAGGTCTGCCCTGGGGGCTTTCTGACTGGCTCCGGCACAGAACTTGGCCTCATCACTGTCATCAGGTGGCTGTTTGGGGAGGAACGCAGAGGCAAAGAGAGGACACAGCCTCCCGCACCTCCACCATACTCCGTAACAGGCGCTCCAGAGATGGACCACGTAAGCTTATGATGCAGGTGAGACCAAACCCCAGGTGCTCTTAACCTGGAATTTGCACACTTCTGTGCAGGGCAAGCCAGAGGCCAGGCTGGAGGGGATATCCAGTGTGGGGGGCCAGAGAGCATTCTGGGCGTAAATAGAAACCTTCTACGCTGCTTACACCTGTCATGTTACTGTCGCAAGTAATACACAAATTATAAAGTGAAGGATTTAAATTCAGAGAGTAGAGACAGACAGAAGAACCGGAAGGCTGCAGGGGTGAGAAGGCAGGCCTGTGCACCTGCACCCACCAGGCATGATGGGCTGCGGACCCGGCCCCAGATCTGTGACACTGGAGGGCGAGCTGGCTGACGCGCAGTACCACACGCCTGCCCACGCCCGCACCTCCTCAGACGTGGGCTCCTCGATGGCGAGGTGGCAGGGGTAATTAGTGGTGACACACAGCTCCACAACACAGCCCTCTCCCTCATCCCTGGCATGAGGGATGCTGCGGCTGGGCCAGCGAGTCTAGGTGGGTCTTTGGATGAACCACACACAGCCAGAGGCCAAAAGCCAGGCTCCTGGCTCTCCTGTCTCTCCAAGAAACCCTCCAGCGGTGGCTCACCAACCACACAAGCCCACCATGAGGCAAGGTAACCCACCAGGAGTGCTTCACACCCTCGTTCTCCTTTTATCTCTTAAGTTTATTTTTTTAGTAATCTCTACACCCAACATGGAGCTAAGCTCACCACCCTGAGATCAAAAGTCACATGCTCTTCTGACTGAGCTGGCCAGGCGCCCCCACTCTCCTTTTTTCAGGGGAGGCAAGTGTGCACTGAGACAGTTGGCTGTGGATGGCACACACTGCCTGCTGCTTTATAAAAGGGCCTTGATTACATCACGCTCCCCAAATCACACACTATCTAAATACACTGAGTGCATTATCCAAAGAGTCAACCAGAAGGCTCATTTCCCCCTCGGAGAAGAACATGCCACCTAAATATCTGATGTTTTTATTACTAGTTCAAACAGGAAACACTCTAGTGTCGGGTATGTGTTGAAGACATTTAGCGGATCTTCATCTACATATCTGATCCCATATTGCATGGGAAACTGAGATGCTGCTTCTAATCACGTGTGCATACTTCTATCCACAGAGCAAAATCTGTTGGGTAAAATGTGCTTGGCTCTTCTTGGGCCTGGGAAGAAGAACTCTCTGTGACAAGAAGAACCACATATAAGAAGTTCCAACACTGGAGCTCCAACCTCGCTTTTTTTTTTTTTAAAGAATTTATTTATTCATAATAAATAAATTCATATTTATTTATTATTCATAATAAAAGATTCATTTATTTATTCATAGAGAGAGGCAGAGACACAGGCAGAGGGAGAAGCAGGCTCCATGCAGGGAGCCCGACGTGGGACTCGATCCCAGGACCCCGGGATCTCGACTTGAGCCAAAGGCAGATGGTCAACCACTGAACCACCCAGGGGCTCCAACCTTGCTGTCTTTAAGGCAGGACAGGTGGAACGTGAGGGGACAGGACAGGCGGTGCATGTTCCTCCGCACCTGAGCAGGCGGGGCTGCAGCCTACCAGTAACACCTGCAGGACTTCAAGTGATGCCCCCAGTCAGCCCCAGAGGGTCCCTGACTGGCAGGCACTTCCCTTCCTTGTCTCCCTGGGGAAGGAGGGAGACTTTACTCTCAACCACTCTTTCTAACTGCAAGATTTTATTACAAAGAGAACACCACGTGGGTGCAGCCACCCTGGGAAATGCTTGTCTGGACACCCGGAGTAAGCACAGACCTGGACGGGGAGCAACCCTGAGGCAAGCTGGGGCCGTGGATAGACTTGGTGATCCGAGTGGGAGCTATTTGGGCAAACCTTCTCACCTAGTCCTTTAAAGCTGTTGTTCCTGTTCTAAGTACTTCCAAGGATTTATTCTTTATGGTCCCAGTTTTAGATCAGAACAGCTTATGCTCAGAGCACTTTGAGGTTGTCACCAGGTACAGCTGCCCCTCGCTTCTAACACTGAGTTCTTCATTTGGCAGAAAGCGAGTGGGAATCCCAGGTTGGGAGTCCCAGTTCCACCTGTTACTACCTTTGTGGCTTTAGGGCAAAATACATGATCTCTCCGGGCCTCTGTTTCCTCAGCTGGAAACTGGGGATAACTGTGCCCCACAATGCACTGGACTGTTGTGAATGATCACATGTCATGTACCCAGAGCGATGCCCGAAACAGAGCGTGTCCTCAATCAGTTACTGGTTTTTGTTTTTGCTAATCAGATGCGGTTAGCTTCTATCACTCAATCTTGTTTATGCTCTTATCCTGAAAAAAAAAAAAGTCTGTTACGGAAGCAACGTTTCTCATCCTCTCCAAGCATTTCCAAGCAGGCCACTAATGCACTGCACTCAGCAGCTAAATCTGTACCTAACAAAAGGCGGAATCTCAATCTGATGGTGTCTGGCTGTGCATAATTCAATTACGCGGGTGTCCTGGCAAACCGAGCACAGTGATGGTGCTTTGCCGTTCTGGTTCTTAGGACAGTGCAGCCCAAGAGTAGCTACTTAAATGTTCTCTGCAAGAGGCTGAATGAACCTCAAATCTAATTACTACATATGTGCCTGCCAGGTCATGGAGGAGCCAAGCTCTTGGACGAGCTCAGGGACGTCTTAGTACTATCAATTTGTGGCAGAATTAGATTTGAATGGAGAAATATCCTTTGAGTTTCATAGATTTATCAAGGATTATGGTGGAACTAGTGCTTTGGGTGATGGGTGCTGGAAGCTCACATGGGTAAGAAGATAAAAAAGTGGAAGGTGGCAAGCCTAGGGCAGTGGGAGGGCACTGCTCTGAGACCGCTGTGACACCTGCTTGATATTTCTGGGCCTCAGTTTCCATATCTGAACAATGAAGTTCTTTCTGGCTCTCCGAGACTGTGAAAGAACACTCCTCTCAAAGACTAGAGTGCCAGCAGCACTTCCTACAGATGGGAAAAGGTGAAATATGACATGGTCTCAAGACACAAATGGGGTCTACACAGAATAGCATGATTTTATTTTTCAGGAGAGTGAAAACCATGAGGAGGAACATATAAAAAACCAAGGGCTTGAACCTATATGTGAGATCATTTTCTCTGCATACAGTTGACCACTGGTCTTTAAATGAAATTTGAACTTAGTATTCAATTGCCAACATCTGATGTAATACATGTTTTTAAAGGATTTTGTTTTCAGAAGAGTGATACATGCTCACCATAAAAAAAAAAAAAAAAAAAAAAAAAAAATCCCCAGACATAAGAAAGGAAAATTCAGAGCTAAGCACTGTTGGCATTTTGATGTCTACCCAGGGGTCTCCTGCGTGCACAGATGCGCTGCATCACATCAATGTACCACTAGGACCAGGCTTCATACACTCCTCTCTTTTTTACTGTGTTCAACCTTATGTCAAGAATGCCCTGTAGATCAATAAATAGAACAAGAACACATTGATTTAGTTTTGCTCCCTTCTAAGATTTAACTAAAAAGGTGAATTTTGTGAAGGATTGCTGAGCTGGAGGAGGGAGGCTGGCCCGACACCTGGGAGGACAGCCGTGTGGCCGTGGGATGGCGGAGAAGCAAGCTGGCACACACTGGCAAAGCCCCCAAGGCCTCGGTGAGGATGGCCACAAGCACCACCAAGTAGGGGCGCGGACGGGCCCGGCACAGGAAGGCCGGTGGAAAGGTACCTCGCCGTCCTCCACAGACCCCTCTGCTGGACTGCCAAACGCTGGCTCCTGTCCCATGAGGGACTCTGCTTCTGGGAACGGGGGAGTAGGTAACAGCCGACCTCCCACTGGAGCAGCAAGAAAAGCTTGAGACAACAAATACGTATACAAAGAATCTGATTAAAGGACAACTGTAAGCAGTTAAAGTAGTGAGAAGTTATAGGACCAAGAAGCAAAGATGACAAGAACCCAAAGGGATGGATGGCCCTGCACCTGGGGTCTGTCCTCCCCCCGTGAAGGTGGGAAAGGAGCCCCCCCGCCCTGACAATAAATACACATGTGCAAGACCTGACAGAGCAGATGTGCAGATGTGGGGAAAGTGGGCAACACTGATAAAGGAAAGTAATTAATTCAAACAGGCTCCACACCAGGTGTGGAGCCCAACGCGGGGCTTGAACTCATGGCCCTGACATCAAGACCTGAGCTGAGACCAAGAGTGGGATGCTCAAGCGACTGAGCACCCCAGGCGTCCTGATAAAGCAAATTCTTTACACCGTCCTTCACTCTGCTATACATTCGGGATTATTTCAGAAAGTTTCAATGAACAAACCAGCAGCTGAGAAAGGAAGTTGAGTCTCACTGGATGCCACCCTCGGACGTACGGAGACGCGCCTGCGTCCTCCCATGGAGCAGGTCCTGCTGTCGACTCTGGTCTCTCTCCTCTTTGTCACCAGGCTAGCCCCAGCAATCCCTGTCACCCTCCTGTCCCTGCACGCCGTGGCTACGCCTCCAAAACCTACTCCTCGGTGGCCTCTTCCTCTTTAGTGTCTTGGTTCATTCACTCTGTATTTAGTGCGATTTTTACTGCATTATGGTGACAGCCTACGGTTTCTACTTATTTCAATTTTTTTGGAGACCGCAGAGGTTTTCCCTGGGAACTAAATTTTTTTTTTTTCTTTTTTTTTCCTGGGAACTAAATGTTAAACGCACAACCTTGTGACCACCTGTCTCCGGAAGCCTCTCCTGGCTCATGGTTACCGCGTGTCGTCACCACCTGACCCTGGACGGGCCATGTGGTCTGGCCGTGTCTCCCACCACCACCCGCCTTATCTATTCTGTCTTAGAGTCCCACCAGCTCTTAAGGTTACGTCATCTAGAACTCATATGTCCCTGGTGGTTCTGCTATCTGGGGACCCCGTGGCTGGCTTGGCGAAGCAGTTCTGTCTCAGTGATGCTTTTTTGCCTTGAATTGAGCTTCACCTGCTATTAATGACATGCTTCCTACTTTTCTTTTGGGTCTAGCATATCCCTTATCTTCTTTTTAATAATACCCTATTAAATTTTATCCATCTCATATTAGGATTTAAAGCCAAAGTTAGATGAACCGTGTTTGTTATATACAGGAACATACATACGTATATATAAATTGTGTATATAAAATATATAATATTGTAACATACATGATATATATAATAATGCAAACAATGCATATATAAAGGTAAATGTAACTTTTAAAATTATGGAAATACATGGGGATCCTCGGGTGGCTCAGCAATTTAGCGCCTGCCTTTGGCCCAGGGCGCGATCCTGGAGTCCCGAGATCGAGTCCCACGTCGGGCTTCCTGCATGAGCCTGCTTCTCCCTCTGCTTGTGTCTCTGTCTCTCTCTGTGTCTCTCATGCATAGATAAATAAAATCTTTAAAAAAAAAAACAAAAAAAAATTATGGAAATGATCTTAAATTTTGGTCACCTAGAAAAATGTGTGCAATACCTCAGCTAGATATTTAGCATTGAGATATAGTTAAATAAATTTATTCAGATTAAAAAGCATTTTGGAAAAAAAAAAAAAAACTATCTTCGGTACTTGAGATAAAAATTTCCAAAATAACAAAATGACCCATTTGCAATAACAACTGACCAATGTCACAAACACTAGCTACGAGGGTGTGCGTGACCTAGGTGCTCTGATGCTGGTCTCATGGCTGGCAGGTCTGGAGCGCAGGAAAGATAAGGGCAGGGGAGCCCCCGCCCACTGCCACGGTTGGGCTTGCATGCCTGTGCTCTCTGCAGCAGCTGCATGGCAGGGGACTCCCAGCCCGCAGCTCTCTGCCCACAGTTCAGGCAACACCCTGTGGGCTCTGCAGCCTCAAACGCATAGAGCATGTCAGTTGCTTTTTTGCTGGAAGTCTCAGCTTCTTATTTTTGCTCTAGGATTGAAGAATCTCCTTAAACATGTTGAGAATCTAATCTCCCCACTGTATCTTGTCTTACTTTCTATATTATTTTCACTTTTGATCGTTTTAAGGAACACGGACAGCTCACCACTCCTGAGTACTTACTATGTGCTAGGTATCCCTCTAACTCCTCCAAGCCCTCGGATGCTCGTAGCACCACACCAAGGGGCTGCTATTCTTCCTGCGACATGAACAAGAGGTCAAAGGGACAGGCTGGTGTCTGAGCCAGGGCAGTGTGGTTTCAGAGTCTCTCGACGGCCTCCGGGAAACAAGCAGCTCCCTGGCAAGGGGACAGTTCTGGCCTCCACACTGGCACTGTCTAGCTGGCCAGCAGCCCTTCCAAACCTCCCAGGGTGGTCGCCTGCACGCTGCTTACCCCGTCCAGGGAGCAGCATGGCCTCATAGCCCCTGCTCCAGATAAAGCCTGTGTCTGTGGCCCCAGGAGACTTCAGAAACCTTAAAAAAATATCCTAAGGACTTAGAGCTCCTCGATGAAAAAAAAGATCTGTGAATTAAAATCACTGGTGCCTAGTACACGTAACTCTGACGTGGGCCAAATTCCCCATGAGCCGGTAGCATGGAGGAGAAGGTGGGATGGTTAAAGGAACCCTTTACACAAACTTAAATGGGATTTTGCCTTAGCTCCAAGTCTGACTTGGTAACATTACTACCCACCCAAATCCAAATCCTCAATTCTTCCTTCCCTTGAATACTCAGCAGACTGCAAAATGTGCCCCAAGCTGGACGCCAGGGTGAAGTTCGGACGGTTCAGGTCCGTGGTGTAATTCACCTACAAGCTCTCGGCCCATGTCCAGACCCCGGGCTCTTCCCCAGCCCCGCTGTCCCCCGGCCCCCTTGGCCATGAACATGGTCACCTGCTGCATCTTCCAGACAGTCTTCCTTGGAAGGCCTAGGCCAAGGGACTGTGCTCTCTGTGCTGGAAGGTACGGTCTTCCCAGGCTACCAGCCAGGCTGGAGTCAAAAGACAGGGGCTGCATTTTTTTCCTTACTGTGCATGTGCTTTGAATGCACGCCTAAAAGTAAAATGTTTCTCCAGGAATCTGGCAAGAAAGGAAAGCAAAACAGAAGATCTTGCCAGACCTACCCGTTCTCTGAGGCTTTCTTTGTCATGTGCTCACAGGCAAGCTGAAGTTAAGAAAGTGAATCTCCAAGATTTCAGGACTTTTTCTCAGAGCTTTTTGGCAGCTGTCTTGGGAGAGGAAAGGGTGGTAGCAGTCAATTATAGGGCTAATTTCTGGTTTGCCCAGTGTGTAATGCAGATTCACTCCTCTAACCCCATCCAGATTGCCGATAAGAACACGGTGGTATCTTAACGCACAAATTCTTTGTACAAATGCCCCCAAGCAACCTGACCGCCCTCGAGCATTAAGCTCGCATTATGGGACCCCACAATTTTACGAGGCTCACAGCTAGGACTGGCAGCGGGCCTCTGAGGTTTCACCTACGAGACGCCGAGTCTGGGAAGAGAGTTCTCCCCTGGAACAGTCGCCTGAGCTGGACAGGAAAACACCTCTTCAGACTCTGTCAGTTACGGGTGGGCCCTGGGGTGTCAGCAGCGACTCTCAGGTGCCCAAGCCAAGGGCCACTTACTGTCGTGATCTTTCCACACCTCCTGTTTTGGGGGGAAGACTGTTTCTCATCTTGACCGAAAAGACCACTTGGTCCTGAAACGGGCCTCAGTAGCTCCAGGGCCAGGTGCACAGGCCGCTGCTGCTCGGGCTCTCAGGGGACCCTTCACATGTGCTGCAAGCACCCGGCCGGGCCACAGTTGGGCAACCAGAGGAAGAGGCCATCCTCAATCTTTGGATTCAGCGAGGACGGGAAGTCAAAACCAAAAGCACTCCCGGTCATACTGGAGTGAAATTCAAAACAAAACCGTATTTATAGTACTTTGATGTTTTAGCGTATTTACAAACATCACGCTGTCCGATTCTTAGAACCATCTCACGAGAAAATTCTATGTTGGAACAGTTAACAGACTTGACGGTTAACAGAGATGGAACTCCAACTCCGGTCCTTTTACTTGCTCTCACTGTGTGCTTTCTAGAAGAAACCGAATGCACGTAAGGGACATAAGGGAGGGCTCTCTGGGGCTAGATGATCGGAGCCAGGAACCAGAAGGGTGGGCTACCCGGGAGGTAGCTCCTGAAGAATTATCAAACCCGTAATTGAATTAATCCTTTCGGGGCACTCTGTCATCCGCACACAGTCTAGAACTCTCCCAGCTGACCTGCTGTGACCCTATCTTCCTAAAACATCTGCTCCGGTGAGAACAAGCGGGCTGACTCCGAACCACCAGAGGTGAGAGCTGTTCTAGAGCGGGAGCTCACCTCCTTGCTCACGCGGATGAACACCCCAACTCCGGCCAGTAGTAGTGGCGCCTGCTGGCCCCTCCAGCAGCCACAGATGCTGCTCAGGCTGTGGGTTTTGGTGACACCTGGGACGCACTCCCAGGCAGCTCGGGCCACGAATAAATATCCTGACCCGAGGACGACGCTTTGGCCACATCAAAGCTTTTGTCCTGAACGCTGAGGCTACCATCAATCAATTTTCACCAACTGGAATCTGGATTTGCAAACATGGGGAGGAGCCAGCAGATTTAATCATCATTCCTCGGACGTGTCTGATGCCACTTTGCTCCAGACTCGGTGCCAAGTCCTCTCACCCCTCCTGTCACTGAATGCCCACAATGTTTCGTGAGGGAGATTTATTATTCCCATTTTGCAAATGAAGAAACGGTTACTCAGCAGGTTACGTAACTCGCTGGAGCCACACCACTGAGCAAAAGTTGAGACACGCAGAGCAGTTATCTGCGAAGGAGGGCACCGGGGGGGGCTGTGACGGCGGAGGCTGGGAGGCGGCAGGGAGGCCGGGGTCAGGGTGGAGGCCACCCTCCAGCCTCCATGGGCCAGCTCCACCGTGCTCACTGCGCTGGGAGCCAAACAGAAGACACGGGGGAGCGCGTTGTTGGAATGAACTCGGAGGGGGCCCACTCACTCACAGACGCCTTCTGGATCTTGCCACATCTGCGCAGAATTATGCTATTACCTGGTGTTTTTCTTTAAACAGACATAATTTTGACTGAGCTCTGTCCTCGGCAATAATAACCCAAGAAATCATGGATTTGACATGCTAATTATATATTTTTATACTTGTTAATGTATAATCATTTAAATGATGTCCCACGCTGCATCACTTGGATCATCTCTTGTGCCACCAGCAGCGTGGACCTACCACACTTGGGAGGAATCGGGACTGCCCCACAACAGAAAGGAGAGAACAAAATGAGAGCTCCCCCACCCTTTTGCCTTATTTATGGATTTCTAAGTTGATGCTTATCACTCCACAAAGTGCAGGCTTTGAGGCCTCCACCTACTGTCCTGAGTAGGGGGCAAGAAGGTCATCCTAGCTCACTGTCACTGCTGCATGGAGACCAGATGGACACCACCTCCCAGCCTCCACGGACCCCCTGCCGGTCTCTGGTTCTACAACCAGAAACTCCTTAGGACCCCGTGAAGAGCCTCTCCATCCACCCCAGCTACCAAGTAGTCATTTTTTTTTTTTTTTAATTTTTAAGATTTATTTGTGAGAGAGAGCATGCACACATGTGCTTGTGCAAGACCACACCCACGGGGGAGGTGGAGACGTGGGGAGGGGTAGAAGGGGAGAGAGACAGGCTCTCAAGCAGGCTCTGTGCTGAGCACGGAGCCTGACATAGGGCTCGATTTCACAACCCTGAGATCATGACCTGAGCCGAAACCAAGAGTCAGATGTTCAACTGACTGAGCCACTCAGGTGTCCCCCAAGTAGCTACTTCTTTTTAAGGTTTGCCTCAAATTTCTGTCATAATACCGCTGCCAGGGATCCCTGGGTGGCTCAGTGGTTTAGCGCCTGCCTTCGGCCCAGGGCGTGATCCCGGGGTCTGGGATTGAGTCCCACATCAGGCTCCCTGCATGCAGCCTGCTTCTCCCTCTGCTTGTGTCTCTGCCTCTCTCTCTGTGTGTCTCTCATGAATAAATAAATAAAATCTTAAAAAAAAATACTGCTTCAAAAATAAGACTGCTTTTGGACAAATTAAGCTCAACTTTAGCCAGTGTAAGCATCTAGCTAAATCTCCTTATTTTGGGAATGTACCACTGTCTGGAGGACTGTTCCATCTAATAAACGGACAGGAAGGGAAACATCTTCCTGGGTACACTTGCAATGGTTTTAGTATCATGAACCAAAAGGCAGCTTAAAAAGAGGCTATGCCCATCAGTCATATAAGTTTCCTGAAACCATGTTCCACAACTCCACTCAGAAGCGGAACTGGCCCTCCACAGTGGCTTCTAGTCCCTTTTTTCCCTTTAATAGACTGTTGCATATTTTCTAATACTTTAGGCCACATCACATTCTTTTTTAGAGGTAGCCAAAATATAAATAACACCCCCCAAAATATGCAAGCACATCTCATATACATTGAGACATCATAGATACCAAGAAGAGGAACCCTCTTTCATTAGTGGTTAAACAAATGAACACCACCACACCACACCTCTCTTGCCCAGAGCTGAGCGAGGCTTACTTCCTGCACGTGTGCACGGCGCCGTATTTGCACATGGATTGCTGGCCTTTACACTCTTCACCGGTGTGTAGCAGGTATGGACACAGGACTGCTGAGAGGCGTGTGTCAGATGAACACGCCAACGGTGAGACAGCCATGCACCCAACCGCTGCACCCCATTACCGCCACCCCTGCCAGTTCCTCAAATCCACCCCCCCCCGCCCTGTGCAGTCTGCTCTGCCGAAACCCCCCACACCCCCAAACCCGTCCTCATGACTGCTCAGCGGCTCTCCCTCCCCTCACCCAATGGCACCTGTGGCTTGAGTGTCACTGTCATGTGAGTTTCCATCCCAGGGACTTCTGTTTTCTTCCCACCTTCCTTCACCGGCTTCCTTATCTTTGTGACCCTGCTTTATAGTTATAGGCTTGCATTTTCCACCTACACCTGTGAACACAAGCATCGGATACAACCGCTAATACCCTGACCCAACTCAGCAGAAATCGGGTTTCTTTTCAATAGAGTAATGCCATTAGGTCCTGTTTTGACTACGTGCCTTTGCTAGGTATTGGCTGGGACCCACGCTCAGAGCACGAACAAAACTGCCAGGTCCCTCCCCAAGGGAGACCCTGCGTGGGCCCATTTTCTCTGCTCTGGGCCAGCCCTTGGCTGTCGTCGGCCACCAAGTGGGACCAAATCAGGTCAGAGCTTTCAAAGCCACACTGAGGCTCTGTTTAGTCCTGGGGTAGATCATCCCTTGTGAGTGCCATCCCTGCTCCCGTGTCGGGAGAGCCGCGTGTGGCTCATCAATCCCATGTAGCTGCCAGGGATAACGGGGAGTGGTGGTGGTGGTGGCGGCGGTGGTTCATGGGAATAAAAGTTTACAGGGGTGGCAAGATGCCAATGGATGGATTTGGAAACCTGCTCTCCTGTGGACTGGCGGGTACTGAGCCCTGGGCAGGGCGGGAGAACACCTGGGCACATTTAGAGATTCCACTTCGGTTGTCCTCTGGGTCAGAAAGCTAAACAACAGGAGCTTCTGCATCGACGACAGGCTGAAGGCAGGTGCTTGCTTGACGCACACGGCACTCACAGCTTCTGAGGCCCCGACAGGAGTAAACGGGTCCCGTTTCTGCTCCAGCATCCCAGGCAGGAGGGCCCAGCGTTTAGCTCCCAGCTGGGTGGGGGCTAAACACAAGCACTTCTCGAGAACTTTCCCTTGTTGTCACAGTGGGCACAAAGCCAGTGCTGGGTTTCTAGGAGCACCATGTCAATACTGCAAACAAGGAAATGATGGAGACAGAGCCCCGCAGACAAGTGCAATCTGAAGGCGCCTCCAACGGTGCCGGGGGTGGGGGTGAGGGTGAGGAACCGCCATGCGGAGCTGTGGTCCCTTCCAACCCCCTGCAGGACCCCAGTGCCCCACCTGGCCCTCTGCCACCAGGGGCGATGTGTGGAAACCCATCGAAACGTCAACGAAGCACAAACATTCACAGATGGAGTGAGTCAAAGTTCAGTGGAAAAACCATCTTCCTTGAGAAGTTCCAATTAAATGGAATATTAAAAGAGATCTGTTCTAAGTAAAGCATAATCCATACTTTAACAGAGGTTAAGGTGACAAGCTTTCTTTCAGGAAACTAAGAAATCTGGACAGTAGTGAGTGTTCAGGTCGCCCTAGATCCTCAAGGGCAGCCAGGGCCCTAGCCCAGCATTTCTGGAAGCAGCAAGAAGAGAGTCTTAAAAAAATACTGTACTCAGAATTCATAAGAATTCTTGCTCCCTTAAAAATAATGTAGGGCCTTTCCTTTCCTGGTCCCTTCTTTTTGGGGGTGGGGGTGAGGAGGCCAAATCCCATGTTCCCCCCCTTCCAGGGTTTATAGGACAGAAGTCAACCGGCTGCCTTTAGCATGGTGGCTGGCATCCCAGTCAACACTAGGAACACAGCCACTGAAAGGAGCAATACGAAAAACTTTATTTGGATTTTTCCAGGAGGTGATTTTAAAACTTTGGCTTTCCAGGGTGAAAGGCTGCAAGAAGTTGGGGAAGATGTTTCTGAGGTGAGCATATAGAGTACCTTCGAGTCTGGGTGCAGGGTTAGAACAAACCTTTCTGCTGTCCCAGAGCAGAAAGTCTGTCCACCTGTCAGCTCTGGATGATGACACGTGGAAGCACGAAAGCACAGCACACGGCGCGGGGGAGGGTGTGGCCCACACTCACCTGGATTCACGTAACCCCCTCCTGCCCTCCGGCTTCCTACATAATGACACCAGTGAGTGGAGTGGGCTTTTAGAAATTGGAGGGATCCCTGGGTGGCGCAGCAGTTTAGCGCCTGCCTTTGGCCCAGGGCACAATCCTGGAGACCCGGGATCAAATCCCACGTCAGGCTCCCGGTGCATGGAGTCTGCTTCTCCCTCTGCCTATGTCTCTGCCTCTCTCTCTCTGTGTGACTATCATAAATAAATAAAAATTAAAAAAAAAAAAAAAAGAAATTGGAGGTTCAGTCACAGGACATCCAACCAGCCATTTTAAAGTGCACAACTACCCTCAGCAGCATAAGGTGTGCTCACAACGACGTGCAGCCACCCTTTCCCCGTTCCCACACCTTTTCACCCCTTGCAGTAATCGCGCCTCACTCCCTGCCCTCCGCCCCTGGCAACCTCTAATCTGCTTCCGGCCTCTATGAATTTGCCTAGACCAGATGTTTCATATAAAAGAAATATTCTTAAAATGAGCATTTAAGTTACATGAATTGCCTAATATTACGTGGTAATCCCAAATGTAAACAAGGTAAAAATCTGATATTTGTGGCTTAAAATGATGCTCTGGAGTTAGGATTTCACAAACTAGTAAAATTTCACAAAGAATCTTCATGATAGACGTTGGTTTACCACCCTGACAAAGAAGAACGTTAAAAAAAAAAAAAATTCCCAACAGAAAAGATATTTTAATAGCACAGAGGACAAATCTTAGAATGAAGGAGAGTCCTGTAAATTGAAAAGATGTAGCCTTATAAAAAAACAACATTACATCACCTTGGTTTTTGCCTTGGACAGGTGAGAGCCTTGGGAGAGAGGGGCACAGGCTTTTGGGAATGACTGATCCTGGGCCACTATCCTGGGTGCATGTGAATGCAGCTAAACTACGTATGCATGCTCCCTGGCCCAAGGGAGGTCCCCCACAAAGACAGCCTGGGGAATGAGGTGGATTTCTTCCTCTAAGAAGGAATCTTTTTGACGGTGAAGAATGATAAGATCTAAATCTAGCTCAAGAATCAAGAAGGACGGTAGCTTTGCAAAATACATCAATATACTGTAAATCAGGGAATGCCACTTCACCCAGTGTGGACGGATGCCAGCCTGCGGTCTGGAGAGGTTACACAGCACGCAGCCAAAGCAACAACCTTTACAAATAAATACCAGAGCTCTGACAGGCAGGTTCTCCCCAACTTGGCCTTTTAAACTGGGGTATGCAACCTGGGGGGTGCGTAAAGCCACAGGATAAACATGACACACTTCCTGGAGTATCGGTTTGACAATGCAGTTAAATCGTGCTAAACGCTTTCACATTAACTCTAATGATAATGAAATAGAATACAAAATTCCAAGCTTTTTAGGATAAAACCTGAGACTTTGGGGGTTCTTCAAGGACTGAGTCATGAGTCAGGCCAAGGCCCCAGACTCTGCTAAGAGTGGGCTTTCCTGGCTCAGAGTCAGAGGAGCCGCCAGGGAGAGTGTGGACGGGGCTATCCTGATCTGACCGACTCCAGGCCAGACGGGGCTGCAGAGAGGCCAGGAGGGCGAACAAACTGGTTCTAATATTTACATGGAAACACGGGACCCTGAATACAAAACAATTTTGAAAAAGAAGAACAAAGCTGGAGGACTCCCACTTCCTGATTTTAAAACTTCTGACAGAGCTACAGTAATCAAGGCGGCAGACATATAGACCAACGGAAACAGCAGAGAGTCCAGAAATAAACCCTCACATTACGGTCCATTGATTTTTAACAAGCATGCCAGTCCATTTGATGGGGGGAAAGGATGGTCTTTTCAACAAATGGTGCTAGGAAAATTGGATGCCACTTGCAAAAGAAAGAGGTTGGACCTCACCTAATACCACGTACAAAAATTAACTCAAAATGGATCAAAGACCAACTATGATTACAACACCCTTCGAAGAAAACATAGGAGCAAATCTTTGGATTAGGTGGTGGTTTCTTAGATCTTAGCACCAAAACCACAAGTAGCAAAAGACACATCAGATAAACTGGACTTCGCCCAAATTAGAAACTCCTGAGCTGGAAATGAGATCATCAAGAAAGTGAAAAGATGACCTACAGACTGGCAGTAAATATTTGCAAACTCCAGCCATGATAAGGGACCGCTGTCTGGGTCCAGGTCCACAAAGACTGTGCGGTGACAAAGTCATGACTGTCACTTCCACCTGTATCTTTCAGGCCCCTCAGCATGTCACCAATGCTGGGTCAGCTCCTCTTCAATCTTCATGCTTCCCACCTCACTGGTTCCCCCGGGATTCCTGGCAGAGGCGTCCCCTTCTCCCCTCTGGTGCCACCAGGTAAACCAAAGCCATCGTGCCCTACCGTCCCCAGGTTCCTTCTCAAATTCCCCTCCCTCCCTAGAACCTTCTGAAAGCCCTATGTGCTGAAGAGGACCCCGAACATCTGGGTTTCAGCAGATCTGGTTTTGATAGCCTTATCATTTCACACGTAAGAAAGGAACAGGGCTGACCGCACAGTGACAGGGTCTGAAATAGAGCAAAACCAGTTCACTCACCTAATGAGACGCAATAACCAACCAGCGTGACAGACCATGAGCGAGCCCCTGGCTGGAAGGCTAGGGGATGACTGACCTGCCCAATCCACCTGCACCCTCGTGCTCTGCTGTCTTCACAAATAGGGGTGCACACTGCAACAGGCCAGGCAAGGGTGAGAGTGTCCCCCCCGGGAAAAGCACCAGCAGAGTTCAGTTCTGGCCAAGGCACAACACAAATCCGTGATTTTGGCTTTCCAGTGAGCGGACTCAATGCATAGCAGTAACTTCGAAGGCACAGAAAAATGCAGCCCCAGTATCTGAGAAGGTCAGGCATCAGTATAAAGCCTCCACTTTTAATGCTATGCCCGTTCTTAATTTTTTGAGTAGGTAATACGTTCACATGGCTTGAATACACACACAAACACACACTCATGGTGAAAACCCTCAGATTTCCTCACCAAAGGTATCGCTTTTAGTTTGTCTGCCCTTTGAGCTTCCCTACGGAACCCCAGGAATGCACCCTGAGGCCTCCCTCCCTCCCCCATGGGCTGACAAGAGTGTCCCCCATGGGCTGACAAGAGTGTCCCGCCTTTCCCCTCGATCCCTCTGACGCTCTCCACTAACCAGTCCACAGAGAGATGCTATTTGATAGAAGCCCTCTTCTCATATTTCTCTCACCACATAGCCATACCCCATATCCCAACATACTCTCTAGCATGTCAACTAATCCCCCGGCCCCCAGCAGCGTCTGGGGGCCACCGATGGGCTTACCAGGTGTTACTTCTCCTGGGGGGGCCCTGCCCTGCCCACTAGGCCTGCTTACCCTCCTGCATGCCTGACTGAAGCAGGTGTAGACAAGCACCCCCAGCACCCTGTATACTGCCAAGCACCCAAGGCGTGATTTCTAAATATTTGCCAAAGGAATGAAACACAGTTTTAGATGGACATGAGGCAGGAGGTCAAGAGGAAATTTTGTTGTTCTTTCTGTGTTAGGTATACTCCATAAAGGTTTCCTCCCTTCTGAAATGAACTCCTTTCACTAACAATTTTTAGTCTTAATTTTAACCCCCTTCGGTGTACCGAAGGATGTAGGGCGGCCACACTGCTTGTATCAACAAGAGCACACATACAGAGTACTTGAAAGCCAAGAATGAGGAAGGAAACATTTGCAGAGCTTTATGAAAATGAGGAACTTGAGTTCATAGACTGTTTTTCTACTACAACATAAACATCCCCTCGGTTGTATACATCATCAAGAAAGAGTTGTCTTTACTACTGTTTCCCCTTGGACAAATGCCTATACTATACCAAGTTTTCAGATAAAATAGGCAGGCCTCTCCCTATCTAGACCCTCATACTATATATACTATTATTAATAGGACAATAGATGCAATTTCATACTAAATTGTAAGAATTACTCAAGAGGAATCTTCACCAGTAGTAAGTTTATGTTCAGCACTGAAATCACTTCTGTTGCCTTTGTTGAAAATGCAACCTCACATTTGAGTGTCTCAGGATGTGTGAGGTCCTTAAACCAAGTGGAAAATAGTCAATCCGAGTTTCTCCGGTAGGAGCTTTGGGCTGGGCTGAGAGCAAGTGAGCCCAGTGTGAGGCTCCCCTGAGTTCAAGTTCACGTAGACCCACAACCTCCCAAGGTACAGCCCGACATTCAGGGCTCAGAATCTGTGTCTCCTTTCTAGATGATGCCCTAAGCTCAACCACGCTGGCTTCCGCAGCCCTGCACTCTACACACATCACGATAAAAAAAAAAAAAACTGAGAGCAGAAAGTACCGTGTAGATGGATCTCGGTGACAGAGGAACCTGTAAGAGCCGCCCTGGTGCGCATTCGGAGAGGTACGAGAGAGGCCAGAACGGTGAGTCAGAAAACCCCAGTGCTCATCTGGTCTGTCACCAACTCCTTGTGGGACCTCAGGCCAGGCGGTGAACCTTTCTACTTTGGTTTCCACGGCTGTAAAGGTGGGCCTAATAATACCTCTTTGCTGCCTCGTAGGAGAGAAGATGGTTAATGAACACATGCAAGGAGCTTTGAAGATGAAAAAGTTTCCTGGGTGCTAATGACAAACAATAACAGTCTACGTGTCCTCCTCCGGTGCCCACTCTGCAGCAGCTGGCAGTCCCGGCCTGCTCCTACTAAACTGGTGTCCTTAAACCATTTTTTTCTCACAGCTCCACAGCTCTGAAAAGCCCCGGAAGAAATGGATGACGGTAATGCTTAGGGTACCAGATGACATACGCAGGCAGCAGCCGCCAGACCTGCACCAGGTCCTGCGCTGTCCTGCCTCAGGTCTGCACACTCCTCATTGGCATAAATATTTCCATGGGCATGAGTTTCAGTTTCTTTGGGTGGGTGCCACAGTGAAGGCTATCAACTGGCTGAGATGTCCCTTGTTTTTCTGCCAAAGAATGTTTGCCTGAACATGCTCCTTAAACTTCCCTTTGTCATTATTGTTTTTAATATTCACAAGTGAAGTCTGGCGTGGAAAATTATTGGGGGGAGGGGTGGAATGGGAGGCTCCAAGTGTAGCTTATATTTCACTCAAAAGGAGGCTCTCCTTTTTTTCAGATAGAGAAAAGGCTCAAACAGGCAAATGATCAAGCCTATATACTAAAATAACAAGATTGTCGACTGAACTGGTTTTATAAGCTGATATCAGGCTTTAAATAAACATGCGTTCATGCACACAGGCACTCAAACACACCCTCCCCATCAAAAGGTATTTTTCCAACCTCCGTAGGCAGGGCAATCTATGTTTGTGTAATTGAATACACAAAATTACAACTGAGATCAAAATTAAATGCACAAAAATTTTCAGGATTAATATTTTGATATATGTTCACATGTAACTGATGCACAAAATTCAGAGGCAAAAAAAAATACAGGATTCAAGCTCCTAGTATTGCATTGTTTGAATTAGCAAAGTCAACCCAAAGGAAGTGTGAGGAGCCTTAGGAGGTCAGTTTGTGAAGGCCTCCTCTGGAAAACAAAGGACAGAAAACAAAGGACAGAAAGGAGTGCTTTAGGGGAGAAAGGGGCAGGGACTCCGAGGAAAGAATTTCAGGGCAGCCCAAATTTAACGTGGCTGAAAGTACAAATTTCAGTTAACCTTTAAGATGAACATCTTTTCAATGTAATTTTATTCATTACTGACTTTATTGCAGAGAGGAAAAGTGTCTGGATTTATCAGACTTTTAAAAAACCCTTACTCACTGGACAGTCACTGAAGTTTTCGAAGGCAAAGCATTTCTGCTAAGAATAAAGAAAAGGGAGGAAATTGCTCATTCTCTTGACAAGCTTTTGTCCTCAGAGATACCAGATGAACAGAAATGGAAGCACCTTTAAAATCCTTGAAAATAAGTAATTTAATCACATGCATATCTTCCTATCTGCTTACCTACCTACCTGCCTATTTTTAAGTGATCTCTATACCCAACACGGGGGCTCGAACTCAGGACCCTGAGATCAAGAGCTGCATCGCTCCCCTGACTGAACCAGCCAGGCCCCCTTCTCATGCATCTTTAAGGCATTTGCAGATTCAGGAAGGTATAGAAACTTGGGCAAGGACCCCAACAAGTGACTGGATCTGAGAGCTCTGGGTTCTGGTAGGAAGAGGCGGGCCACTAACATAACAAGACCTCAATGTTTCCAACCTCTACTGAAATATTTTAAGAGCAAACACAGAAGGGTCGGCAATGCTTTCTATAGGAAAATGTCTCCTCAGGACCAGGTCTCGAGCAGGGAAAAACAAAAACCCACATTTCTGGCAGCCTGGTGTAGCAGAAGTGGCCTAAGTTCTAGGCAGACGGTGCGAGGTTTCTTCTGGCCTTGCACTCACTGTTTAGTCAGGTGCACTCGGGGGATGGTTTCTAATGCCTGTAAAACAAGCCCAGAGCTTTTCTATCCTGCCAGGCTGTGGGCGTTGAGTGTCTGTGACGGCCCCTGGGACAGTCCCAGGCATGTGGTAGATGCTCCACGGGGTGTTCCTCCCAGAGGCCCACCTGGGCCAATAGTTTAAACCCAATTAGCAGAAGGATGTCTGAGATCGCACTAGAATTTATGCAATATATGTATATAAGGTACAATACACAGGATGATATAATGTAACAGTGTCACTCCAGGACATCAAAACACCATAGACAGCGACCAAATACTAAAAACCCATAAAACATTTACGTTTCTAAAACTGCTCTTGTGTCAATCTTTTTCTTAACCAAAACAAAAAATTCATACTTTCTGTGAATAACTACATTATGTACGTGAACATGAGTGCACGTCTGGAATGAGACACAGTGAACCCAAACAACTTACTTTGAGGCGACATGAAAGGAAGGAGGCTGACTGGGGGGGATAAAGCCAGAGAGATTTTCAGATTTGTAAATAAAACAAAATTTTAAAGTTTTCACATATGGATTTTTTTTTTTAAAGATTAAAAAAAGATACAAGGAAGCAGACTATGGTGGAAGGGGAATTCTGTGTCCTGGGGTTACTTTACCACCTGCGGTGCAGGCGTTGAGCTCAATTACCCAGTCCCTATGGCCTGGGAGACCTGTTCACAACATTAGGTGGCTGACTTTAATTTGGATTTTTTTGGGAGGTGGGGGAGAGAAAAAAATACAGAGTCCTGGTAAAAATAGGGCCAAGGTCACATCCAGCCCAAGGTAGAAAGATTTCCTAGGCCAGTGGCTTCCATTATTTTATTTATTTATTTTTTTGGTGTTAGGACCCATGTACGTTCTATAAAGTCCAGAGGGCCCTAGAGAGCTTGGATTATGTGGGTTACATCTACTGATATTGACCAGATGTTTTAAAAAAAAAAAAATATATATATATATACACACACACACGTTAAGTGTGTGTGAGAGAGAGAGAGAGAGAAAGGAGGGGAAGGGGCAGAGGGAGAAGAAGAGAGCATCTTCAGCAGGCTCCACACCCACCACAGAGCCTGATGTGGGGCTTGATCTCATGACCCTGAGATCATGACCTGAGCTGAAACCGAGAGTCAGACACTTGACCAACTGAGCCATCTGGGTGCCCTGAGAATGTTTAAAATATTTACGAATTCATTTAAAGCAATAAGAATAGGCTCATTTTGTGTGAATTTAAATATTATGAAAACAACCTCTCTCCCAAATTAGCAAAAAAACCTGTTTTACATTTCTGTGTCTCTCTTAATGTCTGACTTAACAGGACAGAAAGGAGTTGCATTTCTGCTTCTGTATTCAATTTGTTTGATGTGCTGTTTTGGTTGAAGTATGTGTGTGGGGGGGAGGAGCCCACCCTCACACAGATATGTTTATTTGAAGAACAGAGGCATTTTGATGACTTTCTCAAAAAATTGTGGTTATTCCTCTTTGAGTCTCTGCTAACATTCAACAAATGGTAGTTTCTCAAAAATTACTTGCAATACAGAACCTAAAACTATAGTGATGGACATTTTACATCCAAACCCCATGGTATGTCCTACATTTGAATGTCTCTTCTGCCTCCATGCGTTGGTAGCATCATTTCTTGCTTGCTTGAACATACTGGTGTGTGGGGTCATGCAGACCCGTCACGGACACATCAAGAAGCTCCATTTGTTAATATTACCAGGACCATCAGCATGAGGAGCTGTCAAGCTCACGTTGGCAGATACAATTTTCCCAAAATTCTAATTTTTGCTTGCAATCTTGGATTTTATCATGGGCAACAATCAGCGTCACTGCTGTTTCCTTTGAATTGACTGATTAGCTTCATTACTTCTCAAGACCGTTTGTCTGTCTTTTGTTCTTTGAAGTAAGAATGTTGAGCCTGAAAAGTGGCTAGTTCAGCTTGTAACTCATATAACTGTATAGTTTTCCTCAAGACAAGCCCCCCAGCCCCAATGCTCCGGCATGCCAGAGGGCTCCATGGTCCATCACAGGCATCAAGATGGGTGGCAGGGATTGAAACTTCGTAAAACTAACCATGTCAAGCTTCATCAAGGACATTCCGAGGTCAGGCTGGTGGGCACACAATAAAACACAACCCACAGCCTAGCTCTGTGGAAGGAGCACTTTTACCCACCATGGCTACACCATGACAGAGGCACGAGGCCTTGGCATTCTTGTGAAGACCGTTTGGGCCTTGTAAATCCCTTGAAAGCATTTCTGGGACTCCAGGGGCCCCCGGAACCACACCTGTGAACCCTGCCCTGCCCAGAGACCGAGCACCTTCACACCTTCAGATTTCTGAAAACAGTCATCAGATGGGTCTACTCCATGAAGGTGAGAAAACCAAACTGTTGACAAAGCAAACCCACATGCATGCACATGCCCTCCCCATCTCCTCCTCGAGGCCTACCATGAATGAGGGAACCCGCAATGCGGAAGAACTGGGCTTGTTCCCTCCAGTGAAACATAACTATTCTCATAACTTTAAGTCAGAAGACTGAAATTAGAACCCATCGCTCCTGAATGAAACAACCAGCAGACAAAAATCCTCAAGTAGTACAAAAGTTCACGTGCATCAGTGACAAAGGAGAGCATGAAGAACCCCATAGCCAGTGTTAAAACAGCTCAAGCTCTACTGTAAACGCCACAGCATTAACACAACAGTAAGATCTAAGGTTATCTTTGAGATCCCTCTGAGTTCAAATACTATTGCAAATAAGAAATCCCAGCAAGGGGTGCCTGGGTGGCTCCCATGGGTAAGCATCCGACTCTTGGGCTCTGGGCTCAGCTCAGGTCATAATCTTGGGGTCCTGGGATGGAGCCTGGCATCAGGCTCCGGGCTCAGTAGGGAGCTCTGCCCCTCCCCCCACCTGCTTTCAAATAAATATATCTTTAAAAAAATCTCAACACAAAAAAGGAATTCAGAGGAATTCAATGTAATGGGATTTGACAACAAGACTGTAAACTTTCAGAAGTCAAATTTCTAGAGCATCAGAAGCCTCACCTGCATTTAAACACAACTAAAGGGGAATGACAAGGGAAGTCACCCTGTTTGGGACTAATCACATATCATGTACCTTTGACTCTGAAAATAACATTCTTCCAGAACATTACTGAAAGACCTTTTTCGGACACCTGGGTGGCTCAGTCAGCACGCTGCTCAGCGGTGAGCCTGCTTCTCCCTCTGTCCCTCTGTCCCCCATCCCAACTGGTGTGTGCTCTCTCTCCTCTCTCTCTCTCTCCCTTTCTCGCAAAAATAAATAAAACAAAAAAAAAAAAAAAAAGAGAAAGACCTTTTTCGAAAGTGTTATTAACAGGGGTGGGGAGGGAGGGATGCAAGCAGGCGCTGACCTCCTGTTTAGTGGAGCAGACTGGACCCAAGGGAGCTGCAGGATGAGCACAGGGACCAGCGAGGCCGGGAGGTGGTGCCTGTGACCGGCTTACTAGGTACTTTTACACAGTCTGTAAGTGGGACGCGGTACATGCATACTCCAGGATTATTGATGACGCTAATTTCTTCAGGCTGGTGAAAAGGCAAGCCAACTGGGAGATGAGAAAAGGCTAGCTAAGTGGGGGAGGGAGAGAGAAACAGATACGCTTCAAGATGAACCAACAACCAAGTAATACAGCGGAAGGGGAAAAAAAGTGTGGTTAAGATGCTGGGCTCTGAAGTCTATCTAGAAAAGGGGTGACAACTTGTGGGGAGCCTCGCAAGGCTCCAGGCACCATTTTAACACTTTATCTGCATGGGTTCCTCTTACCCTCATAAAACCCAGGGAGGCAGGGCATCGCATTCCCATTTCCAGGCACAGAGTGAGTCAGCCTGCCCAGGACGGCTCCGCCAGCCAGCACCGGGGTGCGGGGTGGGGAGCCCGGGGCACCCGCCTCTCGTGTTCAGAGGGAACCCTGGTTTTCTCTGCGTGTGTGCCTTAAAGGCTGTTATGCTTTAAAAGACCAATAAAAATGCCAATAAACGTCCAAAAAGGTGTACACCCCCAAAACACCGTCTGGTAGGATGGTGCTGCTGTCTGTGCAGCCGCAGGCCTCGACGCTGCCCCGCCCGGGAGGCCGATCCCTCACCTGATGAGTCCACCAACGGCCACGGATTTGTCAACTGGCATAAAGGTTAAAAGGAGGAAAAGCCGGAACTTGAACATAAAGACCACTGCTCACTGTTTAGGAAACAATTTCTGAATAATTACACCTCCTCTGTGCATTTTCCCTAAAGCTGAACATCGTAAGGATACCTCGTAACACTATGGAAAAGTTTATGCCTCCACAGAAGCTTTATACCTGCTTCCCTAGATTCAACAGTTGTTCGTATTTTAGCGTACTTGCTTTACGGAGTTTTTCTGTGTATTATTTCAAGAAAGCTACAGAGCTCATCACACTGCACGCCTCAATAATCCCACCTCCAGTCCCCAAGGAGGAGGACAGTCCCTACAACAGGACCACACCTTTACTGCGCCCAAAACTAATTCCGCAGCATTCCATGTCATTCTGCACTCGACCTTCTCCGACTGTGCCCAAAATGTCCTCTATAGGTTTTTGTTTTTATTTTTTTAGAAGATCTGATATATATTCATTTGTTGTATTTGTAACGTCTCTCTCTCTCTCTTTAACAGAAGGGCTTTTGATTTATGGACAACTTAAGGACCCAAACCAAAACCAGACTTCACCCGCTATCTATAGTTCTCTGTCCTCATGGGCTCCGGTCAGTGTCCTTCCAAGATTAAAAGACTTTCCTTTAAGTACATTATGAGAGAAAACCGATCACCCCATTTTTGAGTTCATGGCATCTCCACATCCTTGGTGGGACTATCTCCATCTGGTAGGGAAGAGGTTTCCTCCGAAGCCAGGCCCAGCAGAGAGTGGTTACCTGTGTCCACTTTTTAAATCAGGTACCTTGTACAGCTTCTCATGAGCCTGACAAGTACTATCTGATCAAGTAATTAGCTAAAAAACACACCAAATAAACACCATCTGGATGATCCTTCAGAGAAACAGCTTTTTATTTTCAACCCGCCAACACTGAGTGCTTTCACACTTGGGATGATGCTAGAGGTCATGGGAAATATCCAGCTGGCCGTGCCCTTCCTCAGGATACTTATGATCCGTGGAGGAGGCAAGAAAAAGAAGCTCACAATCAACACCTGGCAGACTAGGTGGTGAATCAGGACAGCAGGGAGGGGGATGATCACACTGAGTGGACGAGCGCCATGCAGCAAGCTCTCACGTGGACCTGAGATGAGCTCTGAACTCCAGACACTCGAATATATTACGCTGGGGAAAACAGTAACAATCAGCAGGCGCATGTGATGTGGAAGCTTCATGATTATCTCTCAACACCTGGATGTGGGGCAGAGGGGAGAGCATGATCTGAGACTCTGATTCCTTCATTCTCTGTGGCCCGGGCCTTGCACTCTCCATAAATGCTGCCTCCCCTCCTAGGACGGCCACTAGCAGCAGCTTGGGGACATGTAGCTGGCACCAGGGGCAGGCCCCCCCCCCCCCCACTCGGCCTTACAGGCTGGCGACCTTGGGGACGGGAGACACTGGCACGTGTCCTGCTCACCTCCCAGGCAGGAATGCTGGCAGGAACCAGTCCGTGTTCTCGAAGAGCGCCACTCTGCAACTGTATCTGACATATGGAACCAGAAGCCAGATGAGGAGGAGGATGTACCCCAACCACTCAGCCCGTGAGGAGTCTGTCCTCTTCCAAGGCTTAAAAACACACACCCTTTTCTTGACTGTCAACCTCATGTCTTTTTCTCCCATTCTTCCTATTTTAGTGAGAGAATTTTGGGAGTTTAGCTTTTGCTCTAAGGCAAGAGTCACGGTCAGAAAACTCTTAGGAGATGTTACACCCAAGTTCAAGGGAAGACTAATTAAGAAAAGGTGTGCAGACTTGATGCAAACACCCCCACCCCAAGGGAGCTGCGTTACTTTGGTTACCTTCCCCGCACCCTGGGGAGTACGCAAGAAACATCTTTACATACAGGATCACTACAGGTAAGCTTTAAAGGTGTAGTTCTAAAAAGCTGCTTCAGAGAGAAGCACAGGTGCACAAAACAGATGTCTGTGAAGTAAAACTCCTGAGCTGACCGGATGCGCAGTGCAGAGAGGTTCACCGTCTGAGCTTTTGGGAGGTCTTTTATCTTTGGTCGCCACTGAAACGTCTGGGGAGTGTGGGGCTGCTGGGTACCGTCCTCACTGTGTTTGCTGTCATCCCGTCACACGCGAGTGTCCGATGTCTGGCCGGCCACCTGCATGGTGCAGCCGTGCTGGCTAAGCCACGGGATTGAGCTGGACTTCTTCGCTGCCTCTGGCACATTTTACTTGTGAGAAAACAAACTCTTCTGCAGTCAGACCTCAATGTCCCAGGAAAAATGGGTTTCCACGTAAGGGATAACTGGCTCCTGAGCTCCCCACCTGGCCACGGCTGTGTCTCAGTCCTTCAAAGCCAGACTCCTCAACCGAGGGAGTTTACCAACAACTAGAACAAGATGCAAGTAGTTAACTCTCCTGAGGCCAGAGTAACGCAGCTGGAGAAGGGTCAAGAGCTCTCTCTTCTCTTACCATTAACAGCTTTTTGGCTTGGCTATTCTCGCCTTAAACCTGATTCTGGAAGTAACACGTTTTACTACACGAAAACCCACAGAATGGTCAAAACTCACGGAATGGTCAAGAATGGGGGGGTCGGCAAACTGGGTCCCAAGGGCCAAATCTGGCTTGCCACCTGTTTTTGTAAATAAAGCTTTCCTGGAACACAGGCATGCCTATTCACTTACTTACTGCCTATGCCTGCTTTCACGGTCAAAAAGATTTATTTACAGGCACACCTCATTTTATTGCGCCTCGCAGATACTGAGTTTTTTAACTGAAGGTTGGTGGCACCCTTGTGTTAGGCAGGTCTGGGGGCACCATTTTTCCAACAGCATTTTGCTCACTTTGTGTCTCTGTGGCCTAGTTTTAGAGATTCTCGCAGAATGCCAAACTTTCTCATTATTATTATAAGTGTTGTGGTGATCTGTGATCACAGCCTTCTGGGAGCTCGGACAATGGTTAGCATTGCTTTAGCAATGAAGTATTTTTAAATTAAGGTATGTACATTGGTTTTTTTCCTGCCGTGGTGCCACCGGACACTTAATGGACCAGGGCAGGGTGTAAACATAACTTTTATAGGCACTGGGAAACCAAAAACTTCATTAGATTTGATTTAATGTGACACTAGCTTTCCTGCAGTGGTCTGGAACAGAACCTGCAACGTCTCCAAGGTTCGCTTGTACTATCCAGCCCTTTTTGGAAAAAGTGTCGATCCCAGGCTAGAGCTGTGCTGCCAAGTACAGGAGCCACTAGACACAAGTGTCTATTTAAAGTTGAAGTAACTATAATGAAATAAACCCAAAAATCCAGTTTCTGAGTCGCACGAGCCACATTTTAAGTGCTCCACAGTCACACGCGACAGGGACCCCCGCAGTGGCCAGCAGAGAGAACACTGCCACCAACACAGGCAGTTCTCTTGGATGGCACTAGGGATCAGGATTTAAGTCATCGAGCTAAATTTACAGCCTTTCAGTTCAGGTGACGTTCTCTCCTACAGACAGAAAAGTTTATATAAATTTCAATTTCAACCTTATGTTCCTCTCACACTTGAACTTTTTTTTTTTTATAAGCTAATTCACTGTATAAATTGCAAACTTTAGATTATTTAATAGGAGATAACTATCCAGCCAGCTGGGACCTACTGATCAGTTTAGAGATGTACGGATGTTTTTGTTTACTCGACTGTGCCACCCTGCTGGGGGCTGTAGACCCCCAAGGCTGGGCCACAGTGCTGGCTTGCTGCATGTCCTGAGTTGAGGACCTGCTTCGCACGGTGTGGCAGGGAACTGACAAATTTTTGTAAAATAAATGAAGAAATGAGCCCTGGGCACAGAATTGTCACACACAAGAGGCCAATGAAACAGATGAAAGTTGATAAGGTGCTGGGAAAAACCGCAAGTATAATCCCGTGACAAAAGGTTCTACAAACTGCCAAAATTTCTATTTAAAAATAAGTTGGTTTATTTTATTATTATTTTTTAAAGATGCCAAAGGAAACAACACAACTGCCTGGCCTCTGGATTCTGGCCTGACCACGTGTGGGCTGTGTGACCTTGGAAGGTCATTTACCCTTCAGTGTGGAAGACCCCTCCTCCCTAAATGGGAACCTCAGTGCACCGGCAGAGGGGGTGGCCCTCAGTGTCGCCCCCTCCTGGACGCCGCCTCTCCCCAGCAGCAGCGCATCAGTCCCTGCTACCCTGCACCTGGGCATCTGCGCATCAGCCCACCTGCCCAGAGTTAGCGCTCGTGTGTCCCTCCAGCACCAGGACCCCTGGGTCGTGGTGCTGCTGGTGGTGGGTCTCTCTGCAAAATCCTGGGCTCTGGGGTGGGGCTGTGCTTCTCAGTCACGGATACTGACCCTCAGCACTGGACACGCACGCAGGACAGCGGCTGATGGGATGTTTAATCGGTCAGGACTCTGAAAACCAGTATGAGCAAAACAAATCTTGCCAAACTGCACACTAACATGCTTGCTCTAAAAACTAGTGAGGAGTAAACAAAGAGTTTTTCAGGTTTTGAAATTAAAAATTACTCCCCCGTTGGAATGAAAAGTTACCGTTTGGTCCCTACAAGTTACCCGGCCTCTTAAAAACTTGTCTCTTTCAGGTTAGTACACTCCACTACTTTTTCCCTCCACGGTTCGATAGCAAGCAACCAATGGCTCAACCAAAGGCAAAAAATCCAACCTGGCTATAATAAAGTCTTGGTTTAAACAAACAAACAAAAAAAATCAGCGTGCTATAATAGGTCGTAAAGCCAAATGATTCCACTTCAGAATAAAGTTAGTTCAAAAAATGGCTAGTACCATCACTAATAAAATCAGAAAAAAAAACCTCACAAAAATCTTTTATAAGATACCTTAAAACTGTAAAAAAGTATTTTACGTGTAATAAAGTTATCTTATTACTAACTCGTCAGTATTTAAGAACAAACTCAAACCTAAACACGATTACATTTTATTTTTACCCGTTTGGTTCCTGCCATTAAAATATCTGCATGCTGTCTGTGGTCACCACGGGCTCCTTCCTGGACACACGCTATAAAATGATGAATGCGTAGCCCAACCTACAAGTTGCTCGCTGTGGGTATTAATTTTCACCAGCTTTATTAAAGAGGGTTTGGAGAGAAAAGCAACACCCATTTTCTTCCAACAGATTGAGTATCCGTACGGTTTATCTTCCCTGGATACACCCTACGATCTGAAAAATCTTGTCCGGCATTTTAGTCACACGGACTATTAGTCACCTAGAGATGCTGCCCCCACCCTTCCTTAACACGGGTCCTCAGAGGAGATTCTGACAGTGACAACTGTTTTGTCAGGGCGGAGCTGTGACATTACACATTTTAAAGTGATCTGATAAAGCTTAACATCCATTTTCCTGTCTCTCTCGATTGTGAACAAAAATTTTTTTATATAACACAGGTTTCAAAATACCAACTCAGAGCAAGTATACTACTACCCTGGGATGCACACTTTAATATAATTATTATTTAAAAATTATTAATCACGCCGGTAATTGTGTTTTTCAGCTACATCTTGAGCCCAAATCTCGTATAAACTACAAGAAGCGAGATGTATGTGCACACTGGGAACTTGTTGCCATTTTAAGATTTAAAGTCAAGTGTCAACGCAGAGCCTACCGAAATGCAAAATATTTCCCACTAGTCCACGAACCCGCTAACGTCTGAGAAATCGTGACCCACAATAGATTTCTATCTCGCGAAGCTTGAGCCTATTTCTCTTGGAGGCTCCGCAGCAGGGATGCAAACGATCCTTTGAAAAAGCAAGTTCTCTTCCGGATTATTTCTGCATATTTTCTGACGGCGATCCATCTTTATTACAGAGACGTGCCCCCGATGAAACGTTTGCAGCGTCGAGCGGCACAGATGCAACAGAAACTCCGCGGACGGACAACTTGGCCAGGCGCTGCCGCCCGCCTCTCCTTCCCACCTCCACCCAATACCTTCCCCGGGCAGTGACTTCACATCCTTTGACATCAGCACGGCTCGGAAAGGGGGATGGGAGAGCGAGCAGAAAGCAGAAAAACCAGCTTTGAACTATGCGTGCAAGGCCTCTCTCAAGACTCCGATCGTGCGAGGCGTTCGGGGGAGGCCGGACCGCGGTGACACAGCCCCCCTCCCGCGGCCGGGTCTGCAGCGCCGGGAAGGCTCGGCCGCGGGGACTTCCTGGCCCTCTCCTCGGAGGCACAATAGCCATTTATTAACTAACCACGGAAGGTTCCGATTCAGCGAAACGCACAATAACTTACCTCGAATATGGAGAAGGGCCACGGGCTGGAAAGGCCCGTTGGAGTTCGCCGCGTCCACCACCATCCTGCTGCCCGCTTTATTACATGTCCACATCTAGACTCCAGCGGGAAAGGCAATGTACTCCTTAAGGCAAGAAACCAGCCTCCATTTTAGTTTAAAAAAAAAGACAAACTGAAGCTCTCTGCAGCTGGAGGGAACTGGCTGCCCCGTGATGTCAGCAGGCACGGGGCTCGCTGATTGGCCGGAAGCTGCAACTTAAAATGACACTAAAAAAACTGCAAATGGAGAGAGCGCCCTGCTCGGCTGTCAGTGTGCGCGGCTCCCGGCCCCGGGCTCCCGGCTCTCGCCTCCCGCGGGCTCCGCTCCCCGCCAACTTGCAGCCCGAGAGCCCATCTCCGAGGTGCGGGGTTGAGGCTGGGGACCCCCCCTCCCCAACCCCTGCTCCGCCGGACCCGGAGCGGCCGGTGGCGCGAGCCGCAGGACCTCCAGCGCCGGCGCCCCGGGCCGGCCCCCCAAAGTCAGGGGCGCCTCCTTCCCGCCAGCTGCCCCCGGCTCCAGGTGCTCCCACATCCCGAGTGGAGCTAGCACGCGGGCAACCTGGGCTCGTGCTGTTTAAGCAAAGGGCTGTTCAAACATTATGCAATCCCAGATCGCCACTGTGGACTCGAGCTCAGCCCCTCCTGTTGCCGAGTTATGAGCTGATCCTCAAATGCCAGCTTTTCTCGAGATCTAGGGTTTTCATTGGGAAAACTTAGTTAAAAAATTACACGGGGCACGAAAGCTTCCTTAAGGTGAATACCTAGAAAGCGCTACAGATTAAAGGCAGTTAAAAGAGAGCCACAAAATGAGATGGCCGTGTTCATTTTTGTATCTCAAAGACGTCAACACATTACATACTTTCAAGTTTTTAGAAATTTTAAGTACGTTTAAAATCTCTAAGCTAAAAAAGGTTATTTCCCTTATTTTTATGGGGCTAGTTGTAAAAGCTATTACTCAGATCTTTGTTTCTTGCCCTCAAGAAGAGTTCGTGTAAAAAGCTATTATGAGAAAGACACTTCTGGAGTATGAAGAGGGGATCAAAGAGGTGATCCCCTAACAAAAAGAAGCATCAAATAAACTACAGGAAAAGTCCTCTGGCAGATACAACTGTAAACAAATTCCTCACTTCTTGACACACACGACTAAGTCTGTCCAAAAACCCATCTCTTTTCACGCGGTCTCATACAACTCCTTTGTGTGAACAAGAACGCAAAAGCCCCCTGATTCCCAAACCTCATTCACAATAGTAAGCAGCACCCGACGTGCACGTGAGGTTAGCAGTTACACCTGTGGGCTGGCTCAGCGTACATTTCCAGGAATGACTGAACCACTACAATGGCTCAGTAAGGCCCCCCCACCGGCAAGAAGGTAGTTTTTCCAATATGCATCAATACCGATCACGAGAATAAATAAGTAAAAGCCAACTAAATCCCACCCCGGCCTCCCTCTTTCACAGAGCTGAAGGATGCTGCTGGCTTCTAGAACTGGCCACGCAATTATCTACAACAGGCAATGGGACCAGTCCTGTGGACACTTGGCCTGTACACACACTTGGCCTCACCCCTGCCTGGCTCCTCTGCTAGTCCAACAAAAACTGCCTGTGCTTTCAGTCAGATAATGTTCAGTTTGGATTTCAGTTCTGGCTGTTGACCCTCTGGTTTTGTCAGATGGAGGAGAGGACGGCTCCCCTAGGATCACCACCACCTTCTCATTCAGAGACTGATGCCAGATGAACTCAGAAGGGTCTGCAATTAGGAACGAAGGGGCTTGGTTAAGGGGTCTGGGGCAGATGCTTCCCGCAGATCTGTACTTTAAAAAGACAGTCTCTTTCTATCTCTCATAAATAAATAAAATCCTTAAAAAAAAAAAAAAAAAAAAAAGGGATCCCTGGGTGGCTCAGCGGTTTGGTGCCTGGCTTCAGCCCAGGGTGTGATCCTGGAGACCTGCGATCGAGTCCCATGTAGGGCTCCCTGCATGGTGCCTGCTTCTCCCTCTGCCTGTGTCTCTGCCTTGTGCACACTCTCTTTTTCTAATAAATAAATAAATAAAATCTTAAAAAAAATAAAAAGACAGAGACCTGCCCTCAAATAATTTGATATATCATACAGGATGAGAATGGGTAATGCGCCTGTCCCAAGACTGTGCTGATGATCTAAAATGAAGAAATGAGGGGGAAAGACTCCTAAAATCTTTCCATAAAATATACAGATTAGAAGTCAACGAACAAGTGAAGACATTCCTTGATGTATTTTTCCTAATGATCTCAGATCAAAGGATCTAAACTTTATTAGTGATTTCCCTCTATGCTCTTTTGAAGCCTTGTCCATATAAAGTGATTCTTTAAAGAACTCAAGTTCTGTGCTCTGGAAATCAGTCATGAAACACATCCTAAATATAAATAAGCAAACAAACAAGTAATATGGAGAGAGGAAAAAAACACTTGAACAAATACACAGAAGGCAGACTCCTGGAGTGAAGTATAAATACTATAAACATGCTGGTGTTAATTTTTCCCCAAATTGATTGGCAGGTTTAAAGCAATTCTGGTCAAAATCTGGTCGGGTCTCTTTATTTTCCTGTCCAGAAATTTTTTTCTTAACAAAAACAATTTTAAAGTTCCCCTGGAAAAATAAAAAGCAAGAGAATGAGATAACTTGTGAGAAAGGCTAGTCCCACCCACTGGAAAGCTTGTGAATTCCTGCCTGTGGGATGAGGGCCTAAGAGGAGGTCAGGTCCGTGGGACAAAGCTACAGCCCCCAGAGCGGGAAGCATATGCATCCAAGTGTGTTATTACGACAAAGAAAGACTCCCAAATCAGTGGAAAGGGGACAATTAGATAACCGGTTGGCTATGTGGGAATAAGCGAATTTAAGTCTTTGCACCAAAATAAAATTTAAGAGGAGTTACATAAAAAAACCAAACAAATCCAAATCACCCTGTAAATCCCTAAGGCTTTCAGAAGAGGAGTGTCAAGAAAATAGGACATTTAAAAACTATGGAAAAACCCTTAATGGATATTGCTCACATTAAAAAATTCACAAATTTCTGATGTTCCCTCCAAAAAACCAGAGGAAATATAACTGCTATAAATATAAGGAATTAATAACACACTAGAGTTGATTATAAAAAAATGAGTCCTTGATGCTGAAATGATTCGGTTCACAAAAGAACTATAACCGATCATAATTGTATAAAGAAGCATTTCTCTACCTATCAAATCAACAGTAATTTTAACAAATGGTAGTTACTCAACGCTGGTAAAGGCACGTTGTGACCCTGCCAACAAATCTGTAAGTTGTTTTGATCCTTTCGGAATTAAAATAATCTGGCAAGATGGATCAAGATTCTTTAAGTAATTCTACTCCTGGGAATCTATTCTAGAAATGTTTCTATTCTAGAAACATAGTAGTAGAGTGTAGCATCACATTTTAATATTTTTTAAATTGGGCTAAAATACACATTTTATAAAATTCACCATCTTAACCACTTTTAAGTGTATAGCTCAGTGGTATTAAGTACACTTATGTCGTTGTGCAGCCACTGCCACCGTCCATCCACAGAGCTCTCTTCATCCTGCAGAACTGACACTCTGTCCCCATTAAATACTAATTCCCCAGCACCCCACCCCTATTCTACTTCTGTGTCTGGGGATCTGCATCCAAGCAGATTCAGGCAGGATTTTTCCTGTGGCAGCCTTACCTCACTGGGTGTAACATCCTCAAGGTCCCTGCCATAGCAGGTGTCAGCATCTTCCTTTGTAAGGCTGAGTAATATTCCGTTGTGTGAATGTGCTGTTCCATTCATCCGCAGATGGCCATTCGGGCTGCCTCTGCCTTCGGGCTACCGTGAATAAAGCCGCTATAACATGGGTGCGCAAGTATCTATTTTAAGTCCCTGCTTTCAGTTCCTTGGGGCGCACACCCAGAAGTGAAAATGCTGGAACATATGGCATTTCTATGTTTAACTCTCTGAGGAACTGCCATGATTTTTCCCACAGCAGTAGGATCACTTTTGCACTCCCACCAACAGTGCACAGGGCTCCAATTTCTCCATATCCTCGCCAACACTGGTTGTTTTCTGTTTTTTTTTTTCTTTGATAGTAGGCAGACTAACAGATGTGAAGTAGTATCTCAATATGATTTTGTTTAGCATGTTCCTAACGATTGGTGATGCTGATTATGTTTTCATCTGCTTGCTGGCTTTGTGTATGTCTTCTTTGGAGAATGTTTCTTTGGGTCCTTTGCCCATTTTTGAATCTGGTTTTCTTGTCGTTGAGTTATAGGAGTTCTTTATATATTCTGGATATTAATCCCTTCTCAGATAAATGACCCTTATTTCCCCCATTCTTCAGAATGCCTTTTCACCTCATTGATTATATCTTTTGATGCACAGAAATTTTAAGTTTTGATGTTGTTCAACTATTTGTACTTTCATTGCCTGTGCTTTTGGTGTCATTTTGAAGAAATCACGAGCAAATTCAATTTCATGAAGCTTTTCTTCTAACAGCTTGTATTCTCAGCTCTTATATTTCGGTTTTTGATCCACTTTAAGCTACTTTATTTTTTTAAAGACTATACTTATTTATTTTAGAGAGAGAGAGAAAGAGATAGTAGGAATGGAGGGAGGGGTGGAGAGAGAATCTCAAGCAGACTCCTCGCTGAGCACAGAGCCCAATGGAGGGGGCTCAATCCCATGACCCCGAGATCATGACCTGAGCCAAAACCAAGAGTCCAAAGCTCAACCGAGTTACCCAGGTGCCCCTGAGTTACTCTTTGTGTATGGTATGAGGTAGGACTCCAACTTCATTCTGAACATCTGTTTCTTCTAGGGCCATTTGTTGGAAAGACTGTCCTTCCCCCACTGAGTGGGTGACACCCTTATTAAAAACCATGTGACCGTCTATGTGAGGGTTTATTTCCAGGCTCTCCAGTCTACTCTGTATTGGTATATATGCCTGTCTTTATGCTGGTATCACAACTGTTTTGATTACTGTAGCTTTGCAGGAAGTTTTAAAATCAGGAAATTTAAGACTTCCAAATGTGGTGTTCTTTTTCAAGACTGCTGTGGCCATCGGAGGTCCCTGGAGATACCATGTAAATTTTAGGATGGCTTTTCCACTTCTGGAAAAAACACTGTTAGGATTTTGATAAGCCTAGCAATATGGTCTTCCAGTCCACAAACACAGACGTTTGTCCAGTGACTGGCATTGTCTTCAGTGTCTTGAAGTAGTGTACAAAACACAAAAGTCTTTTACCTCCTTGGCTAATTCCTAATTTTTTTTTTTTGGAGAGCATCACATTTTTATTTATGATTCTAAAATACCAGAAACCACCTAAATGTCAAAGGGATGATCCCGCTCAATGAAATATTACACATCCACCAAAAATCTTTATAAGTATATAAAGTGAAAATAACTGAAAATGTCAGTGTGTAAGTTTCAAAAATAGCACGATCCATAAAAAGAAACACTCCCCAAACAACAACAGTAGTCACTGTTGAATGTTATGGCAACGGGTGGTTTTTATTCCTGAAACTTCTGTGTATTTTTCAGTACTGCTAAAATCAGCATATAATACTTTGATAAAAATGACAAGTAACAGTTTTTAAAAAGACATCCAAATGAAGTTACCACAAGGAGGAACCCTCAACAAACACTGCCTCTTGGGTGTAGGTGAAGAATCAAGAAGGGTCTGTGATGGGAAGGATGTATGATCCCCAAAGGTTTGTTCACTGTGATACATCTATGACCTCATGTATGTAAAAACACACCAACAAAAACTGGCCTAAGTTGGGCAGGACAAATTGAACCAACAAACTAGAGGATGTGGAGTCCCTGTCCCAAAGATTCAGTCATGGACTAGTTAATTTTTGCCACCACATCTGCCACCTTTGCTTGGATTCTGTACACACACAAGCTATCAGGGTTCAACCAGTCCCCGGAGTACTGTCTTCACTGATGAAGCACTCAGTGGATGCTCCCAGAAGAGGCTACTACTGCAGCCACGCCCCTGTCACTGGGCTGCAAGTTTCTGCCACCTTGCATTACCCTGGGATGGTTCACTTTCCTCACTTGGAAAAGGAGGTATATGTGATATTCCATCTCCTCGGTTGTTAGGAGGCATAAATGTCACAGGTGGAGTATACCACCCTGCTGTGGTGAGGGGCAGAGCTTGGGAGGGAGTGGCTCCAGCCATTATAGGTGTCATGCTGGAAACCACCTGAAGAACATTGGCCTCTACCAATGGTGCTTCAGATAGATCTCCAGGCTGCAGTGGGATCTCTGCTTAGACCTCACCCCCACCTCCACCCCCATCCCAGAAGCCTTCCTACTTCCCACCCCAGGCCACAGACACTCTCCCCTGGCCAGCTCCCAGATGGTGCCTGGCACACAGCATGTGCACCATCAAATATACTGAATGATGGACAAATCAAGCAGCAACACCTATTCTGATGTTCCCAAACCCCCTTACTACTCTTTAAACCTCTTCCCTGTAGCACATAACCAAAATGGACATGTCACTTAGTTGCCTGGATAGTAACACTTCCTGTCCCCTGGGCACACAATGCCTGTCCCACTGTGCCCTCCAGTACCACCTGTGATGGGCCCCCCTGCTTTCCAGGATGGCCTCAAACCGGGCTCCTGACTCTCCAGTGATGACCGCCCCCCTCCCCTTTCCTGCTGCTGCAGCTGTGCCACCAAGGGCCTGAGCTAATGCCGAGGGGGGAAAGGCACCTTTCTGGGCTCCGGGCGGTGTGCCTTCCAGAACAGAAGGCCGGCAAACAGACCCACTGTTCCTCGTGCACTTTCCCATCAGAGATGCAAATGCAAGCAACTTTGTGCTGCACCAAAGTGAAGGTTTTAAAAGGAATTACTCTTTATTCTCTGGTCCCTCTGTCACTTTGTTTTGGTCTTTATTTAAAAGCAAACTGCCTGTAAATACATCCCACTGATTTTATTTCTGATTTAGCATTTCTGAATAAAACTTTCCAGTTTTCATTTCTAAATTTGGCTTAAGGTTTTTATTTTTCATCTCCCAGCAATTTTGTAGGCAAATTAAATCTGCTCATATTTTAGTGGAGAAGTTTTATAGTTTCTTTCGTTAAAAGAAAGTTGTTTTTGAACCTAGAGAGCCATGGCGCCGTCATAGCAAAGCAAGGCCGCTGTTCTGACCAGCACTATTTTTTTTTAACTGGAAACTGCATGAGCACGAGTGATGTATGTTTTGTTGGGTAAGAGAGCTAACCTAAAACATTTGGCTTCACTTAGAGTTTAAAATAGACTTTTTCCTTAGGCAGATCAAAGATACCTAACATTCAGCTGTGTTCAAAGGTTGCCAGGGAACTTCTGCTTGCCAAAAGCAAGGACAAAGGGACAGGCGCTTGTGGGCCTGTCGCCCTGCAGATCCGAAAGTCCTGTGAGTAGAAGGCGTGGCCAGGCTGGTCCCCAGGGAAGGCTGGCGGGGGTGAGTGGAGTAGACCAAGTAAAACTTACCCCCAGTGCTTGCTGGGCTTCTCCCCACAGCTGGGCTGGAAAGCTTTAAAGCAGAGCAAGTGTTCACAGCCCTTCCTTGTTCCAAGAAGGCAGGGCGCCCACACAAGGTGTCTCTAGCACACGTGACATATCAAGGTGCTCTCACGTCAGCTATTAGTAACAAACTTCCTCTACACAGAAGAACCTGAGGTGGAGGAGCGGTGAGGCCATGGCAGTTCTCTGGAAACAGAAGGGCGTGTGGAAGGAGCAGTCGGAGGGCCTGGAGGGCTCTCCACTTCTCCCATAGAGCGCATCTCCATCCTTGGCAGATGCTCCAAAACAGACATGCAAGCAGCTCTGCCCTCGGTGGCACTTCACCCAAGAGCACCACTTGTGGCACCTCCTGCCACCTGAGTGTCCATCGGCAGACAGATGGATACACACACTGTGGTCTAGCCATACGATTAAATATTATTCAGCCTTAAAAAGGAAGAAATCCCATCACTAGCTACAGCAAGGATGATCCTTGAGGACATTATGCTGAGAGAGATAAGTCAGAGCCAGCAGGACAAATTCTGCATGATCCCAATTCCTGGAGGAGTTGAAATCAGAGAGCCAGAAAGTAGAATGGCAGGTGCGGGGCTGGGGGAGGGCGACGGGAGGCACTGTTTACCAGGACAGGGCTTAGTTGGGGATGAAGAGATAGTGGTGATGGGCATACGGCACTGGGAATGTACTTAATGCCACTGAAATGCACACTTAGGAGTGGCTATGATGACAGATACTACGCTATGCAGATTTTGCCACAATTGCATGCATAGATAAGGCAGGCTCGAGCCAGGTGGTGCAGGACACATCGGTGTGGGCAGAAGTAGCAGGGCACGGCGGCTGCCTCTGAGGTTGGCAGAGCACAGAGGAAAACCAGGTGCTGAGGGTGACAGAGGATGGCCCTTCCAAGGAATGGCATGTGTGTGTGCGGTCATGAGCCGAACGCGAGGTGCCGTGAGAAATCGAGGTGAGGTGTGGGCGAGGCCTGAGCCAGGCACGAAGTGGAGAGTACAGCTGGCAGCTGGAAGCAGACGCCCAGGTTCTGCCCCGGGGCGGCTGCAGAGGCCTGAGCCTGAGCCTTGTGTAAAAGCCGCGTCTGTGGCCCAGGGAGAGCAGACAGGAGAGCAAGGTCTCAGGAGGACCGGCCTGGCCGACGTGGCATCAGCTCTGGGTTATGCACACGAGTGGCCCTGGTGGCGTCTCTGCTGCCCAGCTGCAGTCAGAAGGTAGCCAAGAGGAGCCTGAGTCGGGAAAGCACGGTGGATCTGGGTCTGCTGGCTCCTGGTGGGCAAGGGCCACCTCTGGCCGTTGTCATTGTCCTGACCACCTCCCCATGCTCCAGACAACCTGGTTGGTCAGGAAATATTTGTTGTGAACTGGCACCGGGGGCCATTTCCTCTGTCATGGTGTGCAGCCAGGAGCAGACACAGAAATCCAAGCATAGGGCAGAAGACGGGAGTGATGAGAGCAGTTTCTCAGGCCACCAGAACTAGGGCAGGCACTCTGGCAGCTGCTCATACTCCATTGTTATAATTCTGCAACTAACGGCCAAGAGGCAAAGCTCTCCTAAATACACGCACAATTCATCTTTAGGCAGTAAAAATGACCTGTAAGGCCAAACTTTCAACTGTATCAGAAAATGAACTGTTATGAATAAGGCTGAAGTATTGCATTTTCACTAAAGGAGGGCAAGAGATGTAAGATTTTAACTGCCATTCAAAACCCAAGTTTTAAGAATTCACAATAATAACGTAGCAACTTCTTTCACAAAAGCCCAAGTGCTTAGCAACACCAAATTTCTGCCCCAAGGTTTCCAGCTAATTGCTGTTAAGTCCTAGTTGTTCCTTTATGACCTGACTCTTCCCAGGCTCTTTTCCATCAGGAGAATGGCCCCAAGAAACAAACTGGGCAACTGATTTACCCCTCCTACACATCACCCAAAGCATCTCCCTTCAATTGGCATCGCTTCTACCGTAAGGAAGGGACTAACTCAGGAGGCTCTCTAAAAGCAAAAGGCCCGAAGACTACATTCGGCCTTACTGTTAAATGAGTAAAATAGGAAATGCTACTTTCCACTTAACAAATGACTCAGGTGTTAAATGACCCCAGTCTGGAAAAGGTGCGACAGGACAGGTGTCTCATCTGCTCTGGGTAGACTGTGTACGGTGCCACCTCTCTGGACAGTATCTGGGCAGTATCTCTCAGGGATTGTGAAAACACACAGGCTCTGATCCAGTACTTCCTTTCTGAGCCCACCTTAAGAAAAGGTTTAAAGATATGAACAACAATGAAAGGTTTATGTTATGCCACAATCTATACAGACTTAAAACCAAGGTTTCACCACACAATGGAATAACACGATCATTAAAAAAAAAATCCTGCTTCTACTTCCGTTAAAGTCAGAAACAAGACAAACATGCCTGCTTGCACCACCACCTATAACGCCTTACTGGAGTTTTCAGCCAGTTCAAGAGGAAGACACTAGAGGTACAAGAATTAGGAACAAAAATGTGAGGCCATCTTTAAGCACAGATCTAATTAGATACCTGGAACAACCAAAAGAAATCAATGGAAAAACTACTGCAAACAATAAGATAATTCAGTAAGAAAGCGGAGGTGAAAGCAAGACACAGAAATCAACAGCCTTCCTAAAAATAATTAACTATTCAGAAGACACAGCAGCAACAATAACAGAATATCTAGGTGTAAAACTTAATAAGAAATGTGCAAAACCCACACAAGGGAAACTTTAAAACACCCAAAGAGAAATGAGAGTGGCCTTCACATAGCACACTCTTAGGCCAGAGGATGAAAATATTCTCAAGGTGCCAATCCTTCCTGCACATTTAAAAAATGTGATAGGATCCAGATAAAAGCACAACCACTTTTTCTGCAATGAAATGAGCCAATTCAAAGTTCCTGCTGTTTGTAATAATATCCGCATTATTGTTGTGAATTATTTTAATAGGATACAGCAATAATTATGTCAATGATGTCAGAAAGCAAGATTTTCAGTGTAAAAGAGATAAAACTGAAAATTCAAGAATCATCTGAAAACACCATAATGAAAATTTAATTGAAAACGTCAATATGAATGTCAACATATTTATACTTATATTCCATCTCCCTCCATTGACAGCACCTAAAAGCAACACCAGTCCAATAGCAACAAGCACCCTTAGTACCCAGATTTTGGTCTCTAAAATCAGGTCCCACTGAAAGGAATCAGGGCTCTTTGAAAATAGTTGATTCCAAGTCTGGGGCAAGGAAGGTACAAAATGAGGCTGGGGGACATCTTACTGTGTTAGAAATCAAGGAATCAAAAATAAGTGTGTCCATGTCAAAAAAATACACAGGAGAGAGCTTCAAGAATACCCAATGGTTGAAGTTATGCAGCCACACATCAGAAAAACAGTAATTTTAGATGGCTGTAGCACACTGAAATAAATGAAATACCTAAGTCCATAATGATATTCAAAAAAAAGAAAACCAGAAAAAAATCTCTAGTTTTCACCAGTTGAGGGAAAGTCTAACTAAAATGCAGAGCATTACACCTGTTCTGACTTTCCGTAGGAACTATATGTCAAGATAACCAAGTATCTCCAGTTGGTAAGAAACAGCTCTGCTTTCAGAAGAATGCCAGATTAAATGTTAACTCTCTAGTGACACTGCTGACTCAAGCAAGGACTGTCTCATGGTATACATGGCATTAGCACACGGCTGGTGGGGAACAGACCTTGCAGATCGCCATCAGTACTTCGGGACAGCCTAGTCACAGGGGGAAGCATCGTGGTCTGATGGAGAGATCAACGTATCATTACCCTAACACGGTGTAGAATCTGGCATCACTTATGACAGTCACCAAATCGAACAATTATCCTGCACTACCACCAATATCTCCCGGGTTATACAGTAACATGTCTGATGTATTCCATCCAAAAAAGACTTCTATTTACAGGAACTGCAGGGAATAAGCGGGATATTTTACATGACAACCGGCCTGACTAATTTAACAAGTCGTAATAAACTAGTGCTGTGACTTACAACATTCCCAGACTGCTAGCGAACCAGGTATCTGGTAGAAGGAGCGAAAACAAATCCCTATTGAAGAAGATACTTTCATTTTAGGTTTTAACTTATTTTAAATAGTTGAGTACAATGACCAGCATATACTAGAAAATAGTCAGGTACTCAAGGAAATAAGACAACACAAGCACACTCTGACAAGGATGATAATACCATGTGACACAGAACTCGAAGTAGCTGTGCTTACTGCACCCCCAGAAATGGCAAGCGTGATCTGCGACAGAACAGGAAAATAGGAGAAAGTCATACTGCAGATTAAAAATGTAACTGCAATAAATGGAAAAGGATATGAGATGTAAAAGCTCAACAAAGGGGACTTTAGCACATGCTAGACAGACCTGAAGATTCCCAGCAAGGTAACAGAAATTAAGCATGGTGCTCAGAGATTCTGACAGCAGCTCAGCAAGGCAATTTTATATCTACTGGCTGTAATAACACAAAAAGGCTGCATTTTACATTTCATTTGTATAGTTATTCATTTTCACGGTATTTTATAGAAGCATCAGTCCATGAAGGGTTGAAAATCAAGAAAAAAAAGCCTGGTCCTTCATCAGAGATAACGTGAGACGCTCTCAATGGGAACATAGCATGGGAAGTCACAAAAAGTGAAAAATACAGGTGAGGATTACAAAGAAAGATGGTAAATGGAAAAGTCCAATACATGTTTGATTAAAGCCAAAGACGAATGTAGAAGACATAATGGCTGGGAACCCTTCAGCACTGAGGAAGTATAATAATGTATGGATGTGCAACAAATCCCAAAAAAGGCTGATTGAAAAGAAATCCGCATTTGGACACCCAGCAGTGGAACTACTGAAAAATCAATGTTAGAGACAAAAATCAGAAAAGTAGCCAGAATCACAGTCCCTTCAAAGACTAACTTTGGTTTCTCAATTGTAACAAAGTCAAAGGTGATGAAATGCTTATCTTCCTTGTTCTCACAGAAAATAACTACACCTGCAATTCAATCTCAGTGAACATCTTTCAAGAATGAGGGCAGAATAAAGATCTTTTCTAGATAAATAATCTGCCACCACTAGACTCATTAGAGAAAGTTCTACAAGACATATTCCAATAGAAAGAAAGTGATCCTGGAGGAAAGTCGAAGATGCAAGGAGGAATGAAGAATAAAGTGATAAATAAGTGGATAAATCCAAACGATCACCAACAGAATATGACAGTAATGCTGTTGTGGAGGATTTTTAAGGGCTGGAAGAAAAATTCGAAGATCCAACAAAGGAGGGTCTTAGAAGATGGGAAAAGTAGCTTTTCTTTTCTTTCTCTTCTCCTCTCTTCTCTTCTCTTCTCTTCTCTTCTCTTCTCTTCTCTTCTCTTCTCTCTTCTTCCATCCTTTCTCTCTCTTTCTCTTTTTCTTTCTTTCAAAGTAGTGGACTTTAACTTTCAGGCTTACAGAAAAATCAAATGTGAAGTACAGTTTTCATATTACCTGCCACCTGTTGTCCAATATTAACATTTTGCATTACAGTGAGTGCGTTTGTTACAATGGATGAGCCAATACTGATATATCATTATTAATTAAATACCATAGTTTACAGGAGGGTGTGTTCTTTGTGTCATACATTTTATGGGTTTTGGCAAATGCAAAATGCCACATACTCACTATCCTGGTATCGTACAGAATAGGTCTGCTGTCTTCAAACTCTCCTATGCTCCATCTATTCATCCCTCCCCAAAATGACTTCATATGCATATTATCTATGAGGAAACTAAACCAAATGTAAGCCAGATCCATGCTCTGCAAGCTGCAGGGAGTAGACAGCCTGGATTCCTAGCAAGTGAGGGGCAGGAAGTACATCTGTGAATCCAGAAACTGCTCATTCCCTCCATCCCTTCCTTCTTCCCTCCTCCTCCCCGACACGTCTGGCACCTCTGCACTGAGCCCTTGGTATCTGCCCTGCAGTGTGGAAGGTGCTGGAACACACCTGTAAAGAGGATGCACTTCCTGCTCTGGGTTCATGCGTCTCACAAAAGACCTGCTGTTATGAATTGGAGGTATGAAAAACATCTGATGTTTTATTTATCATGCTAGTCTTATGTTTTAGTAAAGATAAAGGTTTTCAGAGGTTCATGGCTGACTTTGGTCAAATTTGACTTTCCTTGATTTTATGAACTTCAACGTCAACATCTCCTAGGGGAGCACGTTTAGGGACTGAACACCCTCAGACGGAAAGAGGTGACTGTGCCATTTTGGGGGGAAATTCGAAGCAAAGGGCACCATTCCCTGACTAATCTCAAATAGGAAACCCCTGGGCAGTGTAATACCTATGTGACTCACAGGGAAAGAGTCCACAAAAGACCACGGTTACAATCCTCACTTCTCCAATACCAGGAAAGTGAAGAGGCTCTACTGTAGCTTTTATAACCTGTCTCCTGCAGTGGCTCCTTTCTGAATCATAGAGCCCACAGGTGACAAATGCAAGAGAAGACTGACTTGAAGGGAATGCCAGCTAGCTCAGTTACATAAAGAGATGTATGTCTTCCCCTGTCTTTTCTAGCGTGTTAGAGCTAGAACACATTCTCGATTACATTTTTATCTCAAACAGCTCTGGAATCTGAAATATCGGTTGGGTAAATCAGTTAGTGGCTTTTAATTGAAAAACAACAACAACAACAACAACCCTCAACAAGGAGGACCCGAATGAAACATAAATACAGCAGAAGCAGGAAGAAGCAGGCCAACTCTCCAAACACTCCTCCTCCCTAAACAGGCACACTTTGACTTTTAAAAGACAAATAATAGAGATTACCTTTTAGAGACGGCAGTTTTTGAAGCTCTCTGTTATTGCTGGCGTTAAACCTGGAGGAATTTTGCCGCTTCTCTTTCTTCACTATGGGCTGAGGGACTGGCACTTTTATTTTGCTGGACACTGTAGACGGGGGAGCAGCAAGGTTGTTTTTCCTGCTGGAAGTCTGTTTCCAAAATAAAAACAGAAACAAATGCATACCTCAAACGGTCGTGGTTTACAGCACAGTTAGAATCTGGAAAATCTATATGAGTTTTGCTCAGGGACAGTCCCTCCACTTGGCCGTAAACGTTGTTCCTTAAAGTGGCCAGAGTGGAAGCTAGATCCCACCTCTGGATGCTGGATTTCAAGGGATTCACAGAGATGCCTCATTACTCATGGCTTCCTTCAAACTTTTTACTTCTAAACATTTACTACTTAGGCTGATGCCTGTATACACAGGCGGATGATGACCCTTCAAAGATGTTCACATCCAACTCCCTGGAAGCTCTGAATATGCTTCCTTACTTGGCAAAAAAGACTTTGGAAATGGGACACGGTAAAAATGCAGGACTGTCAAAGCGGGCCCTGTATAATCACACAAGGTCTCGATAAGACAGGACAAGGCAACACAGAAGCAGATGACAAAGCAGAGGTGAGAGCCTCAGAAAGATTAGATTGCAAGAAGCCGTGCTGCTGGCTCGGAAGGGAGAGGAGGGGGCCGTGAGCCAAGAAACGCAGGAGGCCTCTAGACGCTGGAAGAGACCTAAACGGACTCTCAACCAGGGCTTCCAGAAAGAACTAGCCATGCTGACACCTTGATTTCAGCTCTATTTCAGACTTTTGACCTCTGGAACTGTAATAAGTTGGTGATCATTTGTCCAGCAGCCATAGGCATCTTGCAGAGCAGACACCTTCTCTGCTGACGCACCACTCAGCCCTCAGCAATCTGTGATAATGACTGAAAAGTGCTTGTCCCTCAAGCCTCAGGAAATGCTCTTCTTTCTAGCCTCCCCGTCCTTGCATCCATCTCCAGGCTCCAAATCTAGTGTGTTCATCTCTGCACTGCAACACCTGGGTTGTCTGAGGACAAGTGGCCAGCTCGCAAGGGGAGAAGGAGCTGTGCAAACACCCAAGCAGATAGGGGTGGGCATCGAGAGCATGTGCAGCACAGTCGGGGGTCCTGCTGCCCAGGTTGCTCAGGTGTGCATGGTCCCCCGCGGGGATGCCAGGGCGAGGGTCAATGAAGCATCGACCATCAAGATTCTTTGTGCAACCCGCTCACTCCTCCCACACCTCCAGGCTGCCCAAAGGAATGGAGTTTGTATGTACACGTAGGCGCTTTTCAAAAGCCTACCAAACTCACCCTAGAAACATAAACCCACCGAGCCTTTTCTAATCACACGAGTTATGAGAGCAGATGCACCAACTTAAGCACCCAACGATTTCCTCTCCTCCTTGAATGGAATTTTTACTAAGAAGTCAGAGCAGCTTTATTTTAAAAGAAGGTGCTTAGGAATAGTTGGCAAGAGTTTTCCAAGACGCAGGATGCCCAGACATAGGATTCTGAATAGGGAGCGAGGGCCTGGGCTCCCTCTTCTCCCACAGTTGGCAGCTTCTCCCTTGAAAGGGCTTTCCCGGATGTCATCTTTAACATGTGTCATTCTTTCCACCTGACCATGAAAGTTGGGTCTTCATCCTTAAAAACCCTATTCATACCTCTCCTCCTCCCCAGAATTCCCCAGAAGCCCTAGTTTTCACCCCCCAGTCACAAACAGCTCTTCCTAGGCATGCACCTGTCTTAAAATGTTAAGTTATACACCCATGTGTCTAGTACAGTTATACCTCCTTTCCACCTTCTATAATGCTGAATCCCATGTGCCACACATGAGGACCCTGAGGACAACAGGGCACATGCTGCTCCCTCCCAGACAGGAGTGGACTGGCCATCTCCTGCAACAAAGCTTGGAACACTGGCATTGGGTGATGGGGCTAGCTCATAAACAGAATTAACTCCATGCATATCCACAGCCCATGCACGACACACGCTGAGGCGAGGCTTCTAATGTCTGACAGGGAAAAACGTTATTCCTAAGACCTGCTGACTCTGAGCCACTGGCTTTTCTGCGTGGGCCCTGCTGGCTACCCTCCTCCGAGCACTGTCCTTGGGACAGGCAGAGAGAGCTTCTAGAAAGAAGACCTAGTCCCATCACCCAGGCTAATCCACTGTAGTCACTTCCTAGGCCTTGGCTTCAGCCCATTGGCTTAACAGTGGTCTCTAGAGCCCCACGCTCAGGTCATCAGCTCCTGCACTGGTCCGCTCAGGTGAGGAGCAAGGAAGTGTGCTGCTCACCCTGAGTGCAGCTCCCTGAGGCCTCCAAGAAGTGTGGTCAACTCCGTGGGCTGCCGCCTGCCTGGCTGAGCTCTGCTACAAGGTGGCTGTCTGGTCTTTCCCTCAATGGGATGTCAGCTCCAGGAGGGCTTGGATGCCACGCTGTCCTGTTCTGTGAGAGCCAAGGACTGCCCCACACCGGCCAGGTCAGGCAGGCCCCTCTGAGGGCATGTGTGTGTGTCCTGGGGGGACAGCATTCAGGCAGGGCCACCAAGAGTGGGTGTCAGTGTGACCACCCTCGCTGCAGAGAGGTGAGCAGGCATCCGGGGAGCCTGGGGGCCACAGGTGCCTGCAGAGCCCACTAGCCCAGGTCAGAGTCTGACCCTTGCCTGACGGGCACCTGGAAGCCACGCAGGAGGCGCTGAGCAGGGTGACGGTGTGAATTTATCTTCCTGTTCAAAAGGCGCTTCGGGCTGCAGTGTGGCCTGCAGACGGGAAAGGAGGAGGCTAGAGGTCTAGACCGCAGGTGGGACTAGTAGCTGCAGCAGACCAGTAGCTAGCAGGTGCGTGGGGAGTTCCAGGGGGGGGCACGGCAGAGGGCCGGGGAACCAGCGGCTGGGCGGCTGGGGGCACCAGTCACAGTGACGAGAAGGAGAAGTGGGCCAAGAAGCTGGGTCATGAGCATGCTGGGTCCGAGTCAAAGACATGGTGACACCCATCCTCACTGCCCCCCCGAGCTCTCTGCCTTGTGGACAAGGTCCAGAGTGCTTGCTGTCCTCGGTGTCCTGGCCACCGCCTGGCTGCCCTCGGCTGCCTTCTCCACCCACCCAGGGCCTAGCTGTGCGCCTGGCCCTTGGACACCTTGTGCGAGCTGAACACGAACTTTGCAGTTACCCGTCTCCATGGTCACTGAAGTCACCGAATGAGGAGACCACCCAGCAGAGGCGTGCAGAGCGGAAAAGGTGGAGGGGCGAGGGGCTGAGGAGAAGGATGAGGCTGAGAAAAGACAGTTTTTGAGGAAGGAGGAGGTCAACCCACCAAATGGCACTCAAAGCCAAAGACTCGGACTTGGCATTTTGGGGCTGGTGGAGGCTGCGGAGGGCAGTGGGGCAGCAGGGAGAGGCTGCCGGTCTGAGGCCAAGGCGGGGAGGCCTGTAACAGCTTCGGGAAGGTAGCCAGGAAGAGTGTCAGGGCAAGCAGCAGAGCCCCAGGAGGGACCTCGGACTGTCTGGAGGGCAAGAGGCTTGACCATGCTGGGTGCTGACTGGGAGGCCACCAAGGCTCGGCTGAGTGACAACGGAACAAGCGAGATCTGGGCCCTGGCGTGTAGTGACAATAGAACAGAGGATGGACAAGACAGGACAGCTGTCAGTCTGATGGCCGGAAGGGAGTCAGATATCTGAGGGCCTCCCCTGTGTGCACAGACACATGTAGTCACCTGCAAGAAGCACCCTGAAGGGAGGCGAGGCCTGAGGAGGTGAGGACCCCGAGGGTCCCTGAACAGCAGAGAGAGGCAGGAGCCCAGAGAAACAGAGATACTCTGAACACTAAATACCAGCAGCCAACTGGACATGCAGTGGTCGGTGCCCAGGGGGCCCACTGCCTACACAGAACAGTTGCTGGGACCCCCCAACCTACTCACGGCCAGGTGCTGTCCTGAGCCTGAGCCGGGATGGGTGCTGTTACCCCAGGGCCCTGCAGCACCCTGCCCCGTGGTGCAGTGTGATCTCCTGGGATCATACAGGGAGCAGTGAAGCCAGCTTGGACCTTGCTTGCTCCTCGGACTTCAGATACCACCTCCCTTGTGTCCCATATCCCAGCAATTCTACGCTCCAATATCTTCTAAATTTCTTCTAAAATTCTCCCCTTCTGCAATTAGACGATCACTATGATGGACTATCACCACTGTGTGCCAGAGACCGTGATTCAGAGCTCAAGAAGTATTTGCATACTTTTTAAGATCTTGAAAAAAACAATTCATCTAAAGAGTACGGTACTGGCATAAAGACAGCCACATAGATCGATGGAACAGAATTATGACCCAAGACCACTTGATGGGAGATGACGCTCTTCAACCGGTGGTGCCGGGACAGCCCTGCTGTTTGGCACTGTCAGCCTCGAGTGTTTGTGAGGGCAAGAAAGGTGGTCTCCAGAGAAACCAGGCTGTCTAGGAAAAACTAAGGCTGCTAGTGTAGGAGCTGGCCCCTCAGAGCAAAGCTCCCTGCACTCGGCCTTTCAGGGCCGGAAGCCACAAGAGCCAGCTCTCAGCTCAGACCTGCCAAGCGAGCTGTTTGCTGACAAGCCCACCCAAGTCCAGCACCCACGGCCCGCTGTGCTGCGGCCTCAGCTCTGGGTATGCGGTACCCGGGCATCTGATGGACCTGCTGCCAGGGGGTCTCCTGGTTTCAACTTTTATCCCTCTATTTCCTACACAGCAGCTGCATAGAGCTTTAATTTGTTTTTTGCAGAGAGCTTTTTAAATACATGTCGATTATCCTCTCCTGCTCAAACCATGTCAATGGCACTGCAGAGCCCACTAGCCCAGGTCAGAGTCTGACCCTCAATGGCTTCCTGTCACCCTAAGAATAAAACCCAAGGGCTGCTGACGAGATCCCACTGGACCTTCCTTGCCTGTCCCTATCTCTTTGTCCCTTCTGCTCAAGCCTCCCTTGTTTCTCTTCAGCCAAATTGGCCTCCCTTCCAGTGGACACACAAGCTCACTTGTGCCGAAGGGCCTGTGCACTAGCTACTTCCTCTGGCTGGAACGCTCTTCCCCAGATCTCTGCACCACTGGCTCCTTCTTCACATTCGGGAGTCACCTCTAACATCCTCTCCTTGGTGAGACCATCCCGGGCCACCTGAAGCAGCCTCGGGAAATGTGAGTAGCTTTGATATCACAGGGGTCAGGGAGTGCTCCTGATGTTGAGAGCTCCGGGGCCACTGCTCCATAGGGTGTGAGAAACCAAATGCCAACAGTGCACCTTACACACACCAGTGCACCTGGCGCTCGCTGAAAGCAAACTGCGCGAGTGCATGGGCCCTGCTGTGTCCCGCGCTGCACCCCCAGCACCCATCATGGCACCCAGCACTCAGGAGGGGGTCAGAGTGTGCCTGCGGGGTGACTGGGAAGGGGTCACCTGGAGGGAAGCCTGCAAGGTGGCAAAGCATGGCGTCCAGGGAGGAAAAGGACTTGGGGAGAGAGAAAGGTCACTCCCATGAGGGACAGGGCACCCTCCAGGGCCTGCCCTCTGCCATGCGATACTTCCTCCCATAAGATCTGGACCAGGATGTGAATCAGTAGAGCAGGTAAGAAAGCTTGCTCCTAAGGGTATACTGGGTGAAATGAGAGAGTATCGAGTATTATGCTATTTTATTTTTTAACCATGTGTGTTTTGATCCCCAAAACAAAGATAAAATTTCTAAAAAGGAAGATGGGAAGCACATTGTTTCCCCTGGGCCTCCCCCAGGCCTGCTCCTATGGGAGACGGCGAGGCATTGTCCGGGTGTCAGGTGTAAGTCTTTGCAACTCAGGCAGTCCTGGGCTGGTGGGGAGCAGGGCCCCTCCTTCTCACCCCCACATTCCCTTCTCTTCTACCATCCGCTTTTCCCTAACTTCATCCACTTCCATCTAAATTTAATACTTCGTATTAGGAGTGACAGCCAATGAAGTTAAAATAAGTCACACGCACTTGAATTGAAATTATTTTGGAAAACACTACCGGTGCCTTTCTGTGAAGCGGGAAATATTCTTTACCTGCTGTCCAGTGGGGTAGCCACCAGTCACCTGTGGCTCCTGAGCACTTGAAATGTGGCTAGTATGACCGACGAACTAAATTTTCAAATTTAATTTGATTTCTATCCATTTCAAGAGCCACATGTAGCTAATGGTTAGCGTTCTCCAGGCATTTTGGTGTTCCTGCTGGATAAGAACAGCACGGGGCCAGAGCTACCATCCCGCTAGAATCATGCTAAGTTTCGTCTTAATAAAATATTTAAAATGAAGGAAATCCAATGTCCTCAAACTAATATCCAACCCCACTTCGATTCTGGCCTTGTCCTCTCACTCCCCCAGGTGGAGGAAACGAAGATGACAGCATTGCCTGGATTTGGGCAGCAGGGCTTCCCAGCAGTGGCCCTTCCTAGACCTGACCGGACCAGAAGCAGAGCCCCGGAAGTCTTAGCTGAACACAACATACCAGCAGGAAGGTGCAAGGCCATCACCTATAATGTGTCAAGTTAGACACCACTGAGCCCTGACCTTTGGGCACCCGATGTTTTAAGGAAACACTGGAGACTTTTTACAGTGGAAATCTTTCTTTCTTTTTTTTTTTTTAGTGGAAATCTTTCACATGAATTTTCCCTGTGACTTGGGGAAATATCACCATGATTCATGTTGGTGGCAGACTGACTCACACAGCAGATGCAGGTGGAGAGCTCTGCACCCGGACACGCAGGGCTACAGGCGTGCACTCACCCCGCAACAGCTTTAACATGGGAACCCTGTGCTTTTTCCATGAATTGGAAAACTTTTATAAATGATTTCATGTCATTCACTGAACTCTTTCTAGAATTATGTATCCTGTAAATGGAGCTTTTCCTGAAGAGGGAGAGGGGTACAACACATGCCTAAGGTCCAACACACTTTCTGGGGCTCCATATTTAATGGTGACCTTGTGTTTGCTGAGGGGCTTTAAAGCATCTATTTCCTCTGGTTGGGTCTTTACAAGAAATGTGCTCCATCTTGTCCCATGTCTTCAGCAGCTGCAGGGTGTGATGGATGGAGGGCCAACTCACTCCCAAGTCTACCCAATGCCCATGAGCAATGGGTGGGACACGTTGTTAACACCAGAAACGGTCAACATTTAAGTTCTTAACAAGTGACAACAATGTTCTTTTTGTCTTTCCCAGTGTTTGTACAGCAAGACACAAAACTTTCTAATATATATATAAAACTTATAAAATAGTTTAAAAAATATACAGTTCACCCTTAACGCAGGTTTGAGTTGTGCAGGCCTACTTTTACACAATTTTTTTCAATAAGTTCACTATGTTTATATGTATTTTCTGTTAGCATTTTCTTTAGCTTACTTTATTGTAATAATACAATATACAATACCTGTACGATATCAGACGTGTTAATTGACTGTTCATGTTACTGGTAAGGCTACCTGTCAACTACGAATAGGCTATTCGTAGTTGTTATGGGGGAATCAACAGTTACACAACAGATTTTTCAGTGTGTACGCTGGGGGGGGGGGGCGTTGTGATTGGGACCCCTAGTCCCTATGTTGTTCATGTATATGTATGTTCTACTGAGAAAAGTTCTCCAAATAAACTAAAAAAAAATACAAAGCACTGAAAATCATATCGGAAACCTATTTAAAGATAAATCCTATTTTGAACTGCTTTAATTAAAACAAGATCTTTTGAGACTATACATCTTACCACCAACCTCTGGTGCTATATAAAGGCTAACTAAAACCAAAACCAAAAACCCTCTTCTTAAAATGTTCACAGGACATTAGAAAAACACCCAAGTACCATAATCTTTTGCTTTAGTCCACTGCTGTTTATTTAAAACAGATTGTACTGAAAGAAAACTCTGCATCAAAATTTCTTTAGAGGATCGAAAGATAAAGAAACATATTTTTTTCTTTCTAATTTATCATATCAGAAAACCAGCAAGCTCACTGATTGGAAGCTCCCTTTCTTCCTGAGAACTTTTTTTTTTTTTTTTTTTATTTATGATAGTTACAGAGAGAGAGGCAGAGACACAGGCAGAGGGAGAAGCAGGCTCCATGCACCGGGAGCCCGATGTGGGACTCGATCCCGGGTCTCCAGGATCGCGCCCTGGGCCAAAGGCAGGCGCCAAACCACTGCGCCACCCAGGGATCCCTCTTCCTGAGAACTTTTAAAACCCACCAACACACACTTCTTGCCTCCAGGTCCTCACATACACGGCAAGTGCAAAGAAGAACCAAGCTAAATTGCTGTCCTCGAGTGCTTAATCTAGTTAGGGAGGCAGATCGAGATAAACAAAAGTTGTCCAAGGCAGTATAAAAGTTAAGTGACCGGTAGAGCCAATAACTGTTATATGAATTTAAAAAATGGAAAAAACATGGGCCAAGATGGTGAGAAAAGCTTCCTTTAAATTTCAGAATAAATGAACCTGAGCTGGAACTCAGATGACAAAGGGAGTAAGGGGGGGCAATGAGCATGTAAAGGGCGTTCAACAAAACAAGGCTTGGGGGGCTCCTGGAGACACTTTCTAGGGTCCGTGCTTTTACAACACAAAGACATGATTTGCCTTTATAACCATCATTATGCCAATTTTTCACAGGCTGCAAGGAACAGGATATCAAAACAGACAATGCAGGAACAACTCAAAAAGCCAGCTAGCTTCTATGAAGCCAGACATGAAAGGAATTTGCAAAAACATGGTGCAATGCCATTTTTCTCAGAGAATTTTTGTGAATGGTTAGTTCTCGTAAAAACATGCTGCTTATGTCAACATGTACTGGGTGTGTTACTATTAGATGAATTCATGAATATTCTTACAATTTGTTTTAATTTCTAGTAAGAAAAGTTATCAGCTAAAGCTGACCTAAATAAAAGCTCTTCGGGGTCCTAATTTTTAAGAGTGTAAAGGGGTGCTGATGCTCTTTAGGTTTGAACATTGCTATTCTAAAGGAGGAATGTGTGTCAGGCATGATTTGCAAGTGAACGTACATCCTCTGTGGAGAGGTTTTCCTAGGACAGTGGTCTCACCGGGGGCTCTTTTGCCCTCCAGATGTCTGGGAATGTCTGGAGGCACTGTGGGTTTGTCAAAACTGGAGGGTGGGGGGGGGACCAGTGGCATCTTGTGGGGAGGGCCGAGAGTGCTGGCAAACCTCCGCCAGTGCGCAGTCTGCAGGGCAGCCCTGCGGGAAGCATCTGGAACATGTGTCAACAGCCCTGAAGGTGGGGTGCCTGTTCAGTACAGCAGATCTCACCTGGGAGGTACTTTAGGGTCTGCCCAGTGCCCTGCTTGTCATATGGAGCAGGAGCGAGCCCTGGAAAGGGATGGGAAGCTCACAGAATCTGCCCCTAACTCACATGCCCTCCAATCCACTGCTGATTATCCCCTCTGCAGAGCCTCTGTCCTGAACACCAGGACTCTAAGCAAAGACGATGCAGCGTGGCTGGGAAAGTGGGCCAAGGCTTGGTGATCAAAAGCAGGAAATTCTACCCCTATATGTAATAGTTACTTAGGAATTGAAAAAAAAAATCTTAAAGTACTGGTTCTTTGGGTCCTGAGTTTCACTGGAGTCCGGTTTAGGGTTGTGTGGAGAAAAAGTGGGAAGAGAATGATGGGCAATGAATGTGGCGGGAAAGCCCCCCGCCCCGCAAGAGCCCGGGCTCAGAATTCAGCCTGTAGACCGTGGCTTTGGTGTTATAGGGGAGAAGAGTTGGGGACTCTCATTGCAGGAGGTGATGATCACAGCTGCCTCCCCAGGAAACACACCAACCAACAAACCACTTCCACTGTCCTCCGGCACTCAAGTTAAAATTCCTGCTACACAGCCGAGACTACAAAGTCCAATTTTCTTAAAAAGATACTCTTCACAAAAATGTTATCTATGTTACCATGTAATGGGTGTTGTTGTTAGATGAATTACTATTATTGAAATTTCAGTTTTAATTTCTGAGACATAAGTCTACCAGCTACACCTATGGGACTTCAGTAAGCCTGGCCCCTGCTCTCTGCAACACCAAGGTGGGTTGGAGGGGAGGCAAAGGGACAGATCATAGAGAGAAAAATGTCATTACTAAAAGTAGAACATGTCAAGATAAGCTAACAAGTTGGGGAGAGGACCATTCAAGTTTCTTTCAAACAACAGATGTTATGTACGAGTTGCTGTAGAGACTTTCAAACAAAGCTAAGCTGAAGCAGGACATAAAATTCGTGACCAGAGAACAACACTCAAAACAACCTTTAATGTGCTTAAAACAAATCACTTTACAAAGACTATTAACACTTTTAAAAGCAAACTGGACACAGTATACAAATTAAAACTACACAAAAAAATTACTGTGGCACGGTCTGATCTTCCAAAATGGACTTCACAAACCTGAGCAATTTATTAAGATTCTGGATATTGATAAAACATGCCTAGTTATGTTTGCACAGCTCTGAAGGTTACACTGAGAACAGGTGCTCAGAGCTGAGTTCTCCAACTTCCTGTTCCCCAGGAGCCCACCTGCAGCCTCACTCCCCAGAAGCATATCATGAAATAGACCCATTAGGACTGGGCAAACTTTGGTTTCCAGGACACATGTGGGTAAGTCAAATTTAAACATCCTACTTGAAAGAGAAGAGAATAAAACAAAACAAAACAAACATATCGATACACATCATTCAAGGAAGCAAGAAATTTCTAGAAAAGTGTGCACAGCAGCAGCTATGACCTTTAATAGTATTTTGTTACATCAGAAGATATTCTCTGCCACACATCCTGCAGGAAAAATTTCTTTCTTTCAAGAGGGGCCATGCCTCATCTATCCCATATAGTTAAAAATGGCCAAATCTGAGACTCATCATATTTTTAAAGGTGAGGTACTAGGGCCACAGAAGTCAGGTGACATCACTTAGTGGCAATCAGGAGTCAGCATTTTTACTACCTAATCCCCAGGTGAAAACACTTGCCCCTCATCCTTCCGACTAACCTCCCCAGGCTGTCTTTTTTTTTTTTTTTTTTTCCCCAGGCTGTCTTTTAAGAAAAGAGCATTCTGCAGTTCCACGAGACTAGGTTACAGCCAGCCAGAATTTTAGTACAAGGACTTTCCCATTCTTGAAGTGGTGTGTTAAGTCAAACCACCACAGGCCAGGTTCTGTTCTGCTTTTCTCTGTTGAGGTGATTTCCCAAAAGCCTGGCTACTCTGCCCTGGATGGACACCTGTTCTGTGTGGCCCTCGGGCTGGGAAGCCCTGAATATGGTAACTGCTCTCACACAGGTGAGTTCATGGGTGGAGCCGAGGGAGAGCCAGCTGTGAAAGTAGCGTGACATTGAACAGGTCTGAAAAGCAGCACGGGAATAGCAGTCCTATTTGAATTGTTCAGGTTAAAATATTCATGTTCAGAGTAACGTTGACAGGAGAGGGAAAGAGTGCACAATGAGGGTTTCATGCACCTGAGTGGGTCAATCGTATTTGGTCACTGCGTGGAACCAGATATGAAGTGAGATGAAGGCTGAGAAGCAAAACAATTAAAAACAAAACAAAACAAAACAAACCAGGCTCAACCCAAAGTTCATATGAGAATATTGAAGTGCCTCAATTTGTGTTCCCGCAAAAATAATTTACACAGTGACCTGCCAACTGTCATGCTTAACATGCCATGTTGCCTCTGGGATCCTTATGAGGAAGTAGTGAAGGGCCCACCATTTCAGTATTTTTCAGTGGTAATTTCAAGCTCTGTAGCTCCAGCTCTTAGTAGCACTAGAAAAAATACAAAAAGACAAGTGGGGCATCACACTCAGGCACTGCAGGCCACACCTCAAGAGTCTTAAGCATCTGACAGTCTAGGAACCCAATCCACCTTAAAAACACGCATTCTAATTATGAGCGGTTTCATTATCTCTGAGTTAACTGATAGATTTTTGAGGTTCAGACTCAAAATCATTCATCCTTAGAGTCACGTTCTCTCTGCTACAACAGGAATAAATGAACCATACACACTGATATTCTTTGTCACACCAGCAGTGAGAGGAGACAGGTACGTAAGCAAGAAAGGTTTGGGGGAGGGCTGGGAGCCTTAGCAGTTTTAGTGAAATATCAGTAAACAAGAAAAAAGAAAATACACCCTCGCGGGGTGGCCAAATTTCATTTAAGTCAATGTAGTCAAAAAAGTGACACGGAAGGAAGCAAGTCAAAAGCAGGAATACCACAGTAAAACGTGATTATGTGCTAAAATAAAGGGCAGGGAAAGACTGGCATGGATAATCCCCAACTACTGATATTTAAGAAACCTTTGGATTTCTGTTTTTTTTGCTTTGGGGAGGGTGACAGATTTGCTGGAACAGACCACCTGCTCAAGAGGACGGAGGCTTGGAATGCACCAAATGATAAGGAAAAGATACCCCCCTCCCTCCGCCGGGTTAAGGAAAAAAAAAAAAAAGGCTACTGCCTATAATCAGCAGTTAACTGTGTTTTCCAGACGACTCTGAACTCATTCTAATTCGACTTATAAGAAGGGGTCTGACACTTGCAAATTAATGTCATCTGTGATAAGACCAGGGACCTCGATGATCCAGCTCTGGAGAACGTGACAATCAAGCAATTCTCCGCTACCAATGATCCAAAAGGGCCTGTCAGCTCTGCCTGGGTCCAGACGGCTCCAGAATCCTTAGCCTGAGGTTCTAGTTCAACAACTACTCACAAGGAAGAAAAGGCAAAGTGCTGACTCTGCAAATATTCTCAAAGCACAACTGTGCCAAACAATGACATCAACCCCACTAGGTAGACACAGTCCTCACGGAGCCCACAGGTGAGAAGGGAAAGAAGTCAGAACTGGCCAATGGAGAGAGGAAAAAAAAAAAAAAACAAGTGAAAAGATGAGGGAGGATTGTAAACAGTAAGGTACCAACACTACTGGGGAAAGAGGCTCTGGGAATCGGACATCAACAGAGGAGCCAGTGTGAGACTGAAGCAGCGAAGACCGCACCAGGGTAGCAAAGGTGATGGAAGGAGGAGCCACGGAGAGGGACGGACCTGACCTGGCGGCTTGTGAAGGAAGGAAGGGGAGGGTCTGAAAGCTAAAACGAGCCTGAACAACAGTGGTGAAACCAGTCTCTGCAGGAGGGCTGCTGCCTATGAGGTGGGGGTTAGGAACTTAATACCAGCCGCCCAGATTACACCTTCCATCTCTCTTTTCCCAGCCCGAGATATTAAAAACTGAAAGAACTGACGTTTCAGGTCATGAGAAAGACTACGAGGAAAAACTCATGCAGGGAAACGTTCTAGAAGAGCCTGGTTTCCTCCACACTGTTTTTCTGCCCTTAGAGTTAAAACGTGTTCATGAAGGGGGGGGGGGGGGGGGAGGGAAAGGGAATATCGGAGAGCAGTTACCTCTGATTCTATTATGTCTTGTCCTTCTTTTGAACTTTTTCCACTTTTCCCTGCTTTTGGTGATTCCTGGGAAACATCAAGCAAATCAATTAGGCTTCTCGGTTTTTCGACGGCTACCCATCAGATAAGCCAAAGCGCGGCTTTAAAAACGGACTCGCGCTGTTTAACCGGCGCTCCGGACCATTTTAATCGGTACCATCGAGAAATCCCGACTCCTGTTGGAGACACACCAGGGCGAGGCGACTCCCCCGCCCCCAGATTCAGACCCTCCCTGTTTGCTCGACGTGTGCTTGGCGTCGGAAACTTGAGGCAGGAGCCGAGAAGCGCACGTCTGCGGGGTCCCCAGCACATCCCTTCCGGGCCTCGCACCCTAAACCCCGAGAGCTGGGATTTCGGGCGGGATCCGAGGCGCTGGCTACCGGGCTCCACCTGGAGCAGCAACGTACCCCCCACCCCCAGATGCAACGCAGCACACTCACAGCCATCACCGCCGCCACCCGGGATAATAATAGTATTTCAGAGCGTCCCCCCGGAGAGGAGGCAGGTCTTCACCGCAGCGGGGAGCGGGCTCCATGGGCTCCCCTCCTCCGGCCCGGGGTCCCTCCAGCCCCCGCCCCGGGCCAACCACCTCCGGCCGCACCTGCCCCCGCCCGCGCCCCCGCCCCGCGCGCCGCCCCCGCCGCCGCCCCCGCCCCGCACGCCGGCCCGGGCAGTCGCGACCCCGCAGCCCGGGCGGCGCCCCCGCGCCCTGGGACCCCGCCCCGCGCGGCCCCTGCCCCTCCCCAGGCGGCCGGCGGCCCGGGCCCGGACTCACTTTCTCCTTCTTGTTTTTATTCGGCATGGCTGGTGCTCACCGCCGCCGCCTGCGCCCCGCAGCAGCAGCAGCAGCAGCAGCGCCCCCGCCCCCGCCCCCGCCCCGGCCGCCGCGACCCCCGGCCGCCGCCGCCGCCGCCGCCCGGGGACCGAGTTGCTCGCTCGCCCGCACTTCCCCTTCTCCAGGCTCCCACAGGCTGCGGCAGCCGCGGCGGCGGCGGCGGCGGCGGCAGCGGCGGCGGCGGCGTCTCTCCGCCCCTCCCCCGGCCCGCCCCGCCCCGCCCCTCCCCCCGGCCCAGGCCCCGGCCCCGGCCCGCCGCCCCCGCCCCGCCCCGCCCCCGCGCCGGCCCCGCCCCCCGGCTCCAGGCCGCTCGCCATTGGCCGACGCGCCCTCACGTGCCCCAACGCTCCCCCCGAGGCCCCGCCCCCGCGCGCGGCCCCGCCCCCGCGGCCCTCCTCCCCGCGCCGCGCCGCGCTCCGGCTCCCGGGGCCTCGTCGGCGGTGCCTGTGTGCCGCGGCGGCCACGGGGCGGCCGGGGGAGCCGAGCCCAGGCTGGGAAGCGGGCGTGGGGCTGCGCGCGGCGCAGGCGCGGGACGGAGACAGCAGGGGGCGAGCCAGGCGTGCAACAGGCACGCTTGAAACGGACGGCAGCAACTACTGCAGCCGGCGGGACGTGGGCAGGCGCGACCGGAGGCCTCCGGACCTCGCCGCCGCCGCCGCCGCCGCCGCCGCCGCCGCGCTAGCCAGGCTCCCAGGCGCCCGCGCGCCGGCGCACAGGACGGGATGCGGAGGCCCGCGGCCGCGCGAGCGGCGGTTTCGCTGGACCCCCGCCGGCCCCGCCCCCGGCCGGAGGCCCCGCCCACACGGCGCCGGAGGCCCCGCCCCCGAGCCCCCCTCTGTCTCCCCCCACGTCTGGCCCCGCCCCTCAGGTCAGGCTCCCGCTGCGCCAATGGGGTTTGAGTTTACTCTTTGCTTTGGCTTGAGCGTAAACCACGTGAGGAGGCTTCTGCCTCGTGACCAGGGCGTCACGTGACGCCCCTCTCCGCGCTCGCCGCTCTGGGGCCCGGCGCTCTCCCGGGGAAGGAGGGCGACTCTGATGAGCTACTAACGCAGCGTGTCTGGTGGCACAAACTCCGGGGACCGCTCCTGAGAGGCGTGGAGGCTCGTCGCCCAGAAATGTGTAGGGCGATGAGGCGCTGGGACTGGACGGGCTCCCGTGTGACGGGCGCGGCCACGCCCCTGCCGCCCCGGGGGCCCGGCTGGATCTTCTTGGAGATCGTTGCGCCCCGTTGGGCACCCGGTTTTCGCTCTTGAAAGTTGCTAGGCAAAGCATTTTCGGTTATTTTGTTCTTCGCCGCGACGGGAGGGCTAACAGAAGAAGGAGAAGGAAAAGATCTAAAGTGAGGAGTGTCGTGGGAGGTCCTGAAAGTAAGTGCTGCCCGCAGGTGTCTGAATCCGCGTCTGCAGGCGGGTGTCGGCAGGTGAACGGCCGTTTGTGCACAAGAGGCGGTTTTAAGTGGTTTCATCGTTGCTCAAAAACAAATAGTTAAAAAAAACAACAACAGGGGGTGTAGAAGAGTGTCCTCCATTAACTTAGTTACGCTTCATTTTTAAAATAAAGCACATGCTAGCGTACATCCGTATCAGAAAGGAGTCGCTCTGCACCTGCGTGTGACCATGAGGCTCTAAGGGAGCCGAGGGTCTTCTCGGAGGCATGTCTGTGCCTCGGGTATCCTCGTGTTGTAGCTCCTGCTGCGTGTCGCGCATCAGTCGCTCAGCAGACATTTGTGTGATGCCCACTGTGTGCAAAGCACGGGGCAGGGGAATCCACCAGGGACAAGGCACTGCCCTTGTCGGCTTGCACGCCCCATCCTGGAGGTAGAAGCAAGAACGCCAGCGATCAGAAGGATGTAGCATTCCGCAAGTCCACGTGGGCTGGGCCGAGAGGGTCTGGCTCAGCAGCACGCGAGAGCCCTGCACAGGAGTATTTTGTCATGGCTAGAGGTGAGAGTCAGAATCGGAAGCCTCTGACTGGTCTTGCCAAGGAATTGGACTTTTTTTTTTTTTTTTTTTTTTTTTGGAATGTGACTTAGGGTCACTGAAGGATATTAAACTGGGGAGTGACATACTCACATGTGCACGAGGAAGACATCTGTGGCAGGCATGTTGGGGGTGGAGTAAAGGCAGCAACCTTTAGGAGAGCAACCAGGATGGAGTTAGGGTCCAGGTGTGTGCCAGGGCATGGCAGAGGCGCAGGCAGCAGGAAAGCCTGCTGGAAGGCAGGTTGTTCCCTAAGTAGCTGCAGTGTGTTCAAGTGGCCAATTTGAGTTCCTGTCCTAAATTTTGATTTACTGGTTCAAACAGGCAGGACAGATGGCCCAGTCAAGAAGATCTAACTGGGGGAAAAAAAAAAAAAAAAAAGGTCTAACTGGAAATAAAAGAAGGAAAGATCTAGGTCCAGAGGCATACAATACTCAGTAATCTTACTTGCCACCAAGCGGACAGTGGTTTGATGTGTGGTGCTATTGAGTTCCAAAGACACCCCCGAAGATTGCCACCTCAAGGCCCAAGAACACCCAAAGAGCTCTGTTAGATGAAGAAAAGCCTCCTGCTTGGCTCTTGAGGAGCTTTGACAAATGCCAGGAGCCAGTTGCTCCTGCTAGCTGGGAGTAAACACCACCCAGTCCCGCAGCACATCATGCCCAGAGTCCTTCCCTAAGCAACTAAAACCTCTAGGGAGATTCTGAAAACTTAAAGTTTCACAGGTTAGTTCTAAAACAATCTATGAACGTTCTAAAAAAGTGTTCTAAATATTTCAACAAGTTTCTAATGCAAGTAGTAAAGAAAAAGGGAAATGATCCCAAAATTAATTTCATTTTCCTGTAAGTGGGATGAAAAACAGTCCCCTCCTTTTTCCCTCCCAAATCCCCAAGTCCAGTGGAAGCAATAAGACAGGACAGAAATAACCCAAGGTGGAGAGAGAATGCCCTTAGAGCATTATAGATGCTGGATAAGGAGGTTTTGGAGAGAGGAGGGCTCCTTCAGAGACGCAGGCAGCAGGAAGCCTGCTGGAAGGCAAGTTGTCCCTAAGTATCTGCAGTGTGTTCAAGGGGCCAGTGTGAGTTCCTGTCCTAAATTTTGATTTACTGGTTCAGGCAGGACAGATGGCCCAGTCAAGAAGGTGTAAGTGGAAATAAATGAAAGAAATATCTAGGTACAAAGGCATACAGGGCTCAAACAAATGGGAGACAGAGAGGAAAGTGTGCTGGGGCTGATAGTCTGGGAGCTGTCCCTATTCCCACTCCTCCCACAAACCCTCAACCTGATGGTTCTTAAATAGGGGTGATTTTGTTCCCCAGGGGACACCTGGCAGTATCTGTACACATTTTTGATGGTCACAACTGGGAGTGTGTGTGTGTAGGGTGCCACTAGCATCTAGTGGTTAGAAGCTAGGGATGCTGCTAAATATCCTACACTGCACAGGGCAGCCCCTCGTAACAAAGCATCCTCCCGCCCCAAATGTCAACAGTGCTGAGATGGAGAAACCTGGGTCTAAACCCACGTCAAACGGATGTGATGCAATCCACCCTTTCCCCTTTGTGGTTACCGAGAGCTGCAGAAGGTAATGGGTGTGAAAGCCAGAACTGTGTTTACAGGCCTCATTTAAGAAGAAATTGTCCATCTGGACAGAACTCTGTAGTTTGCTGAATGTAACACGCACACACAGTCTCTCTCTCTCTCTCTCTCTCTCTCTCTCTTCCTCTCCCTCTCCCTCTCTCATCATTTTTCTGTCCTTGACAGAAAACCTAGAGAAAGAAAAGGTCAGCTGTGTCTTAGAAAGATGAGAGCAACACTCTGCTACAGTCCAGGTCCTGACCGCCTCCCAGGACAGCTGCACTGGCCACCATCAGCGTTAGAGCTGAAAGGTGGTGAGACAGCCTTTCCAAAACCATTCTGAATTGTGGTAAAATACACATAATTAAAAATTCAGGGGCAGTCCCGGTGGTGCAGCGGTTTAGTGCCGCCTGCAGCCCAGGGTGTGATCCTGGAGACGCAGGATCGAGTCCCACATCAGGCTCCTTGCATGGAGCCTGCTTCTCCCTCTGCCTGTGTCTCTGCCTCTCTCTCTCTCTCTCTCTGTGTCTATCATGAATAAATAAAATCTTAAAAAAATAAAATTCACCACGTTATCCATTAAAATGTACAGTTCAGTGCTGGTAAGTATATTCATATCTTCACATCCAATTTTTTTTTTTCATCTTGCGAAACTGAAACAGCCCTCATTCCCTGCTTCACCCAACCCTGGAACCCACCATTCTGCTTTCCATCTCTTTGGATCTGACAACTCTAAGTACCTCGTATAAGAGGAATCATACAGTATTTGTCCTGCTGAGTCTGGCTTATTTCACTTGGTGTAATGTCTTCAAGGTTCATCTGCATCGTAGCATGTGATAGAACTTACCCCTTTTTAAGGCTGAGTAATATTCCATTGTGTGGGTAGACCACATTTTGTTTATCCTTCATCCTTTGATGAACACTTGGGTTGCGTCCACTTCTTGGCTATTGTGAATAATGTTGCTATGAACGTGGGTGTGCGGATACCTCTTTGAGACCGTGCTTTCAAATCATTGGTATATACCCAGAAGCAGAGTTGCTCGGTCATATGGTGATTCTATTTTTAATTTTTTGAGTGTCCTTCATGCTGTTCACAGTGGCTGCACCATTTTACATTCTCACCAACAGTGCACTAGGGTTCCAATTTCTCCACAACTTCAGCAACACTTGCTATTTTATTTTATTTTATTTTATTTTATTTTATTTTATTTTATTTATTTTATTTTTTTATTTTATTTTATTTTATTTTATTTTATTTTAATTTTTTTTTTTTTGATAATGGCTAACCTGACTGGTAGGAGGTGATATCTCATTGTGGTTTTCATTTGCATTTCTCTAGTTATTAGTGATATTGAGCATCTTTTTATATGCTTGTTGCTATTTTTATACCCTCCTTGGGGAAATACCTAGACAAGTCCTTTGTCCATTTTTAAATTGGGTTGTTTGATTTTTTTTTTGTTGTTAAATTGTAGGAGTTCCTTAAATATTCTGGTTGTGAACTCTGGTCTGAATCGTATTTTCTCCCATTCTGTAGGATGACTTTTTAGTCTGTTGATTGTGTTCTTTGATGCACAGAAATTTTAAATTTTGCCGTCGTCCATTTTTCTCTTTTGCTGTTTGTGTTTTTGGTGCTCTGTCCAAGGAATCATTGACAATTCCAACGTCAGGAAGCTTTTCTCCTTTTTTTTTTCTGAGAGTTTTATAGTTTTAGCTCTTATGTTTAGATCTTTGATCCATTTTGAGTCAATTTCAGGTTCATTATTTTGCATGTGAATATCCAGTTTTCCCAAAACCATTTCTTGAACAGACTGTCCTTTTCCCCATGAGTGGTCTTGGCATCCTTGTTGAAGATCATTGACTGTCTATGTGAGGATTTATTTCGGGGCTCTTTATTCTAGTCTGCTCTCTCCCATTGCCTGTCTTTATGCCAGCCTGCTCTTCTGATTACTGTAGCTTTGCATAATATTTTGAAACCAGGAAGTGTGAGGTCTCCAACTTTGTTCTTCTTTTTCGAGATCACTTTGGCTATTCAGGATCCCTTGAGATTCCACATGCATTTTGAGATGGATTTTTCTTTCTTAAAAAAATTCCATTGGGATTCTGATATTGCATTAAATCTATAGATTGCTTTGGGTAGTTTTGATACATTAAGAACATTAAGCCTCTCACGCCATAAACACAGGATGTCTTTCAATTTATTTGTGTTGTCTTTAATTTTTTCAACAATGTTTTACAGTTTCTGGTGCATAAATCTTTTACATGTTAAGTTTATTCTAAAGTATTTTCTTCTTGATGCTATTATAAATGGAATTATTTCCTTAATTTCTTTTTTGGAGTGTTTGTGTTTAGTCCATATAAACACAACTGATTTTTATATATTGATTTTTGTATCCTGCAACTTTGCTGAATTCATCGATTAGTTTTAACCATTTTTTACAAATGGAATTGTTAGGGTTTTCTGTATTGTAAGAGCATGTTGTCTGCAGAGATAAGTTTACTTTTTCTTTTCCAATTTGAATGCCCTTGCTTTCTTTTTCTTGCCTTGTTGTTCTGGTTGGAACAATTGCTGTGCTGAATAGAACCAGTAAAAGTCATCATCCTTGTCTTCTTCCTGATCTTAGAGCAAAAATGTTCAGTTGTTCACCTTTGAGTATAAAGTGAACTATTGGCTTTTTATATATAGCCATTATTGTAATGAAGTAGTTTCATTCTATTCTTAGTTTATTGAGTGTTTTTATCAGGGAGTGTTAAATTTTGTCAAGTGCTTTTTCTGCATCAATTGAGATGATCATGTGTTTTTTTCTTTTATATTGTTGAGTAGTATATTCTAGCAATTGATTTTCGTATGTTGAACCATCTTTGCATTTCAGAAATAAATTCGAGTTGGCCATGATATATAGTCTTTTTAATGTGCTGCTGAAATCTTTTTGCTAGTATTTTGTTGAAGATTTTTGTATTGATATTTGTCAGGGATATTGTCTAAATTTCTTTATTATAGCATATTTGTCAGGCTTTGGCATCATGCTAATTTCATTGAATGAGTTTGGAGGTGCTCTTTCCTCTTGAATTTTTTGAAATAATTTAAGGACTGATGTTAATTCTTCAATTTGTTTGGTAGGATTCACCAGTGAAGATGGTCCCGGGCTTTTCTTTGTCAAGAGGTTTTTGATTGTTGATTCGATGAGATTGTCTTTTCAGGATATATATTTTAACTTCTGCGTCTAAACAAATTTCCCTTCCAGAGGACTAGTCCTTCACTTTCAAAAGTTATGTGCTTTTTATAACCATGTACTTTCCTCAGAAGATTGTTAGAACATGGTTTTGGAAGAGTAAGCTCTGAAGTCATTACTTTATTGCCATGTACATTTTCTTCTTAAATAGAAAAACAAAAACAAAAACAAGCAAACCTTGACAATATTCTCAACTTAACTTGGCATACAATGATTTCTGGTGTCTCCAGATAGCAAATGTACTCAGAAGATAAAGAAGAGTTGCCACCATTTCAGGTATGTAAGAGGACGTGGACTGTGCAGCAGCCTTTATCAAACCATGAGTTCTGACTCACAGTAGACAGATAGATCCAGGACTAATGACAGAAGGTCTTTAATCTGGTAAGCGCCCAGATAGGGAGGTCAACAGGCCCTGGCAGCTGCGAATTCATGGGAAAGGCAGAGAATTGGTACAGAGGATCCCAAGTCCTGCCACTTGCTGTTTGCACATGTTGTGCAAGTTTGCAGGGCTGAGTTTCTGTGGTTTCTCAAAGTTGTGATAACCTACCTAGGCTAGAAAAAAAAAACCAAACAGTTGGACCCAGGATTCCACCAACTGGCCCAACAGGGCTCCTAGAGTCCTCAGGGGTGTTCCTCAGTGAACCTGTGATGTGCCAAAACAGCACTGACTTTGAAGTTAGAGCCATCTCCCACTTTCATCCATCTCTCCAGCCACCCATTCATTCTTTACTGAGCCTTACTAGCCATGTCTTGTTCACTTAATCACTATGGGGCTTGGCTCCCTCATCAACTCCATGGAGATTAAAAATGCCCCCTTGAAGGCCAGGGAGAAATGGGATGGGGATGAAGGAGTGTACCTGTTGTGATGAACACCAGATGATGTACAGAAGTGTTGCATCACTATATAGTACACCCGAAACTAACATCACACTGTATGTTAACTAGAATTAAAATAAAAATTTTAAAAAATGCCCCCCTTGAAGATCTTTGTAAGAGATGAGAAAAAACTTATATAGAGTTCCCAGCGCAAGGTCTGGTCAGAGCTGGCTTCATGGGTCTGTGACCTGTGTGGTCACTCTGGGCCACGTGCAGAACGCACCATGCTTTGGTTAATGCTCAGACATTATCATCTTGAAATTATTACTGTTTTTGGACAAGGGGCCCCACATGTGTTTGTGGAAGTTCCTTCCAATTTACAAAAAGCTGCAAAAATAAAGTCAGTGGAGAGAACACCCATATACCTTTTACTCAGATTCATGTATTGTTAACATTTTACCCCATTTGCTTTGTCTACAATTTTTTTTCTGATTCATATAAGTCACTTGTATTATGGCGCTTTCTCCCCAAATACTTGAGTCTGTATGTCCTAAGAATAGGGACATTCTCTTATATAAGCGTGACACATGAGTTTGCATTGATACAATACCGGAACCGACATCTCACATTCTAGTTTTGTCAGTTGACCAAGGTAGACCTTCCACCACACTGTTTCCCTCCAGTGTAGGATCCAGCCCCCAGGGTTAGGTGTTGCCCTGAATGGTCATGTCTCCTTAGCCTCCTTCAATCTGGAATTTTTCTATAACCTTTCATTGTCTTTATTGATGCTAACAATTCATTTTTTTATTAAAACTTTTAAAAAATTAATTTTTTTTTCAAGTCTGCTACATGCCCAGTGTGGAGCCCAACATGGGGCTTGAGCTGATGACCCAGAGATCAAGACCTGAGCTGAGATCAAGAGATGCTTAACTGACTGAGCCACCCAGGCGACCCTGATACTGACATTTGAAAAGAGTACAGCTCCTCCTCCCATTTTATATTTGAACATTCCTCATTTCCGTTGTCTGATGTTTCCTTTGATTTGCTTGAGGTTGTTGCATCTTTCTCGAGATCATGCTTCTGGAGACAGCAATGCCCTCAGCTTTTCATGGTGACTCCAGATGCTGGCCTGAGTCAAAATTTTGAAGCAAGAGCAAGTTTTCCTTGGGTGACCCTGACGTCCCTTTGTGCCTTCCTTTCCTGCCTACGTAGCCCTAATGCAAATCTGCTCTATGAGAAGAGTGTGTAACGCATCTATGCTGAGATAGAAGTAGGACCGTTTGGACCATCTTTCTGTGCTTTACCCTTTTGATCTGCATGAGCTCTGTCCCCGGCATGCACACAGCACTGCTTGGGCTTCCTCCGTGCCAAGGAATAGGAACCGCTCTAAGCTAACTTAAAGAAAAACTGGGGGCACCTGGATGGTTCCGTGGGTTAAGTGTCTGACTCGATCTCGGCTCAGGTCTTGATCTCAGGGTTGTGAGTTCACGCCTCACATTGCGCTCCATGGAGCCTCCTTAAAAAACAAACTGGAGGTCGGATGAGGGAGTCAGCCATGTCAGGTATCAGGAGAGAGCATTGCAGCGTAAGGACCAACCAGTGCAAAGGCCCTGAGGCATAAATTGACATCGGCAATGCAGTCTGACTTAGACCATGAAAGCGTCGCTTTGGCTGAAGGGCAAGGGCAGATGTGTATGAGGGTGGGTGGAAGAAGCTGGGATGCTAATTGGCAGCTTTCACAGCAATCGTGGCTGGGCATCAAGTTGACTTGAGCTATTTTTTCCATCATAAATTGCTGCTGGTACTGACTGGATAATTTCACGTCCTCATTATTTTCGGGCTCATTCTGCTGCTGAGATGACACTGACCAGCATGGTAATACTGTAAGCATTTTACAGACTGCCGCCTGAATTGGCTTTGACGTGATGGGGAAGGCCTCATTACAGCCGTGTGCCTTTTCTTTTTTCAAAATCTAACTTGTGCCAAAAGGAAAATACAGATTGCGCAGATTTGGGCAAGCACAGGTAAACAAGAGAAAGAAATGTTCATAATTTTTTATAACCCCATCTTCTGAAGACTGCTTTCCCTGTCTTGTGTATGTGTTTCCAGTTTTTTCCCAGTACATATATGTTTGTGTGTGTGTGTGTGTGTGTGGCATGAATGTGATCACACTAACCCTGCAGTTCCACAGCTGAACTGTGAGTCATGGCACCAAGACTTGCTCCTGCGGCTCAGTCTGTGGACCCTCCTGCCCAGGAAATGGGCTTTCTCTGGAATCTCCTGCCCCCGTATCACAATCCCCTTCATCCCCCTTCCTCATCAGAGCCCCTAATCTCTCCCTCTGTTGAGCCCCAGAGCGGGCTCCTCTCTGAGACCATATGTGCATCTCACACCGCCCACCACCACGTTGCTGACGTAGAGACCCTCCAGGGGCACGAGGGGCTCTAGTCCAGGGTCATCCTCCAGCCCTGCGTCTCTGACTCTGCCAGAGTCTCCTGTTTGCATCTCTGGGCTGGTGGATGTGGATGCCCTGACTCAACGTTGGTGGCCAAGGGGAGCCTTGGCTCAGACTCTCCTTCCAGATCTTTCCACCACTGGCTGCCTTGGGTGGAACATCCCTTGTTCTGACCCCTGGGGTCTGGCCCCAGTCTCCTCAGTCAGCATCCTGGTTTGGTCATCTACTCCCCAGAATAAAGAGTTGAAGTATCAGGAGTCTTTTCAGGGGCCCCCTGGACATCCATCGATTTCTCCCCTGATCAATTCTGCCCACTGTTGTCAGCGGCCTTCCTCTGACACGGGCTGGATCGGGTCACATCCATCTTCATCTTCTACGGCACCAGCAAGACAAATTGAACTCTGAGGCGTGCCAGGAGGGCCCTGTGAGCTCTGCCCCCACCTGAGCTCCATCCACCGCCCTCCCGGTTACCCCCCATCCCGCCACCAGCGTGGTCTGCTCTGCCTCCACCTGTGCTGGGCTTCCCCAGCCTCCTGACCTGTTGAAATCCTTCTTGTTCTTCAAACTCGGCTCAAAGTCCACTCCATCCCTGCCACTTGTCCCCTTCTCCTCTGGGAGCCACTCCCTTTTCTGTGGCTTCAAGCTCCTCTTAGCACCTGTCAGCCTTATCTGGCATTCTTGTGGGCTGCTCACCTGTCCACTCCCCATCTCTTGCCTGGGATCTCTCGCCTCTTGTGTGCTGGGCTCACTACTTCAGCCCGCTGTGCAGAGCCAGGCTGGGTCCGCACGCCAGCTCTCTACTTCCTATTCCCCACCGCAGGGAACGGCTGGACCTCTAGCCACGGTTGCCACATCTGTAAAATGGGCATAATATTTGTGCCTCCTGTAGACATCGGAATGAAAAAGACAAGGTGTGACTGAATCTCTCTCCCTGATGCATCTGTAACTCTGTTAGGGGCAGGAATCCCAGCACATGCATCTCGGTCTCCCCACCCCTCCCACCCCACCGTACCCCTCCCCTTCCGAGTACCGTGTGTGGTATGCAGAAGTCGCTCAATCAACGATCGTGGAACTGAGCTGTCAGGCAAGTCGTGTGCTCCTTGCATGAAAGATGCTTCCTGTATTCCCATGGCACCTGGCATATTGTAGCCGCTCAGTAAATGTGTTTCACACTGAACATGAGGGTGCATTCCTCTGGAACTTGAAGCCATGGCCTCACTATGTGTCAGCACGTTGTGGCCAACTGCTGACTCATGCTGGTTTCCTTGCATCCCGCAGGAGCAACGAAAAGTGGCATGAAGGGAAAGAGGGGCCATATGCCCAACAGATCTTCCCTGAGATGCTCGGCGTCTATAATTATTCACTGTTTGCAGGGAAAAGATGGCATTCTAATTTATGCGCTTGGCATTCTCGTTCTTGTCGTGCCCAAAACCTTTCTGCCCGGCATCACTCAGTGTCCACCCGCCGCAGAGGCTGCTTTCACCACAAATATTTGCCCTTCCCTTCCCTTCCTTTTCTCTCTTCTTTCCTTTCCTTTTTATTGAAGAATAAAGCAGAGCTCTCAAAAGACCAGTTTAAAATAATTTCCAGAGGTATTTGAATTATTAAGATTCTGCATGAAGCATCACATGAAATGCCTTTAATCTACAGTAGGCTACACCAGAGACGTGACGTAACTTCAAAACACGCTCCAAAGCCATGATCTGCCCCGTGCAAGGTGGGGTGAGTCCGCGAGAGTGCGCCAGATGCTGTCACTCGGAGCCCAATATCCTACACCCCACAAAACGAGGCTGGCCTGTGGTGGCACAAAATAAACGAGGCTATTTTGGACCCAAACTATGATTAGTTTTTCTGGATGTTGCTGAAGGCTATAAAATACTCAGCCCACCCACATATGACTTGTATGCTGAATAACCTGCAGCTGTTACAAATCCATATTAAATCAATTTTATGGGCATTTATTCAGTACCTACTCTGTGCTTGATGATGAGCCAGGGGCCGTGAGGACTCCTGGCTCCACTTGACAGGTGGACTCTGAACTGTGAGGACTCCATGGGCTCCACTTCACGGGTGGCTGGAGAGGGGCTCATGTCAGGGGCAAATAGAGGACATCGTGAAGTCGGTCCTGCAGACCCAGGCACCCAGACTCAGGCCCTGGCACACAGTAGGTGCTCCATGGTTGCTCCTGGCATGAATGAATTGACAGCACTCACCCTGTCCAGCACCTCCATGTGGTTATCTCATTCTGGGATGTCAACAGGGCAGGTGTATTAGTGTCCCAGGGCTGCTATTACAAAATGCCACAAAATGGGGTCCTTAAACAACAGGAATGTATTGGCTTACAGTTCTGGAGCCGAGGGGTGTGAAATCAAGGTGTCAGTAGGCTTGCCTCCTGAGGGCCTTGAGGGAAGGAGGTGTCCCAGCCCACCCCCCGCTGGCTTGCAGATGGCCATCTTCTCCCTATGTCATCCCACTATCCGTGTGTATCTGTGTCCCAGCTTCTCATCCTTTAAATTTTTTAATTTTTTAATTTTTTATTTATGATAGTCACAGAGAGAGAGAGAGAGAGGCAGAGACACAGGCAGAGGGAGAAGCAGGCTCCATGCACCGGGAGCCCGACGTGGGATTCGATCCTGGGTCTCCAGGATCGCGCCCTGGGCCAAAGGCAGGCGCTAAACCGCTGCGCCACCAGGGATCCCCCCAGCTTCTCATCCTTAAGAGGACACCAGTCCTATTGGATTAGGACCCACCCTTATGACCTCATTTCAATTTTTAAAAAATATTTTATTTATTTATTCATGAAAGACACACACAGAGAGGCAGAGATGCAGGCAGAGGGAGAAGCAGGCTCCATGCAGGAAGCCTGATGTGGGACTCAATTCCGGGTCTCCAGGATCAGGCCCTGGGCTGAAGGCAGTGCTAAACCGCTGAGCCACCTGGGCTGCCCTCAATTTTTTAATTAAAATTTTATTTATTTGTTTATGAGATAGAGACAGAGACACAGGCAGAGGGAGAAGCAGGCTCCTTGTGGGGAGCCCGATGTGGGACTCGATCCCAGGACCCCGGAATCACACCCTAAACTGAAGGCAGACGCTCAACCTTTGAGCCATCCAGGTGCCCCTGACCTCATTTCAACTTGATCATCTCTACAAAGACCCCATCTCCACATATGGTTTCGCTCTGAGGTGCTAGGTGGCAGGACTCCAGCATGTAGTTTGGGGGGAGAGGTGGGACACAATTCAACCCATAACAGTGTGAGAGGTGACCTGGTGGCCTTGGGGTCAGAGAGAGTTAACAGTTGGTCCAGGTCACATGACTAGGATGAGTTTACATCAGAACCCGTTGCTTTGAGTCCCCACACTTCCCCACCGTCCACAAGGCCCCTCCATGCAGATGAGGCAGGGGGACAGTGCGCCCTGAGGGAGCATGAGCCATTGTGGAGAGGAGGCCCTGGCAGTGGGGTCCACATCACATCCCCAACATTGCCTGGAGGTGAGCTCATGTTGGCAATCGAGTGTGGGAATGGTTTCTCTCAGGTAGGAACTCCTTTGCAACCGAGTTCTAAATCCTAGGTGGGGGGGGGGGGCGGAAGCCCCAGGCAGTTGACATAAGTGGGGGAAAGGTGGGGAGGGATTGCCTAGGAGTCCAAAGGTGGCAGGGAGGGGTTGTTTATGAGAAAATAGTTCACGCCCTGAACCTCGAGCAGAGTTAAGTCTTGGAAGAGTTCAAAGTCTTAAATCGGGCTGGAGAGGTTTTCTTGAGGTGATAAGTGGGAGGCAGAAGGAATTCTTCTGGAGAGGAGGGGGGTAGGAGCCTTCCCTCCCTTGCTGCAAGCTGGGAGAGAGCCGGTGTGCCCAGCGTCGTCCGAAGCAGCATCCAGACAGGAGAGGCCTCCTGCCCTCTGCTGCCTGGGAGCCCACGGAGCCCTGCCTCCCTGTCTCCCCCACCAGCGGGCAGGGTACTGCAAACAGGAGTCGGTTGCAAAGTGCCTGTGACCGGTTAGGAACGCCGACAGGGTTTAGAGGCAGGCGGTGTTCCGAGCACCGTGTGGGGAAGCCCTAGCGCGGCAGCTCAGCTCCTGCTGCCAGCCCTCCCCTCCCGGGGTCACTGCGTCAGCCTCCCTAGCTGGGGTCCCAGCCAGGCCACCACGACAATAGGGGCTGAGTGTGTCAGGGGCCTCCACGAAAGTCGGGGACCGACAAATACCTATGTTGATGTTACATCAACTTCATGGATTGATTATATTGAGCATTAACAGAAAGCTACCTTGAAAAACAGTTGCTGGGTTAGATTTTCCTATTTTGTAAGGATTCTTCAGGGTACATTATCTCCTTGAAACCTGGGGGCATTTGGGGGCTCATGCTCAGGGCCCAGCACTTTTGAGGGCTCCACACTGGCCCAGCACCTTCAGCAGAACTAGCTGGCCTGGAAGGCTGGGGGCACAAGCCCATGGGGAGCCCACACCCCGTACCCCTCTAGACCACATTTTGGGTACCTGGGGCCCTGCAAGTCCTTGCTCTCAAACCCTACTTAGGGAGACTTCTCTCTCTCCAGGGTCCTCCTAGAAACCATCACACCGCTGGGCGCACCAGGCTAGGCCAGAGGGCCAGGGGACAGCCGCTTAAGGGGCAAGGTGCTGGAATGTGGGCATGAGGGCCGCGTAGACAGGGATCTGCCTCCACCCACACTCTTGCCCCGGCCTCACAGACGGGAGGAGCAGGTCTGCAGGCTCGCACAGTAATCCGTCAGTGAGTTATAGCCAAGACTCAATGGAGTGTGTTACTCCCAACCAAAGAATTTCAAAAGCAAATTAAAAAAATCAGATACATTTTATCACAAAGCAGAATTAAATCTAAGTGTACTTGACGGGATGAGCATTGGGTGTTATTCTGTATGTTGGTAAATTGAACACCAATAAAAAATTAATTTATTAAAAAAATAAATCTAAGTGTAGTTGGAGGGTATATTCCAATGTGTTGGATCCGATGCTCACCATAGCTTCTCAAACCGGGAACCTTGCCTGCTTCTCAGTGCCTATCCTGCCCTCCCCCAAAGTCACTCCTTTCTCCTTTGGTCTCACTGCACGAGGGCCAGAACCACCCATCAAAAGCCCAAATCTCTCTCTCTCTCCTTTTTTTTTTTTTTTTAAGGATTTTATTTATTTATTTATTTGAAAGAGAGAAAAAGAGAGCATGAGCGGAGGGGAGAGGCAGAGGGAGAGGGAGAAGCAGACTCCCATTGAGCAAAGAGCCGGACATGGGGCTCGATCCCAGGACCCTGGGATCATGACCTGTGCTGAAATCAGACACGTAACCCACTGAGCCACCCAGGTGCCCCGCCCCCGCAAAGCCCAAATCTGATGGTGTCACTTCCCACCTGAAACTTGGCAGCTTCAGGATGCTGTCAGCCCCCTGGCTGGGCCTCTGAGGCCCTTGGGCACCTGGCTTCTGCTGGCTTTTAAGCCTCATCTCTTACCCCCATCCCGTGCCTCACTCCAGCCTTAATAAAACCAGGGCAGCTTTCCCCTGGAGTTGTGCAAGTTCCTGTGTGGGCCGGGAGGCCATGCCTTCCCCACCAGGAGCACCCCCAGCTGAGACCCCGGCCGACAGCCCAGCCGCATGGGTGAGGGAGGCTTCTGGAGGCTCTAACCCTGGCCCCAGACCTCAGAGTCCCCGAGAGGCCCCGAGGGGGCGAGAACCGCCTGGCCCAGCCCAGTTGCATCCCCACCCCACGCCCGGGAGCTGATAACACAATTCTTAATTGTAAAGTGCTTATTGTTGTCTTCCGCTGCTAAGTTTTGGGGGTGATTCGTTAGGCAGCAATAAGTAACTGGAATCGATGGACACGGAGCTAATAGAATGCAAGCCGACCAAGTGAGCACGGCTGATCGTGTCCGGTGGTTCACACGGGCCACGCTTCAGCTCTCACACACGATGTTGCACATTAGACGCCTAATTGCATCTGCCCCACATAATTAGCAGCGGCGCTCTGCGGTGGGTGGGTGTGGGCTGCCATGGAGATGCAGAGCACCGCGGAGCACAGGCCCCGGAGACGATGTGGAGGTAGATGTAGGGTTCATCAGTTACTCAGATATTATTAGGCATGTTTACCTGAGAGGAACAATCTGTGAAATAATAAATCTGCTGATTTCTATTCTTCTCCCTTTGCAAACCGGTCCCAGCACCAATTAGAAGACCGCGGTGTCTAAATATTGAAACGCGTTGCCTCCGAAAGCTGCTGAAATGTACTGGCAAAGGTAGCCCTGCGATGTGATTTCTCTCCAGCATCTCAGATTTTAGAGAAAGATCCAAACGACATGGATCCTTGTGCTCAGGGGTAATGCAGTGCGCTCTGGTGAGACATCAGGCACCAGCACGCAGGCCTTCTGGTGGATCCCCAGAAAAACCCTCCAAGATGGTAATTATCTCACCATGCTGTAGACCCGGGCACCTCTTAGGGGTGGCTCCAGGTTGGTGGGTCCTAAAGCTTTTAAGTTAGGGAGGATCCGTGCAGGGAAAGAATGCATATTACCAAGTGAGGTCCAGGGCCTTGGGAAGGTGGTGGGCAGGGCCCGCACAGTAAAGCTTATTTAGCTCCCAGTAAGTGCACCTTGGAGCCTGTAAATGATAACGCTGGAATTTGGGCCCAGGAGCGTCAGATGCAAAGTCCGAGATCTTTCTGCGACACCAAGGTCTTCCTGTATGATGGGCAACAGCAGGCTGTTGGGTCCAGGTGGAAGAAGCATCACTTTCCGAGGAGGCGGGTCTGCAGGATGGGCAGTGGCTGGCTGCTGCTGGCACCGCAGCATCTCCAGGGCATAGGCCGCATGGTGGGAACCCACTGGCAGTCTGCTGCTACTTGGGGACACCTCCATCCTACTGCCTTCGTGTGTCTCTCAGGCTGCTCCTCTTTTGCTTTCACAGGTGGGCAAAGGGTACGTCCCAGCCTATAGCTCCCTCCTGGCACCTCTCAAATGCATTTACAAATGAGGAAGGCGAGGGAGAATGATGGTTCTGCTAGCAACAGGTGACCTTCTCTTCCACCTGAAAGGTAAAAATGGGCTCCATCTGGTCACCCCGAAGCTGTCTGGTCCCAGCTGGGCACTGAAGCGTTGGGAAGCCCATCTTCCTCCCACACCCCTCACGTCCCTGGCCTGTGACTCATGCCTGAAATGCTTCCACTGAAGCAATTCTTCCTTTTATTGTTGAACATTGGCCTCCTCTGGCTCATCCTCTGGGCCTCCATGCAGGGGAGGATTCAGGGACACGTAGCCTATTTCCACACTGTAGTCAGGGACAAAGCCATGATCACTGGTTTTGGGCATCCAGATCCCAAGCGAGGGGTTTGCAAACAGAATCTCTTGCGGGGGAGCTTGTTAAAACAAACATTCCTGGGTCTACCGCAGAGCTTTTACTCAACAGCATCCCCCCACCCCCAGCTCTGATGCCGATGGGAACCAAAGTTGGATGAGCTCTGGTCCCTATCATCGCCAAGAGCATTAAAAGCCAGGCGTGGGTTCTTTTGGAGTTACACCCAAATCATCGTCTCTGGGAGGAGGTGCAAAGCCATCAGGAATTCCAGAAGAAAAATGTGCAAAGTGTAAGGAGAAAAGAGTCTGGCCCTAACTGTGGGCAGCCTCAGGCTTAGAGCCCTTAGAAATAAGTAACTGGCTTTTTATTTTTTAATTTAACTTAATTTTAAAGATGTTATTTATTCATTCATGAGAGACACACAGAGAGAGGCAGAGACACAGGCAGAAGGAGAAGAAGGCTCCCTGCAGGGAGCCCGGTGTGGGACTCGATCCCGGGACTCTGAGATCACGCCCTGAGCGGATGGCAGACGCTCAACTACTGAGCCACCCAGGTGCCCTGAACTCTGGCTTTTTAAACCAAATGAAAGCTGGGCCCTGAGTGCACCCTGCCCCATCCCCATCCCCCTGGGAACTTATGGAGGGCAGGCATCCTTGCTGGGGGCGGGGGTTTAGTGTCAGCCTGTCCAATGATTCAACATTCAAGAGCAGATAGCCAGGGAGGCAGGTTTTGGATAGGAGAGAGCATTCTTTTTTTTAAAGAATAAATTTATTTTTTATTGGTGTTCAATTTGCCAACATACAGAATAACACCCAGTGCTCATCCCGTCAAGTGCCCCCCTTGGTGCCCATCACCCATTCACCGCCACCCCCCGCCCTCCTCCCCTTCCACCACCCCTAGTTCGTTTCCCAGAGTTAGGAGTTAGGAGAGAACATTCTTGTGTGGGATCTTTCGTTTTATGTTTACAAAGAGCTTTATTGAGTTCTAATCCACTGATGTACAAGAAACTGCACGTATTCAAAGTGTACAACTTACTAAAAAATTTTTTTTGAGTAATTCCTACACCCAGGGTGGGGCTCTAACTCATGACCCCGAGATCAAAAGTTGCAGGCTCTACCCACTGAGCCAGCCAGGCGCCCTGGATTTACTAGGTTTTGACATCGACACACGCCTAAGAAGTCTTTAGAATTATCAAGATAACAAACAGATTTGGCTTCCCAGAGTTTCCTTATGTTTAGGGTCCTCCTTGTCCTTCTCCTGGTCCCCCAACCCCAGGCAAACCATTGATCTGCTTTCTCTTCTATATATTATATAGAATTTCTTAGAATTTTACATAAGTCGAGTATATCCTCATTTTACGTCTGTTTCCTCTCCCTCAGCATCATGACCTTGAGGCTCATCTCTATGGGAGCACGTATCAGTAACGCAGCCCTGTATCCTGGATGAGCCCCACCTGGCCATGACATGCTGTCCTCTTCTGTAGGTGGTTGGGCTCCATCTGCTACAATTTTGTTTGCATTTCTGTGTCTAGGTGCGGGAGGAATATTGGAGTCTCTTCTTTTATTTCTTTTTTTGGGGTAATACCTTTGGTTTTAGTATCAAGGTCATACTGGTTTCATATAAGTTGGGAAATCTCTTTTTCAGGTATCCCAGAGGAATTTTTATAGAATGAGTGTGGTCGCCTCCTTTGTAGAGTTCACTGGTTTTCTCTAAGGGAAGGTCTTTCACTGTGGATGCTATTTCTTTCGTCGAAAAAGATGATGGATAGAGACTAGATAGAAAAACAGATGATAGAGGAAGCTATTCAGGCTATCAACTTCTTTTTTAGAGAATCTTGATAGTTTGTGTCAATCAAGGCATGTGCGCATTTCATCTGGATTGTCTAATTGTTCATAGGAGCGATTAGGTGGCTCGGGGGTTGAGCATCTGCCTTCGGCTCAGGTCGTGATGGGGTTCCGGGATCAAGTCCCACGTTGGGCTCCCTGCAAGCCTGCTTCTCCCTCTGCCTGTGTCTCTGCCTCTCTCTCTCTCTGTGGCTGTCATGAATAAAGAAATCTTAAAAAAATAAAATTGCTCATAATATTGCTTTACTATCTTTTTAATATTGCAGGGTCCTTGGTGATATCATCACCCTTCTTGTTCCTGAGTTTGGTAATTTGTGTCTTTTTTGTTTTTTTTGTTTTTTTCCCTGATCAGTCCAGTGAGAGGTTTATTCATTTCCATGATCTTCTCAAAGAATCAGCTTTTGGTTTTATTGATTTTAATCTATGTTTTTTTTTCTGTTTTGTATTATGATGATTTCCACTTTAATCATGTTTATTTTCTTTCCTCTGGGTTAAATTTGCTCTTCTTCCTTTGGTTTCTAAAAGTGGATGCTTAGGTCATCAATTTGAGATTGTTCTTTTTTTTCTAGCCTAAGCATTTAATGTTATAAATTTCCCCCAAGTACCGTTTTAATGGTATGTTTGTCAGCTCACTGTCATAACAAGATACCACAGACCGGTGGCTTAAAAACAGAAATTAATTTTCTCACAGTTCTGGAGGCTACACTACCAAGATTGAGGTGACTTTAGGGCTGGCTTCTGAGGAGAGCTGTGTTCCCAGTGACCTGCGGGGTCCCCACATGGCCTTTCCTCTGTATGTGTGCAGAGAGAAGCCTGTGTGGTGTTTCCCCCTCTTCTCAGGACACCAGCCCTGTCATGTTAGGATTTAACACTTGTGATCACCCCCCTAAAGGCCCCATCTCCAAATACAGTCACTTTGGGGGTCAAGACTTCAATTTTGGAGGAACGTAATTCAGTCCATAATGAGCAGCACCTGCCCTCCCCCAAATTCTTATACATTCTGTTTTCATTTTCCTTCAGTTCAGAAAACTTTCTGCTTGCCTCTTGGACTTATTCTTTGATCCATGGTTATTTAGAAGTATATTTAGCTTCCAAAAAACCGGAGATTTTCCAGATATCTTTCTGCTATTGATTTGTTATTTGATAACACTGTAGCCAGAGAGCATACACGAATTCTTTAAAATTTATTGATACTTGTTTTTTGGACGAGAATATGATTTATCTTGATAAATGTTCCATGTGCACTTGCAAAGAATGTGTACCTTTCTGGTTTTGGGGTGAAGTGTTTAATAAATGTCAGGTCAAGTTGTTGATGATGCTGTTCACATCTGATGTATTTCTGTTGATTTTCTGTCCACTTATTCTATTGGTTCTTGAAAAAGTTGTTGAAATCTCCAACTATGATTGGGGATTTGTCTATTTCTCCTTGCTGTTCTAACAGTTTTTGCTTCTTGTATTTTAGAGCTCAATTATTAAGTGCATCAGCACTTAGGGTTCTTATGTCCTTTTGATGAACTAGCACCTTGTCATTACAAAATGATTTCCTAAAAAAAAAAAAAAAAAAAAAAAAAAAACAAAACAAAAAAAACAAAATGATTTCCTTCATCACTGGAAATACCTTTTGCTCTAAAATTTACTTTGATGTTAATATAGCCACTTGAACTTTCTTTTGACCAATGTTGGCATGGTATGGGTATTTCCTTCCTTTTACCTTTAGCCTATTAATTTCTTCGTATTTAAACTGCATTTCTTGTAAGCAACAAATAGTTGGGTGTTGCTTTTTAATCCAATCCGACCATCTCTGCCTTTGAATTAGGGTGTTTAGACCATTTACATATAGTGTGATTTTTGATATGGTTAGGTTGTCGATAATCTTGCTGTTTTTTACAGTTTCCCTCCATGTGATATTATGTCATGTATATTCACATATGGAATAAGAACCCTATAATAATATACTGCCATAGCTCTCCTTGGGGCCTTTCTGTTGTTGTCATACATTTTATTCATACATATGTTATAAATCTCACAACACATCATTTTTGTTTTGTTTAGATAATAAATTACATCTTAAAGAATAGTAAAGAATAAGAAAAAAAATCTTAGCTATTAATTCATGTAAACCTTTCCAGTGCTCTTCATTCCTTTGTGTAGATCCATATTTTTACCAGAAATAATTTTCCTTCCCCTTAACTAGCATCCTTTAACATGTCCTATCATGCAGATCTGTTAGTAAATTCTTTAAGCTTGTGTATGTCTGAAATTGTCTTTATTTTGCTTTCCTTAAAAAATTGTTTTTGCTCAGCATAGACTTTAGACTTCTAGGTTGACAGGTATTTTCTTTCAGTAATTTAAAGGTGTTGTTCTATTCTCTTTTTGCATGCATTTGTTCTGGTGAGAAATCTGCTGCCATTCTATCTTTGTTCTTTGTGCATGATGTGTTTGTTTTCCTCTAGTTGCTTTTAAGATTTTTCTCTTTATTACTGGTTTTGAGCAATTTGAATATTATGTGATTTCATCGAGTTTTTATCCTGTTATTTGGACTTTGGATTTGTTGAGAGATTCTTGGATCTTTGGATTTATAGTTATTATTAAATTGGCAGATTTGGGGCCATTATTTTTTTTAAATTTTCTGAACCTTCTTGCCTGTCACTTGGGGGTTCTAACTATATGTATGTTAGGCCACTTGAAGCTGCCCATAGCTTATTCATGTTCTCTTCACTTTTATTTTTATCCTTTTGTGTCTTATTTTGGATAGTTTCTGTTGCTGTCTTTGAATTAACTAATCTTTTCTTCTTTAATGTCAGTTGCCATTAATTTCATCAAGTGTTCTTTTTCATTTCACATATTTTAGTTTTTATTTCTAAAAAGTTGACTTGGGTCTTTTTTATGTCTGTGTCTCTATGAGACATTGGAACATATGGAATACAGTTTTAATAACTTTTACTGTTTTTGTGTACTAATTCTTTCATCTATCTCAGTTCTGAGGTGATTTTGATCGACTGAGTAGTCTCCTCCTCCTCCATTTTTTTTTTAGAGAGGGAGAGAGAGAGGGTTGGGCAGGTGGGAAGGGAGAGAGAGAATTTCAGCAGGCTCCCTGTGGAGCCTGACACAAACCTCGATCTCACAACCCTGAAATCAGAACCTGAGCTGAAATAAAAAGTTGGATGCTTAATCAACTGAGCCACCCAGGTGCATCAAGTATACTCATTCTTGTGTTTTCTGGCTTTTTTGCATGTCTAGAATTTTCTTATCGGATGCTAGATATCATCCATTTTATCTTGTTGGGTGCTGGATATTTTATATTGTTATAAGTGTTCTTTAACTTTGTTTTGGAATATGTTAAGTTACTTAGACACAGTTTGACCCCCTCTGGGTTTGATTTATGATACCTTAGGTGGGCATATAATAGCTTTTATTTTAGGCCTAATTATTTCCCACTACTGAGGCAAGGTCTTCTTGAATATTTTACCTTATGCTTTATAGGTAGGAATTTTCCAGGCTGGTTAGTTGGAAGAGAGACTATTCTCAGCTCTGTGTGAATACCAGGCACTGTCACCCCTAGTCCTTTCTGATGGTTCCTGCCCCCTTTTGGATTGTTTTCTCAGAGGCATATGCTGATCAATTCTTTACTGAATGCTTGAGGGGGACTCTGCAGATCTTTGGGTTCTATCTCTGCTCAGCTCTCTCTTATCTGATACTCTACCCTAAGAGTTCTAGCTATCTTGTTCTCCCTAGACTCTCCACTCTGTCTCCTCAACTCAAGAAGTCTGCCAAATTCTACTGGGTACCCCTTTCCTTGTTGTGGCTTGGAAATCTTCTCAAGGAAGTAAGATTAGATAATTTGGAGTTCATGGCACTTATTCCCACATTCTCAAAGATTATTGTGTTTTATTGTCTGATATCCAATGAGTCGAGAACTTTTATTTCATACACTTGGTCCAGGTTATTTTGGTTGTTTCAGGAAGGAGGGTAAATCTAGTGTCTATTACTTCATTTTGCTTGGGGGTGAAAGCTTCCATTTTCTTTTATTTTTTTATTTTTATTTTTTTTAAGAAAACAAAACATTTTTATTTGGTCCATTTTCTTTTAAAATTGAAAATACTCTTCTAATTATAAAATTAGCTCACACTCATGAAAAAATCAGAAAATAACAAAAAGAGAAGAACATAAAAACCACTCATTCATAACCACTGCTAACATTTTGGTGTATATTTTGTCACCTTTTTTCCCCTAAGCATATGTGTACATGTAGCAGGGTCACAAAATCACTCACAAATATATAAGATGTACAAAGAAAACAGAGTTTCTTTATTTTCCTACTTAATTTGATCTTTCTTGGGAGGTACCATCTGCTGGGTAATAAGGAGGGGAGACAATGAGAGTCCAGTGTAGTGACCTTAGTCTAATACAATAATCCAAATAGTTCTTTGAGAAACTCATGTTTATTAGGTTAAAATGCATGGTCAATCAGATTTTTACAGCCCCATGTCCTCCATTCCTCCACTGGAGGCTGTGGGGGCATATCAGGTGGGCGGTTTCTGAGTCCTCTTGTGGCTAGTCCTCATGTGGCCCACACATGTTTTCCAGGTTCTCTATGATATTGGGTGCAAAATAGTTGGCCTGACTGCTCCATAGAATGGTGGCTGCTGAGGGGAAATAATGATGGGAGACCAGATCATGTAGGGATCATATAGGGCGTATGGGTCATTGTAAGGACTTTAGCTTTTGTCCCAAGTGAAATAGAGAAGTCAGTGAAGAGTTTCATTGCACCAGTAAGAGGCAGAAGCCTGACTGAAATGGGTCTAAGAGAAAATGGGAAGAGAGGAATTGGTGAGAGTGAGAATTGACACTTTCAAAGACTCTTCCTGAAAAGAGGAAGTTGAATGAGAAATCCAGAGGTTTTTTTCAAATGGGATATAATGGGAATTATCCAACAGAGAGGGAACATGATGGATGGTAGAAAGTTGCTGAAGGGGGTGGGGAGCTAGTTTATAAGTGAGGGGTTGGTGTTTAGGGCACAGCCAGGAGATGACGGGGCAGGGTGGCTGGGCAGATGTGGTGGGGAGCTGTTCATTGTTCTCCTTGTCTCACTTCCCTTTCTCACTGAAATAGGAAATAAGTCATCAGCCGAGCATGAAGTGTTGAAACGGGGAAGGAAATGCTGGGATTTTGAGGAGAAGAGTAGAAATGTAGTAGGATGGCCAGTCTGCATTAAGGGAGTACTTGAGTTCAGCATATGAAATTTAAAATGAGACCAGTCACCATGTCTGTGAGTTTTCCTGCAGCCTCATTCAGCCTAACAGGTGCTGGCATGGTGTTCTAATTAACCAGGTTAGAGGTTTTCCCAAGTGTTTGCAGTGCAGTGAGAGACAGATGAGGAAGCTGAAAGATACACATGAGACAGAGCTGTGATGACAGACCGTGGAATTCCAGCTGGGAAGAAGGGGAGCGAAGACATATGATAGAGTTAATAGTGGTGGTAACAAGTGGAAAGGCTAACTGATGACTTGTAGATCTCAGTGAGCTTGGAAGTTGTTGATATAAGGGCACTAATGGCATGAGTTGGAATGATGAGAGATGGTAGTCAAGGTGGCATGCTTGAAACTGAGATTATGGAAGGAGTGACAGTTTGGGTAAATAGCAAGAGCTTAGAGCAGTGTGGTCTGACAGAGGTAATGCGGGAGGTACAAATGTGAGCCACATAGGCAGCTAGAAGTTCTCTAGTGGCAACATTAAAAAAGCAAAAAGAGGGACACCTGGGTGGCTCAGCGGTTGAGCGTCTGCCTTTGGCCCAGGGCGTGATCCCAGGACTCCCGGGATCGAGTCCTGCATCAGGCTCCCTGCATGGAGCCTGCCTATGTCTCTGCCTCTCTCTCTGTGTCTCTCATGAATAAATAAATAAAATTAAAAAAAAAACAAGAATAAATGGGCAAAAATAATTTAAATAACACGTTTTACTTGACTCAGTACATCCCAGAGATAATCGTTCCAACATGCAATTAAGTTTTATAAATTATTAGTGAAGAAGACATAGGGAAAAAAGCTTGTTGACATTGTTTTTGGCAGTGGTGTTTTTGGCCCTAATAGCACAAACAACAAGAGTGAAAATAGATAAATGGGATTGCATCAAACTGAAAAGCTTCTGCACAGTGAAGGGAGCCATCCATCAACAGAATGAAGAGACAACCTACAGCATGGGGGGAAATACTTGCAAGCCATACATCTGATATAGGTTCAGATCCAAAATGTATAAGGAACTTAACTCAATATATATATATATATACCAAACCAAATAACCCAGTGAAAAAATGGGCAAAGGACCTGAATATATATTCTCAAAAGAAGACATGCACATGGCCAACAGGTATGTCAGCAAATACTCAGCATCACTAATCATCAGGGAAATGCAGATTAAACCATAATGAGATACCACCTCACCTTGTTAGAATTACCAAAAAGACAAAAGATAACCAGAGTTGGCGAGGATGTGGAGAAAAGGGAGCCCTTGCACACTGCTGGTGGGAATGCAAACTGATGCACCCACTGTGGGAATGCAAACTGGTGCACTGGTGCACCCACTGTCCACAAAAAAATAAAAACAGAACCACCATACAATCCAGCAATCCCACTCTGGGTATATATCAAAAGCCAATGAATTCAGTATCTCAAAGAGTTTTCCACATTTTCATGTTCATTGCAGCATTATTCAGATAGCCAGCATATGAGATCTACTTAAGTGTCCATGAAAGGATTAATGGGTAAAGAAAATGGGATATATATACACAATGAAATATTATTCAGCCATAGAAAAGGAGGTGATTCTCTCATTTGTGACAATGTGGATGAACCTGGAGGACATCATGCTAAGTGAAATAAGCCAGGCACAGAAATGAATACTGCATGACCTCATCTATACGTGGAACCTGAAAAAGTTCAAGTCATAGAGACAGAATAGAATGGTAGTTGCCAGGGGCTGGGAATGAGGGAAATAGGGATGGTGGTCAAAGTTTACAAAGTTTCAGTTGTGCAGGATGAGTAAGGCCTAAAGCTTAGATGTACAGCGGGGCAACTTGACTACAGTTAATAATACTCTATTGTATACTCGAAATGTGCTAAAAGAGTAGATATTTCTTTTTAGAAGGGGGAGGGACAGAGAGAGAGGGAGAGAATCTTTTTTAAAATAAATTTATATTTTATTGGTGTTCAATTTGCCAACATATAGAATAACACCCAGTGCTCATCCTATCAAGTGCCCCCCTCAGTGCCCGTCACCCAGTCACCCCCATCCCCCGCCCACCTCCCCTTCCAGCACCCCTAGTTCATTTCCCAGAGTTAGGAGTCTCTCATGTTCTGTCTCCCTTTCTGGTATTTCCCACTCATTTTTTATTCTTTCCCTTTTATTCCCTTTCACTATTTTTTATATTCCTCAAATGAATGAGACCATATAATGTTTGTCCTTCTCCAATTAACTTATTTCATTCAGCATAATACCCTCCAGTTCCATCCATGTTGAAGCAAATAGTGGGTATTTGTCGTTTCTAATAGCTGAGGAATATTCCATTGTATACATGAACCACATCTTCTTTATCCATTCATCTTTCGATGGACACCGAGGCTCCTTCCACAGTTTGGCTACAGTGGACATTGCTGCTATAAACATTGGGGTGCAGGTGTCCTGCCGTTTCACTGCATCTGTATCTTTGGGGTAAATCCCCAGCAAGGCAATTGCTGGGTCATAGGACAGATCTATTTTAAACTCTTTGAGGAACCTCCACACATTTTTCCAGAGTGGCTGCGCCAGTTCACATTCCCACCAACAGTGCAAGAGGGTTCCCCTTTCGCCACATCCTCTCCAACATTTGTGGTTTCCTGCCTTGTTAATTTTAGAGAGGGAAAGAATCTTAAGCAGACTCCTTTATTTATGGACAGATCTGAGGCTTGATCTCACAACCCTGAGATCATGACCTGAGCCAAAATCAAGAGTCGGACACTTAACCAACTGAGCCACCCAGAGGCCCCTAAAGGAGTAGGTCCTATATGTTCTCATTCATCACACACACACACACACACACACACACACACACACACACACACACAGCTATATGAGGTGGTGGATATGTTAATTAGCTTGATTGTAGTGATCCTCCCACAATGCACACGTGTATTAAAACATCACATCATCCACTGTGATATGTACAATTCTTATTCGTCAATTATACCTCCCTAAAGCTGGAAAAAAGTTTTAAAAAATCTTAAGACTAATTAAGACCTTTAAAAAGTATTAATGAGATATTTAAAAAAATTTTATGCTAAGCCTTGAAATCTGTATTTTATACTGACAGCACATCTCATTTTGGACCAGTTTCAAGCAGCTTGTGGCACCTGAGCTGGACAGCACACAGCTAGAGAATGACCGTGGGGAGAATGGCTAAGAAAGTGTGGAGGACAAGATCACTGGAGGCATGGAGGTTCAAGAATGGAGAGGTCATCTCTGTAGATAGTTAAATCACCAAGATTTAGGACAGGAGCGGTTAGGACAAGTGACAATGAGCCAGGAGTGGAAATCTTCTAGGAACAAGTAAGAGGGATTAGCAGACAGTTGCAACCAGGAGCTGGAGAGTTTGGGGAAGGTGGGAGGGGTGGTAATCTGGAAGGAAACATGAGGAGCAAGGGTGGTGCCATAGAGGGCTGGGCTCCAGCCAGAGCAAGACTATGGAGAAGACTTAGAAGAGAGAGATTCTCTTGCTCATGGTGTATATTAAGGTGTAGGGGGCACAGTAAAGGCCTTTGGTAGTCGAGGAGGGATAGAGGATGGGGCTGGATTCCAAGATGGGCAGAGCCTTATGGGGATTAGGGTCCCTAGGGATGGTCCAAAAGCCTGGGCAGTTTTGCTCCATGAGGAGAACAGAACTGAACAGTTAACAATGCTCTTTTGACCTGACTTACAGCCTTTTCCCATTTCCATGGTATAAATACTCCTACGATGGCTCATTTTAAGCTACCAATGGTTTAACAACCAGAATGCAGAATGTCAGAAAATGGAGCAATCAGCTCTCCCAACAGTACACGCTGTTCCCAGAAGTGGAGCACTAGGTACGGGGGATTTTGGGAGAGGCCCTGGTTGTCTCCAGAGAAGACATGGTGGGATGTGAGAGTAGGGGGCAGAAGTAGAGGAGGTCTTACAAGAATGAGAAGTCTAGCCCCCATTAAACTCTGTCATGGAGCATGGAGAAATGGGTGGCATATTGAAAGGACTTCCAATATGGATTTTTCTGTATCTTTGTGATGAGTCACCCAGATTCTTCTTCCAGGAAGGACCTGTCACCCCAGCTGCTGGGAGTGCCTTCAGCTGTCAGCCCCTTCAAGGATTGCTCAGCTGCAAAGAGCCACCTCATCCAAAGTCATGACCGTTCCACCAGGCAGCTCCCTTCAGTGATATATCAATGCAGGGGCAAAGAGATCAGCCAACTCCACCCAACTGAGGACACTGCTCATGGGTCATTCCAGCTCAGGCATTCCCTGTGGGAGCTATCACCATGTCTGTGTCAAAGTCTTCCTTCTTTCTCTGACCTGGCCTCCCCCACCTCCCTTCCACAGGTATTGATCCAAGGGCCAGTCCTTAATAAATACCCCATTGCTCACTAACTCCATTTCAGACTCTGTTTCTGGAAGGACCCAACTTGCAATGCTCTCTGCCATGGAGACAATTTCTTTAGGATCTCAGCCAGTTCAATCGAGTGGAAAGCTGCCTTGTTTAAATTTGCCTCTCTTTGATAACTGGGGGGGGGGGGGGCTGAATTTTTTTTTTTTTTAACAAGCATTGGCTGAATTACTTCCTGTGTGGATTGCCTTCTTAAATTACTTCCTTTGCCTGTTTTTCTATTGAAGTGTTTGTCTTTTTCTCGTTGGTAAGAGTGCGTATATGTATTACCGTCATAAAGATACCAATCTTTGCTTTTTGTGTATGGTTCAAGAAATGTTCTCAGGTTTTCCAGTCTGTGGTGTGTGTTTCTTTTGTGGTTGAGAGCACACACGCAGTCACACTGCCCTATCGCTTCCTAACTGTGTGACTTTGGGTACATTCCTTCCCCTACAAGAGCCTTTATTTTTCATCTGTAATTGGAAGTCGAGTTAACACTTTGTAGGCTTGTTACGGGGATCGGATGATTTAATAAAGTGCTTACAACAGTTCCTGGAGTACAGTGAATATGAGATAATTATCTGCTTTTTAAAAATTGGTATCTGTATTATTTTTTCTTATCGGCCACACAGAGGTTATATATACTTCAGGTACTCATAGCCAGCTTTCGTGGGTTTTGCTTTTGGAGTCATATTCAGGAAAAACTTCTTTCTTTTAAGATTCTGTAAATATTTACCACTATTTTCATTTAGTACTTTTATATATATATATTTCTCCTACATCTATATAGAATCCAGAGTTTATTTGGACGTGAGGTTTGCATGTTTCTTGAATGCCCAATATTACTTTAGGAACTCTATCAGTCAGCATTCTCCAGTGGAGTGGAACCAAATAGGATATTCACGTATATAAAGGGAGATTTACTATGAAGAATTGGTTCACACAGTTTTGGAGGCTGAGAAATCCCATGGTCTGCTGTCTGCAAGCTGGACACCCGGGAGAGCTGAAGGTGAAGTTCTGAAGGCCTGAGAGCCAGGGAAGCCAGTGGTACGAATCCCAGTCTGAGGGCGGGAGAAGATGAGGTGAGATGTCTCAGCTCAGAGAGGCAAGAGAAAAGGGAAAAATTCTTCCTTCTTCCACCTTTTGTTCTATTCAGGGCCTCGGTGGATCGGATGGTGGGCACCTACATAAGAGAGAGCAATTTACTATACTGAGTTCACTGATTCAAATACTAATCTTACTCACAAACACTCTCTCAGACACACTCAGAAATAACGTTTAATCTGGGCACCCCATGGCCATAAAATTCACCTTCACCAGTCTACCCTTTGTCAAACTGGCACCATCTGAATCTCCTAAACCATACTTATCTCCGAACAAACATGAACAAGGTCATAATTCCGCCGACACGTTACAGCTATCCTGTGTACAACGGAAAACATGCTGACTCCATCCCCAGATGAGGAGGTAATATCCTTGAGTGATATTTGCTCTTCTCCTTGGTTTTCTGTAACATAAATACCGTGATGTAAAATGAACAATTCTTTTTTTAAAGATTTTATTTATTTATTCATGAGAGGCACATAGAGAGAGGCAGAGACACAGGCAGAGGGGGAAACAAGCTTCTCGCAGGGAGCCTGATGTGGGACTTGATCCTGGGATTCCGGGATCACATCCTGAACTGAAGGCAGACCCTCAACCCCTGAGACACCCAGGCATCCCTAAAATGAGCAATTCTTAAATACTAGGATACAGAGTCATTATATCTTAAGTAACATGATAAAGGAATAAGAGAGGAAAGAAAACACACACATACACACACATTCATAGCAAAATAAGAAGGAAATACATGATGATTATAGTCCCTGTCCCTGTAACTGGTCGTGTGGTCATGGCTGGTATTCGTAACGCCTTACTTCTACTACCCATTCTTATTCCCTTAGTCTTAAGTAAGCATCTTAGCTGGTCATGTTTCTTTATATGGTGGGGTGACCCCAACCTTCATTCCTGAAGAGTCTGGGCCACTGGTAGTCTTGCCTGGATTGGCTTGTTGCAGTTTTCTGACTGTGGGCCATGGTAACACTAAGAGACGCCCTTAGTATGTCTGCATCCCATACCCTACCTCCACTGTGGAGGAGTAGCCTAATTTCCCCTTGAGGTCAGGATCAATTGCCCCATCCAACACCATAACTGCCTTCTTTGCCTGTTGTTTCCAAGGCACGAGGAGCCCAAAGTTCCTGGGTGCCAACCCAACTTCCGGGTCAGTGGAGTCATTGTGTGTCTTGGTGGAAACATTCTTCCTTCTGGAAGTAAGATCTCTAGGCCAGCAGAACATAAAGTTGAGGGAACAGGAGGCAAACATTTGCTCACGGGTCACTAGGGATAATAGTGAGTGGTGCCACTCCCATTTCCACACCTTAATTCCTGGACCTTCGAGTCCTGGCTATCGGAGAAATCACGCCATGTCTTGGATGTTGTCCAGAGCATATGCAACCTTCTGGAGAACCTTGCTCCAGCCCTGCATGGTACTGCCACCTAGCTGCACCATAACTAATGCTTCAAAGGGCCATTTGACCCCACTCTCAAGTCAGCTGCCCCAGGACAGTGTGGGGACATGGAAGGACCAGTGGGTTCCAGGAACACAGGCCCACTGCTGCACTTCTTTGCTAAGAAGTGAGTTCCTTGACCAGAAGCGATGATGCGTGAAGCAACTTGACAGTGGATAAGGCATTTTGTAAGCCCATAGGTGGTAGTTTTGGCAGAAGGAGGGTGTGCGAAGAAGGAAAATCCATACCCAGAGTAAACATCTTTTCCAGTAAGAATAAGACTTTGCCTCTTCCACAGGGAAAATGGTCTAGTGTAATCAACCCGCCACCAGGTAGCAGCTGGTTGATCATCCCAGGAAATGGCGCCATATGAATGGCTCAATGTTGGTCTCTGTTGCTGGTAGATTGGGCACTCTGCCAGACGGTAGCCAGATCAGCTTTGGTGAGGGCAAGTCCGTGCTGCTAAGCCCACGCATAACCTCCATCCCTGCCACCATGGCCACCTTGTTCACAAGCCTGTTGGGGCACGACAGGGGTGGCTGGGGAAAGGGGCCATCATTTCATTATTAAAATCTACCTACTTGATTATTAAAATGCTCCTCTGCTGAGGCCATCCTTTGGTGAGGATCCAAGTCCCTGACCATCAAGCCAAACCATTGTCTCCCAGCCCATGAACTGGGATATAATTGTATGTCTGGACATTTCTACGTCCAAGCAAAGTGAACGATTAGGTTACTGCTCAACATTCTGTCCCCGGGAGGATTTCCTTCCCCACAGCTCTTCAGGATGTCCCAGAGAGAGGCTGTAGTTCTGCAGCTGTCCCCTTTCTGGGGGTGCCAGTAGATTGTGCAGAAGCGTCTATAAACCAGCCCCAAGTCTTCTCTTCCCCTGTGAACTGATTGTTTGGATCTCCAAGTAATGTCAGGGGTACAAGTTGGGAGAGGAGGCAGTGTGGCAGGGTGGGGACCATGGATATTTGGCCATTTCCTCAGGTAACTTCCTTGTGGCTTCAGGCTCTGCTCCGACCTGCTCACATACCTATTATTTCCATCTGATGATAGAGTGCTGCAGTCCATGGCTCGGTGGGTCAGATAACACCCAGCTCACGGTGGATGACTCAGGGCACATGGTGGCCCATGGGCAAGTGTTCAGTCGCTACTAAGACCCAATAGCAGGCCAGGATCGGTTGCTGCAGAAGAATAGTTATCTGTGGATGATGGCAGACCCTTGCTCCAAAATCCTAAGGGCCAGTGCTTCGATTCTCCTCTAGGGGCCTGCCAAGGGCTCCAAAGAGCATCCCTATCTGTCACTGATGCGTCAGGCACCTTTGAATTTGCTGGATCACGTGGCCCAAAAGGCAGAGCAGCTGGCACAGCAGCGTGGGCCTTTGCAGAGCCTTCTCTTGCTCTGGGCACCACTCAAAACTAGCAGCTTTTTGGGTGACTCTGTGAATGGGCCAGAGCAACACACCCAAATGAGGACTACGTTGTCTCCAAGATGCAAAGCAGCCTACTGGGCATTGTGCCTCTTTCTCGGTTGTAGGAGGGATCAGATGCAACCACTTACCCTTTACCTTCTTTAAAAAAAATTTTTTTTAATTGGAGTTCAATTTGCCAACATATAGCATAACACCCAGTGCTCATCCCATCAAGTGCCCCCCTCAGTGCCTGTCACCCAGTCACCCCCATCCCCTACCCACCTCCCTTTCCACCACCACTGGGCTTCTAGAAATTTCACTGAGGTAGAAGCTTCCTGAGAGTTGGATTTCCCACTCTCGGACATCTTACCTATAACTCTAGAGGAGTTGTTGCTCTTTGCTCAATAGGTCCAATCCGTAAATGTCATCGATAAAATGGAATAGTGTGACATCCTATGGAAGGGATAAGTAGTCAGGATCCCTGTGAACTAAATTATGACATAGAATGAGGGAGCCGATACATCCCTGAGGAAGGGGCCGTGAAGGTGCATGGCTGGCTTCGGGAGCTGAAAGCAGCTGGATTCTGCTGGATCTTATGCATAGGGATGGAGAAAAGTGCATCTCCCAGGCCAAGAGCTCATTCCAGGTGTCAGTGGATGTGTTAACTTGCTCAAGCAATGAAAGTACATCTGGTGCAGTGGCTGCAACAGGAGTCATGAACTGGTTAAGCCAATGATAATTAACTGTCATTCTCAGGATCCATCTGTCCTGGGCACCTGGGTGGCTCAGTGGGTTAAGTGGCCGACTCTTGATTTCAGCTCAGGTTGGGATCTCAGGGTCCTGGGATCGAGCCCCATGTTGGGCTCTATGCTCAGAGGGGAGTCTGCTTGAGATCCTCTCTCTCCTTCTGCCTCTGCCCCTCTCTCCCTCAAATAAATAAATAAATAAATATTAAAAAAAAGGATTCATCTGTCTTTGCAACAGGCCAAATAGGTGAAGTGAGTGGGGAAGTGATGGGAGTCACCACTCTGCATCTTTCAAGGCTTTGCTGGTGGCACTCATCTCTGCATCCCTCCAGAGATGTGATATTGCTTTTGGTATACTATTTTCCCAAGTAGCTGTGGTCCTGGGGCTTCCACTTGGTCTTTCCCACCATGCTAGCCCTTGTAGACAGATCATGGGCCACTGGCAGGGGAGGGGGACGTCTTCCTGCTACCAAGTGTATCAATTCCAATGGTGCCATCTGGAAATGGGGAAAGAAACACAAGGTGGGCTTGGGGCCTCTCTGGACCCACTGTGGGACACGCTTGAGCTAAAAGTGCGTGGACTGCCTGACCTGCTCTGACTGGTGAGCCACAGTGACATTTTGGGTCTCCTGGAATCAGTATTCAGAGCCCGGATCCAGCAGTCCTCCGAAGATCTGATATTCCCACCCCCACTGCCTCCTTGGTGTATAGTTACCCTGGGAAAAACCCTTTGGGGCCCTTTGTCCCTTTGAGGAAGTCTGGGAGAAAGATCGACAGGATACATTTTCAGCAGTGTGCTGGGGCTTTCCTCAAGGGGCCCTGGCCCCCACTTGCTTCAAGGGGTCCTGAGTCTATAAACCAGCTCAAGACCGGGGCTTGATTGACGGGCTGTGACTTTCTGTTTTTATGATTCAGGTCAGACCTTTGTTCACTTAGAAATTTTCTGCTTATACAGACCCAGTAAGAATGTAGTAGGCTCCATTTCACTTCCAGGAACGTCATGATCTTTTAGCCAACAGCCTGGGTCTGCCGGAGTCAGACTGTTCTCATCGCTGCTTTGACGCTGCTGTCTGCTGCGGTAAGCACGCCCACCTGGTCTCTGGCAGCTGTGTGCCGCCACTTGGTCCCCGCCAACCTGGGTTCCCATCACTCCCACGGCAGTTATGTTTCCTTGATAAGTGACCAAAGTTCCCCCTGGGAGGGCTGGCCCACAGACAAGGACAATCACAGGGCTCTGTAAGGATGCAGGGGCTCCCCTAACCAATTCATTCCTCAAAGTATTAGTGAGAGGTGTGACTTCTGGACACTCCCAGTGGGGGCGAGTAGATCTTAAATGATCAATCCATTCCAACTGCCCCATCTTTCGGGACCTTTGAGCCCTTTCCGCACATTAGAGCAAAGCACAGTCTGGTTTACCCACACTGGGCCACTTTCGGGCTTGTGTTTCAGCCCCTTAATCAGCCAAGGCACGGGAGCCCCTCCTAACATCCCCGGCTGCAACATTAAATGCAAAAGCTCTGCTTAGTGAACACATGTCAGAATATTGGGCTTGACCAACTTTTTGTTCCTTTCCCCGTATCCCACACCCTTAGGGTCCATTCCCACACGTGTTCCCCATATTTCCATCTGTACAAATTAGAAAATTCAGGCAGTTGTCTTGGGATGTAACACACCTCCTTGTGAATCACATTTTAAATCTCACCTGGGGGAGCTAGAGCTTAGTTGAAAGTCAAGAAGCAAAGATGGGGGGTTGGGGAGGTGGCTCCTGAGAATCAGCATGGTCCTGCATGACACCTGCTGAGGGGGGATGGTTACGACATTCTCGGACAATACAGGGCTCATCCCCCCAGATGGAGGTGGAGAGTCCCATACATCTTTGGGTGGAGAGGCGATACCATTGTTGGTTGGGGAGACCCTTTCCACTGGTACAGAAAACTCATCAGAATCTAGGGGCTCGGGGATGCCTGGGTGGCTCAGCGGTTTAGTGCCTGCCTTCGGCCTGGGGCATGATCCTGGAGTCCTGGGTCAGGTCCCATGTTGGGCTCCCTGCATGGAGCCTGCTTCTCCCTCTGCCTATGTCTCTGCCTCTCTCTGTGTGTCTCTCATGAATGAATAAATACAATCTTAAAAAAAAAAAGAATCTAGGGGCTCACTGTGCCCAGCTGCATCAGTGCCCATGCACAATGGGGAGAGCGCTCCATCCACTACACCGAGTCCACGGATTCAAGTGCTAATCTCATCCCGAAACACCCTCTTGGATGCACCCAGAAATAATTTTAATGTGGCCAGTCAAGTTGACGTGAAAGTAACCATCACAGGACCTGGTCCTGATTTTATTTAGTTTTACATAAGCCTTTTACCTGAGGACCCTTTTACAGCTACAGAATTATTATGAAGATAGCACAGAGAGTTCCTATACGCTCCACAGGGCGTCCCTGGCTGTTGTGATATGGTGCACTTGTCACAATTATTGAATCTCTACTGCCATACTCTTATCGACCAAATTCCATACGTGATTCAGATTCCCTTAGTTGTTCCCTATTGTCCTTCTGCTCCAAGAATCACATTACATTTAGCCCTCACATCTCCGTAGGCTCTTCTTGGCTGTGACAGTTTTTTAGATTTTCCTTGTTTTTATGACCTTGACATTTTGAGAACTACTCGTTGAATGTTTTCTAAGATGTCCCCCGACTGGGTTTTGTCTGATGTCTTTCTTGTGATTACGCTGGGGTTATGGGATTTTGGGGAGGAGAGCACAGAAGTCAAGTTTTACTTTCATCACATCATTTCAAGGGACGTCCTATCAACATGATGCATCACTGTCGATGCTGACCTTGGGCCCTTGGCTGAGATGACGTGTGTCAGGTTTCTCCTGACAAAAACTACATTACCTCCCTGCATCCACACTGTTATCTTTGGAAGGAAGTCACTTGCCGCCCCCATTTGAGTGGGAAGTCGTGCTCCTTGAGGGTGGGGTATCTGCCAAATTATTGTATTCAAAATACAAATTATTTTGAATTTTTCTGCATGGGAGATTTGTCTCTTTTGTCACATTTATTTATTCGATCATCAATAGCAATATGAACTCTGGATTATTTATTTATTTATTTATTTACTTACTTCTTTATTTTTTGAACTCTGCATTTTACGGTCAGCCTCTGTGTTCTGAGAGGACAACCCTGCCCCTCTGCCAGCCCATTGGCCTGGCCTCTAAACCCCTCAGCAGCGTGGCCTGACCCTCTACAGGAGGTGCTTCCCCTCCGCAAAGCTGCTGCTGAGGAGACTTACCCCAGGGCAGAACCTGCATGAGGAAAGAGGAGCCAGGAGACGCAGATGCAGAAGAGAAAAAGAAAGAGCCAGAAGAAATCCTGGGTCTTGGGGCACCCAGATCTTGGACTGCTCTGTCATTGACCTAAGACATTTTCTTTTTGTTTAAAGTGATTTTAATCTGAGTTTCTGTCACTGGCAACTAACTATCTGCTGGACAAGACTCTGTTATGGTGTGTGTCTTAATCTGCTCAGTCTGCTGTAACAAAACACTACAGACTGGCTGACTTCAACGACAGAATTTGATTTTCTCACCATCTGGAGGCCAGAAGTCTGAGACTGAGGTGCTGACAGGGAGGGTTTCTGGAGAGAACACTCTTCCTGGCTTGGAGACACTGCCCTCCTGCTGTGTCCTTACCTTTCTCTATGTGTGTGTGCATGAAGAAAGAGATCTCTGGTGTTTTTTCTTTTTTTTTTTTAGAAGGACACCAACCTTATAGGATTAGGGCTCCACCCTATGACCTCATTTTTCTCTAAAGGCCCAAACTCCAAATATAGTCACAGTGGGGGTTTGGGATTCAACATATGAATTTTGGGGGGGACACAAGTTAATTCATAACAGGCTGAGTTGTGTCCTCCATCCTAGATTCATGTGCTAAAGTCCTAACCCCCAGCATCTCAGGATGTGATCTTATTGCAAATAAGGTCTCTACAGACATATGTAAGTTAAGAGGGGGTCACAATGGTGGGTGCTACTGTAATACGACCAGTGTCTACCAGCACACAGATACCCACTCAGAGAGGATGCCACATGCAGACTGCATGGAGCTGCCACAAGCCAAACAACTACTAGACGCTGGGAGGGAGGCCTGGAGGCGGCCCTGCCTGCACCTGGATTTAGGAGTTCCCACCCCCAGACCTCTGAGGCAATACATCATTATTGGAAGCCACGGTGCTAGTTTGCTGGTGCTGCCATCACAGAATACCATTGACCACGTGGCTGAAGCAACATTTGTTTTCCCACAGTCCCAGAGGCTAATGGTCTGGGATTGATCAAGGCGCTGGCAGGGCTGGTGCCTCCCAAGGCCTCTCTCTTTGGCTTGCAGAGGGCTGTGTCTCTGTGTGTGTCAGATCTCGTCTTCCTAAAGGGACCCCAGTCCTGTTGGATCGGGGCCCACCTACGTGACCTCATTCAGCCTTGCTCACCTCTTTATAGGCCCCATCTCCAGAAAGAGTCACCGTCTGAGGTCCTAGGGGCCGGGGGGGGGGGGGCGCTGTTCAGCCCCTAACAGCACTCAGTTTGTGGTGCTTGTCATGGCAGCTCTGCATAGTCTCTAATTTATTTGTCTCTAAATGGTCGCTTGTCTCAGCTCTGCCCACGTCCAGCAGTGTGCTCTGGACCCTGCCACACAGCAGCGTCTCCCGGGCTGGCCCCTCCGGGGACACCCGCACCGTCCCATTCCTGCTGAGTCATCCCCTGGGCCCTGCCATGCAACGTGCTTTGCTGAGTGCCTGCGGAGCCAGCGGTGAGCACAGCAGACCCATCGCTGCCAGGGCAGGGCCCACAGTCGAACACGCGAAGAGCAGATGGCAAAGAGCGTGGTGGGCTGTGCACCAGTGGGCGCTGTGTAGGGCTGACACCCAGCCATGCTCCTTCTGCATCCGAGCCCCACAACCATCCAGGGGTGTCCCTTCCTAATTGGCACAGCGACTTTTTGCAGGCCAGCTGAGGAGGGGTCGGGGGCAGGCATTCTGGAAGCTGAGGGATGCTCCCCAGGAGTGGCCACTGGGTGAAAGATGGGGAGGACCAAAATCTCACGGTAACTTTGCATGGAAAGGACAAATCATAGCCAGCATGTGTGCAAAGTTGTCCAGCCCCTGGTTTGCATGTTGGCTTGGCCAGAGGGGTCTGCTTTGAGCCCGGGAAGAGCTTGATTAGCTTCCTGCTAGGGGAGGCCCTCCACTCACACTCTCTCCCTGGACCCTGTCCCCAGCCAGTCTTGTTTCACTGAGGTACCTCTGTGCACCGAGGTGCCCTGACCCCTGAACTAGGCTTTTCTCCAGAGGCAGCTCCACTTCCCCAAACCACCCTTGGGTTCCTGGGACCTGGAGACATGCATCTATCAAGCTGTGCCACCAGCCTACCTTGGGATGAATGAACCTTGAGGCTGAGAGGCCGTGACCTCCAGCCCCTGTGAGGCTGGCACTGGCCAGACTGTGGGTAGACAGGGCCCTGCTCTAGAACATAGGAAGGAAGTGCCTCCTCAGGAAAACCTCTCTGGAAGGTTAAGCCATTGGACACCCTCCGCCCCTCCATGAGAAGAGTTGGGGGCTGCTGGGGGCCACAGACTCCCCAGAACTGGATGCTTCTCTCTGCACCAGCCCTTACTGGTATGCCCAGCCCCTCCCCCTTGCCTTCCCAGGGAAGACCCAGAAGAGAGAAAGGCAAGGAGCCTCTCCCCTTTCCCGTCTAGGCAAGAACCTCTTAAAGTTTCATTCATGGCCCTGCTGCATCCCGGCTGCCTGGTCCTTCCCACCGTAATATCACACTTACTTAACTCATCAGAAAACCAGCAAACAAGATCAAGATTCTTCTTATTGTGTGTGTGTGTGGCGGGGGGGGGGGGGGGGGCGGAGAGGAGTAGCATAGCTCATACAACACTCACATCAAAAGACCTTAGAAACAAAACAAAACAAAACAAAAAAAAAACAAAAGACCTTAGAACTCTCTAGACCCACACCATCCAACAGAAGTAGAATGAGAGCCGCATATGTAACTTAAAATGTTCTAGTAGCCACATTGACAAAGTAAAAAGAAACAGGTGAATTAATCTTAATATATCTTTGATTCGACCCAATACACCCCAAACATCATTTTAACATGCAATTGATACAAAACGTACTAAGAGAAATTCTGCATCCCCCGCCCCTCGCCCCCCCAAAGTCTACACTCCAGAGTGTATCTTGCATTTACAATGTGGCTCAGCTCAGACTGGCTCAGTAGCAGCCTGAGGACAGTGTAGCTCTGGGCTGTCCTGGGAGAGGGGCTCACTAACATCCCCAGGAGGCAGTGGGCGGCCAACCCGAAACTAGAATCAATCTTTCTCAGCCCCAAAAAGTGGCGCCTGGGGATCCCCGGCATCTTCTCACGGACTTGTTCAAAGAGTGAGAAGGAAATGTGGTGGCGTGTGAGACTACCTGTGGGGCCACCTGGCTGAGCCGACCTGCTCCCTCGGCCCCTCCCCCTCCCCGCCCCTCTGGGTTCCAGGGCAGCAGGGGCCGCCCCAGACACTGGGGAAGCTTCTGGCAAATACCAGCTGAGTCCCAGCTTCTGCGCCTCTGTGAGAGCCCCTGGCTGCCCCAGCTCCCCAGACAGAGGAATGTCTCCCACCTGTGACCCCAGACACCTTGCTCTGATTGGCTTTCATTTTCCTGGGTTCCTTCATCCCCTTGCCCCTCCCTCCCTCTCTCCCTCCTCTTCCTCCTCTCCTCTGGAGATAGTGAGCGAAGGCCCAATGACAAGGGGACCCAGTAGTGCTGGGCGCCTAGAGCCTCCGGAGCCGCCCTTGGAGGCAGCTAAGGAGGATGCCGCCAGCACCCAGTGGAGCCTTTCCTGGGGGCTGGGAGTCAGCTTTTCCTCCCTTGGCCATGGGAGCCCAGAGCACCGGCCGGCTGGCGTCCACCCAGCTCCTCGGAGGTGTGGGAGCCCAGCTTCCTTTGGGTTGCTGGCATTGTTTTGGTTGGGTACAATCACATTTTACTTGTTTAATTTTATACCCGAGGTGGGGGCTCAAGGACAGGTCCTGAAGAAAGAAATCCAATGACCGGATGAGCCTTCAAGAGGCAGGCAGAGCTGACCCACCGGGGTTCCTATGCCAGGCTGGGCCCTGGTGCCCAACGCGGGGCGGTGACTGCGGTAGGCACAGGAAGTAGCCCTGGGCTCTTGGTGCTAAAAATAATACAATAGAAACAATAAAATAAAATAAGAAATAATTAGAGGAAACCAAGCATGAGTTTCCCAGGCAGACAGCCTGGGCCTGGGAGGAGAACCCAGGAAAACCGCGTAAAGAACCAGCCGGACCCTGGAGACGCCTGTCGGCTACTCCAGGGCCGTGTGCCTGGGCACATGAGTTGACCCCTCTGAACCTCGGTCTCCTCCTCTGTGCAGTGAAGGCTCCACCTGCCCGCGTGGATTTAAGGACTGGCTGGGCTCCAGCGTTCTCGCCGGCAGAGCTCCCGGGACATTCCTGGAGAGTGGGCTCCGGGTGGGCGGGGATGGGGGGTGGTGGTGGGTGGTGGGGTGGTGGTGGGGGGTGGGTGGGGTGGAGGTGGGGGGGTGGGATTGGGGGTGGGTGGGTGGGGTGGAGTTCGGGGGTGTGGGTGTGGGGGTGTGGGGTGGGGGTGTGGGGGGTGTGGGGTGGTGGGTGGGATGGGTGGGGTGGGGGTGGTGGGGGTGTGAGGTGGTGGTGTGGGGTGGTGGGTGGGGTGGGGGTGTGGGGCCCGGCCTCTCAGCCTGGCAGCTCCGCCTCTGTCGCTTGCATCTTGTGGGGACCCACCTGCGCTGTTGGTGGGGGAAGAGGCCCTGGCTCCGGTGGGGGGACCTCGCCCATGGGACTGGCTGCAGGAGTCACAGGTGGCTCCGCCGTCCACGTGGGCATGGCCGTCCGCGGGGTCTCCGCAGGTAAGCCCATCTGTGCCCTCCCATTCCCTGGACCCTGAGCTGCCGGCGGGCAGGCCGGGAGAGGGGCAGCCGGCCTGGCCCCGGCCTGTCCCCTGGGCCCGGGCTGCTGTCCCCCCAGCGCTCCAGGCAGACCCCCGGGGGGCTGGGCAGGTTCCCTCTGCACCCGGTAGGTGGTCTTTCCCTAGTGTCACCCTGCAGGGCAGCGGGGACAGCGGGGACAGCGGGGTGGAGCTGTGGGGTCAGGGGGACCTCATCTCAATGAAGGCGGAGCTCAGGTGCGGGCTGCAGACTGGTGAGCCCAACACAGAGGCTTGTCTTCTTGTCCCCATATCCCAGTCTCCCCCCTCCCCGTCGGTGGTCTATAGCACCCCCGATATGCAGGACGTGCCTCCCTCACTCAAGTCCCCTTTCTGTTCTGTGCGTGTCTCCAGCCCTGGACGGAGCTGTTTTGAGGGGGGGTCCTCTGCTCCCACCAATGCCTCCACACCTCTCAGCTCCTCTCCATCCTCAGTCCTTGGTTCCTATCTACACTCACCCCTCGGGGGTCTCATCTGTATGGCAAGCGCACCCACATTGACATCTCCCATCCACCCCCAGCTGTTGATTCCTTGTGGCTGATGATGTCCCACATTTCACACCCCAAACCCAGCCCTGTCACCTCCTGCAGCCTCACCTCTCTGACAATGAAAGGCAATGGATAGCACCTCCACCCCTTCCAGTGCTCAGGCCCAAACCAGGGCTCCATTCCTTCCCCCTCTCCTCCCTCATGCCTCATGTGGAGGCCACCAGGAAACCCCCCTGGGTCTTCTTTCAAAACATATCCGCATCCGCATCTGATCTTCTCACCACCTCCCTGGCTGCCGCGTGGTCCAGCCGCTGTGGTCTCCGGTCTGGATCCTGGAGGCATCATACTCATTTCTTAATGGTCGGAGTGGTTGGTTCTGTTAAATTGCAAGTCAGCTCATGTGCCTTTGTACTCAGAGCCTTCAGTGGCTCCTCCCTTCACTCCAAGTAAAAACCAACACTTGATGGGACAAGCACTGGGTGTTAGACTGTGTGTTGGCGAATCAAACTTCAATAAAAACAAATGAAAAAAAAACAGTAAAAATCAAAATCCTTTAAACCACCTGAAAATCTCTGTCACCCTGGGCTCCAGCCACGCTGGCCACCAGCCCCTGGCCTGGCTCAGGGCTCCCACTGCCTGGCTATCATTGCTGTTCCTGCCAGTGCTGCCGCCTGCGAATCTGTGCTCCAACCTCAGCCTTGCAACCAGCCCCGTGCCGGCCCCTGTGCCCCTTCCCCAGCGCTGTTTTTGTTGTAGCACTCACTTAACCCGTCGGAGAGTTGGCAGGTTAATTATGGTTACGCTCTGTTGTCTGTGCTTCCGTGCAGGTGGGGTTCTTTATCTGCCTTGTTCACAGATGCAGCTCCAGCACCGGGAACCGTGCCTGGCACATAGCAGGCCCTCAATGAGTACTTGTTGACTGAAGAGTCACTCGTCTCGGGTAAATTTTAGGGATGCGGTCTGTGGGTGCGGGCCCCAGGGGTATGGTGGGTGGTTAACTCATGACCAGGTAAAGGGAAAAGATATCACTGACCCTCCCATTTGCTTGTTGGGCCGAGGCAGAGGACCATGTCAGGGAACGTTAGCAAAACCCAAAACATAAGAAGGGAATTTAAAAGGCCCAAAGCTGGGATGCCTGCGTGGCTCAGTGGTCCAGCATCTGCCTTTGGCCCAGGGCGTGATCCCCGGGTCCTAGGATCGAGTTCCACATCGGGTTCCCTGCAGGGAGCCTGCTTCTCCCTCTGCCTGTGTCTCTGCCTCTCTCTCTATGTTTCTCATGAATAAATAAATAAAATCTTAAAAAAAAAAAAAGACCCAAAGCTGGAACCATCGGCCCCAGTCAGGTGTGCCATGCAGAAGTAGGGCAGGCCCCAGAAGGTGGTTCACACACAAACTCACCTGGCCACGAGGAGAGGGACACCAGCCTCTCTGGGGGCACTGGGTCCAAGTTAAAACCAGGAATTGGTCCTACAGGCAAAACAGATATGGGGAACACAGGAACAACACTGTTCCCTCCATCCCGTTTGTCCATGTGGCAGGTGCAGAAGCAGAAGGAGATGTCCCGAGCGGTGGGAGAAGGGGGAAGAACAGAAGGGGAGCCCAGATCTGCAGGAAGAAGAAGTGGCAGGAGGAGGCTTCAGCTGCCCCTGGGAAATTCAAGGGAAATTCAGGAGCTGAGCATCAGCTAGGTCGGGGTAGGGGGTGGGGAGTCAATACACAGAGGGTCACTTTCCAATGAGGATGAATTTGGGCCACTAGAGAACTCTGCCTTGGGGCAGCCTCATCTATGAAAGAATATTCTAGAAGAGGAGAGAACCACAGGGTTCCCTCAGGGAAGAACAGAGGCGTAGCAGGCCATTGGCTCAGGGACTGTGAGGTCTAGAACTTTTCCTTGTAGGCTTTCTTGTTGTGGGTATATATGTATGTGTCACATTGTATGTGGGTGGAGGTGTGTTAAAGGGGAAATAAAAAGAGGTTGTGTGTGTTGTTTTTAAAAGATTTTATTTATTTATTCATGAGATACGAGAGAGAGAGAGGCAGAGACATAGGCAGAGGGAGAAGCAGGCTCCGTGCCGGGAGCCCGATGTGGGACTTGATCCCAGGATTCCGGGATCACGCCCTGAGCCAAAGGCAGACGCTCCACTGCTGACCCCACAGGCGTCCCCAAAAGAGTTTTTAGACACCAGAACTGTGAGGATAAAGGCTTCTCTAGCTGTATGAGCCACAGAAAATCTGACTCAGCCTTGCTTAAGTGAAAAGTGAATCTATTTGTTCACAAAACCTGGAAAAGCCTAGACCTGGCTTCAGGTACAGCTTGACTGGGGCTCCAGGGAGGTCAGCAGGGATCTCAGCTGGGCTTCTTTAGGTCACTTGACAGTGGCCCTGTAGCTTCAGAATCTTATAAACTGAAGCCCAGGGTCCTGTGCCCCTTCCTGACCAGTTGGAATGTTCTAGATTGTTGTCCCTGGGTCATCACCTCCTTTTAGTCCAGTGGCTTCACCACAGGCATGGCCAAGACAGAGTGGTATCCCTTAAGGGAAAGTGGGGTCCAGCTGCCGTGAGGACTCATATTGGGGCATAAAAGCAGCAGATACCCCCACCTCAGAGGACGAGGTGAAATCGGGCTTGAGGTACCACATGCAGTGGCAAAATCCCCGAGTTTAAAAGAAGGAGGGATGTTTTGGATCCTGTTTTCTGAGGGAAGCAGCCACATAAAGGTGGTTCACAGCTTGCTTCCTGGTTGGAGATTTTCTTCTGAGTTTTAAGCTCACAAGGTGTGAACTATGAACAACTGGCGTCTAGTCTCGGTGCTGATGAGCACAGGGGTTCCCTTCTCCTGGCTTCCTGTTTCCACCCAGGGGGTCCCTGGTCCCTCCCCTGCTCTGTGTAGGGCAGAGGGGAGACCCTGGCTTCCCTTGGGCTGAATCTGATATGGGGGCCTCTCCCTATTGTCTTGGCCACTCTGGGGAACTGAGGTTGGGTTAATTCCTGCTGTGGAAGTGCTCCTGAAACCACCTGGTTAGTGAAAGATGACTCAGCCCCAGCCCCCGCTGGGCTTCACCCCACATTCGGATCCTGATAGATGAGTCTCTGTGCCAGATGGTTCAGGAGGCTTTCATTCCACTGCGACTTTAACTTCAGTGGGGGAATTTTTGACTTTTAACTTCTTTATGGTAGAGTCTACTGGGAGGGGCATCACAGGGGTTCATCTTGCTTTGCTTTGGCATTGGGATAATTTGGGCTGGGCTGTCCCCTGACTCCCCCCAATATTGGGGATCATTCAGGTGGGAGATAGACAAGCAGGAGGTAAGATTGAATTTTTATGGCTTTGGTGTAGTTTAGAATTAAGATAATGGATGTCTTATTTTGATCCATTTCAGAGGCTTTTTGGGGACATCAGAGTTGAACATCTCCTTGGTTCTAGAAGAAAACCAAGGAATCTGGGTAAATATGCATTGGAGGATGTGGATGAGAAGGTGGGAATGGATTCTTTCAGTAGAGGAGTGACCACACCTCTAGCTGACTCCATGCTTATTTGTGTTCAAATAAACAAAAAGAACATCCAGAATGCCTTAAAAGTAGGTAAATGGTTCTGGTTTCTGGTCCAGCATATAAGGAACTTGAAGTTGCCATTCTGGCCTAGTAAGTAAATAGTTGAACCGACGGTAAAAGCATCAACACTTAGATGTATATATAAGAGAAGGGAGGTCACAGGGTAAACTGCTGCCCCTAAAGTTGGAGAGACTGGCAGGTGAATACAGAGAATCCCAACGTACTGGGCAGGGGCCCACAAGCAGAAACCTCTGTTTCTAAGTGCTAAGGTAGGAAAACCTGAGCTTTTGAATCACTGGATGCTCAGTGTGGACAATCCTGGAGTCAAAACTCCAGGGGGACCCATCAAGGAGGGCCCTCCCCCTTCTGTGAGTTTTCACCTCCAGGTTCTTACCAGGAACATCGGGGAGAAATCCCCTCGTGTTTTTTGGCAGGAGGAGGGGAAACGAGCCATCTTGAAGTACCCCAGAGCACAAGGCCTGCGCTCAGGAGGAACCAGTTACCCAGAGCCTAACCTGCTGGGGTTTTATCAGAGCCTAACTGACCCAGGGGCAGGGGAACACCCAGCTTCAGCTGGCTCTAGCCAGCCCATCCCACCCAAGGGAGAAGTGCTGAGAAGGACGTGGGAAGCTCAGAGTCCAGAGCACAGGCTCACACAAAAACCAGGACCTGCTCACAGGACTACAGAAGTCTTCTCTCCCGCCCACACCTCACCACCACATCACTAGAGCCTACTTGCAGCGGTTCCCTTTACCCAGTACGTTGTGTCCTGCTAGCAAGAAAAAAATTGCAAAATATACTAAAAGGAAAAAAAAACACCCCACAGTTTGAAGAGATAGAGCAAATATCAGAACCAGACTCAGGTTTGGCAGGGATGTTGGAATCATCAGACAGGGAATTTAAAACAACGATAAATATGCTCAGGGCCCTCATAAAGTAGACAGCATGCAAATACAGGTGTGCCATGGAAGCAGAGATGGAGATCCTAAGGAAGAACCAAAAAGAAATGCGAGAGATCAAATGCACTGTAAGAGAAATGAAGAATGCCTTTGATGGGCTTATTAGTAGACTGGACACGACTGAGGAAAGCATCTCTGAGCTTGAGGATATCTCGATAGAGACCCGCAGAACTAAAAAGCAAAGAGAACACGGACCGAAAAACATACCATAGAATATCTGTGGACTGTGGGACAGTTACAAAGGTGTGACATGGTGTAATGGGAAGGCCAGAAGGAGAAGAAAGAAGAAAGGAACAGAATAAACATTTGAAACAAGAATGACTGAGAATTTCCCCAAATTAACACCAAACATGGAGCCACAGATCTACAAAGTTCAGAGAGTACTAAGCAGGATAAATACCCAGAAAACTGCATCTATGCATTTCATTTTCAAAGTACAGAAAATTAAAGATAAAGAAAAAAACCTTGAAAGAAGCCAAAGGAGAAAACACCTTACCTATGGAGGAACAAAGATGAGAATCATATCCTTAAAATGAATAAGACCTGGATGTAATGTACAGCATGGGGGATACAGTCAATAACTTTGTAACAACTTTATATGGTGACAGATGATAACTAGATTTGTTGTGGTGATCATTCTGTAATGTATATAAATATTGAATCACTATGTTGTACCTGAAACTAATATAACCTTACATGTCAATTATTCTTTCATTAAAAAAATTACATTCAATTTCTCTTCAGAAATCATGCAAGAACAGAGTGGAGTGACATATTTAAAATTTGAGAGTTAAAGACTACCAATAAAATTGATCAGCCTTTACCCAGGCTAACCAAGGAAAAAAGAAAAGACAAATTAATATCAGAAATGAAAAAGGGGACATCACTACAGATCATTAAAAAGATAACAAAGGAGGGTCATCTGGATGGCTCAGTAGCTGAGCGTCTGACTCTTGCTTTTGGCTTAGGTCATGATCTCAGGGTCATGTGATCGAGCCCCTCTTTGGGCTCCACATTCAGCAGTGAATTTGTTTAAGATTCTCTCTCTCCCCTCCCTCTGCCTCTCTCCTGGTGCTCTCACTCACTCTCCAATAAAAAAGGAAAACAAAGAAAGAAATGCTATAAACTCTGTGCTCACAACTTTGATAAAATGGACCTATTTTTCAAAAGACACAATCTGCCAAAACTCACACACAAAGAAGTAGCAATCTGAATAAGACTGTATCTATTAAAATGGTTGAATTAACAATTAATAGTCTTCCAAAACTGCACCAAGTCCAGATGGGTTTGCTGGTGAATCCTACCAAACATTCAAATTCAACAATGTATAAAAAGAATAGACCCTGATCAAGTGGGAGTTTTCATAGATGTGTGAGGCTGTTTCAACATTTGGAAACCATTTAATGTAATCCATCACACCAACAGGCTAAAGAAGAATCATTTGATCAAATGATCATTTCAATGATCAAAAATTAATGGATAAATTTTGACATCCATTCTTTATAAAACTCTCAGTAAACTTACAATACAGACAGAATTTCCTCTACTTGATAAAGAATGTCTACAAAAAAAACTAGAGCTAACATCATACTTAATGGCGAGAAGCTGAAGCTTTCCCATTAAGATTAGAAACAAGGTAAGGATGCCCCTTCTCACCACTCCTTTTTGATATAGTACTTGAAGTCCTGACTAATGCAATAAGACAAGAAAAGGAAATAAAAGGCATACAGATTGGGAAGTAAGAAATAAAACTACGTTTGTTCACTAATGATGTGGTTGTCTATATAGAACATAAGAAAAAAATTGACAAAAACTGGAACAAATAAACAATCATAGCGAGGTTGTAGGATATAAGATTCAGATACAAAAGTCAATTGATTTCCTTATATACCAGCGGTGGAAATGTGGAATTTGAAAGTAAAAGCATAATGCTATTTACATTAGCACCTCCTCCAAAATGAAATACTTAGGTTTATAACTAACAAAATATGTGTAAGATCTATATGAGGAAAACTACAAAACTCTGATGAAAGAAATAAAAAAAGAATGAAATAGAGAGATATCCTATGTTCATAAATAGGAAGATTCACAATTGCTAAGATGTTGGTTCTTGTCTTGATTTATAGATTAAATGCAGTCCAAATAAAAATCTCAGCAAGTTATTTTGTGGATATTGAAAAACCGATTCTAAAGTTTCTTTTTTTTTTTTTTTTTTTTTAATTTTTATTTATTTATGATAGGCACACAGTGAGAGAGAGAGAGAGGCAGAGACACAGGCAGAGGGAGAAGCAGGCTCCATGCACCGGGAGCCTGACGTGGGATTTGATCCTGGGTCTCCAGGATCACGCCCTGGGCCAAAGGCAGGCGCCAAACCGCTGCGCCACCCAGGGATCCCGATTCTAAAGTTTCTATGGAAAAAAATAAAATAAAGTTTCTATGGAGAGGCAAAAGACTCAGAATAGTCAACGCAATGTTGAAGGGAACAGAGTTAGAGGACTGACACTATCTGACTTCAAGACTTTCTATAAAGCTACAGTAATCAAGACAATGTGGTATTATCAACAAAATGGACAAATAGATCAATAGGGCAGAAGCAAGAGCCCAGACCCTCGTGAATACAGTCAACTGATCTTTGACAAAGCAAAAAAGGCAATACTATGCAGCAAAGACAATGTCTTCAACAAATGGTGCTGAAACAATTTGACATCCACATGGGTAGAAATAAATCTAGACACAGACCTTGTGCCCTCCACGAAAATTAACTCAAAATGGATCATGAACTTAAATGGGAAATGCAAAACTATAAAACTAGAAGATAGCATAGGAGAAAATCTAAATGACCTTGGGTTTGATCACACTTTGCATATAACATCAAAAGCTTGATCTGTGAAAGAAATAATTGATGAGCTGGACTTCATTTAAATGAAAAAAAAAAACTTTTCCTCTGTGAAAGACACTCTCAAGAGAATGAGAAGACAAGCCACAATCTGGGAGAAAATATTTGCAATAGGCACATCTGATAAAGGATTACCCAAGATGTACGAAGAACGTTTAAAACGCAACAATAGGGATCCCTGGGTGGCGCAGCGGTTTGGCGCCTGCCTCTGGCCCAGGGCGCGATCCTGGAGACCCGGGATCGAATCCCACGTCGGGCTCCCTGCATGGAGCCTGCTTCTCCCTCTGCCTGTGTCTCTGCCTCTCTGTCTCTCCCTGTGTGACTATCATGAATAAATAAATAAAATCTTTAAAAAAATAAAAAATAAAAAAAAATAAAATAAAACGCAACAATAAGAAAACAAACAATGCAATTTAAAAAATGGTCCAAGTTTCTTAGCAGACACCTAATCAAAGAGGATATATGGATGGCAAATAAACATATGAGATGTTGCTCCACATCCCATGTCATCAGAAAGACGCAAATTACAAAAGCAGTGAGCTACCACGACACACCTATCAGAATGGCTGAAATCTGGAACATTGACAACACCAAATGCTGGTGAGGATGTGGAGCAACAGGGACTCTCATTCACTGCTGGAGGGAATGGGAAATGGTGCAACCACTGGGGAAGGCACTTGGGCAATTTCTTATAAAACTCAACATACTCACACTGCATGATCCAGCAGCCGTGCTCCTTTGTTTTTACCCAAAGGAGCTGAAGACTTACGTCCACACAAAACTTGCACTAGATATTCACAAGTTTTATTCATAATTGCTCAAACTCAGAAGCAACCAAGATGTTCTTCAGTAGGTAAATGGATAAACTGGGGTCCATCCAGACAAGGGAATGGTTTTCAGTGCTAACAAGAAAATGAACGATCAAACCGTGAAAAGGCACGGAGCAAACTTAAATGCATATTGCTGAGTGAAAGACAATCTGAAAATGACACACAACTGTGTGACATTCTGGAAAAGGCAAAATCACGAAGACTGTAAAAAGATCAGGAGTCGCCGAGGCGGGGGTGGGGTGGGGGGAGGGAGGGATAAACTGCAGAGTGTGGGGATTTGCAAGGCAGTGAAACCACTCTGTGTGGAACCGTAATGATGGATACGTGTCGCTTTATATTTGCTCAAACCCACACAATGTACGAAAGCAAGACGAAGCCCTGATGTAAACTGGGTGAGGATGTCAGTGTAGACTCATTGATTGTAACCAATGTTCCACTTCAGTGGGAATGCTGGTGATGGGACAGGCTGTGCATGTGTGGGGACAGGGACCTTATAGGAAATTTCTGTCCCTTCTGCTCAGTTTTGCTATGAATCTAAAGCTGTTGTAAAAAATGGCCTAGAAGGAAATCTGATAAGTCCAGAAGTTGCCACCCCTTCCCACAGCTCTGCTCTCACTCTAAGGGGGTCACATATGGCTCTGTGCGGCCTCCAATCTCTGTAAGGCAGGCGGACAAGGGAACCCGACGAATGCCCTTGAGTGTCCTTGCCACTCCCTCGGTTTTACATGGTGGCTGCCCCCCCAGACTGTAGGCCAGCACCGGCTCGGCCTAAGCAGTGCCCTCGAGCTCAGCTTTCTCGAAAGGCCCTGCCGGACACTGGCCACCAGGACCCAACAGCTCTCTGTGTCCTTCTTGTCCTTGTTCCCAAAGGATGTCTTCCTGGGAAGGCCCAGGATGGTTGAGAGAGCAGGACCCAGGCGCTGTGGGGTCCCCCAGACGGATACCACCAAACGCCACCCAATGTGTCTCAAAACTGATAAACATTGGCAAAAAAAAAAAAAATCAGTAAATAAAAATCTAAAAACTACACACTTCTCATTTTATGGGAGGAAACAGGCTGAAAGAGGAGTCACACTATGATCAAGAGGTGGAAGTGGAACTCAGGGCCCCACTGCATGCGGCTGGGTGGGGGCACTCTACCTGCAGGAGGCACCTGACAGGTGTCCTGGGGGGACGGAGACCTCGCCTTCCGCTTTGAGCTGCTCACCAGCACGGCTGCCTGCATCTGGGCAGCCAGAGGAAGCATTCACTGGCCTCCCAGTGACTTTTCCCCCAGACGTGGGTGCTGACGCTCCGAGGTGGAGGCGGGGGGTGGCCCAGGGCCCCCTTCCCAGCCTGCTGGCCAGGGTGGCGGAGCAGCACACAGATGTCAGAGTAGGCTGGGATCCCGTGGGGGCACCTGTTTGAAAGTTGAGCCAGCTGTCACAATGTCGTGGTGGCCAAGAGAAGACCCGCTTTGGGGTGGCTTAGGCTCCCAGGTCTGGGTGTCAGCCAGCAGCTTCTCACAGAGCCTGCCCCACTGCATGGGCTAAACCCATCCTGCTTCCACTGCTCGGCTCCCAAACCTGAAAGTTTCCTCCTGACCCCTCTGTTCTCAAGACCTTTTTAGAGTGCAGATCTCACTGTATTGTACCCTACACACGGGCGTGCTCTGCTTGTGGATAAGTGCTGAACCCTGGAGAGAAAGCCCGGTTTGCAGCATCTGCCAATCTCCTGGTGTAAATGTGCCCTCGGGGCGGTCTCAGAGGACAGCCTGAGGTCCCTGAGGGTGGGGCGGGGAAGGCACTCAGCAAGACGCTTATGCAGTATTGCTTCTCTAAGATGAGCAGCTGCAAATAACCTCAACGGTAGAGACCACCACGAAGTGTGGTAAGACAATAAGGAAGCAATAAATTTTGAGTATGTATGACCTCTTATTAAATGTAATTTAATTGTAAGTTTGCATAATTGAGTGCTTAATAATGGCTGTGCTTACCAACTGGTCTGTGGAATTCCTGGAAATAATGGTGGGCTCTGTGAGCCAGACTGCTGCAGGGCACCCCCGAGCTCCTCCCCGTGGCTTCCTTGGGGGGACCTTTGCCGCTGCAGCCTCACCCTCCTGGGCACTGGCCATGCCCCATGCCGGCTCCCTGGAACCATGGGCAGGTCCCCAAACGGACCTTGCTGTCCTTGCTGCTGCTGCCCTGTGTCTGAGCCTGCCTGTCCCCCCCGTCCCAGTTGCCCTGCCCCCCGCAAGCCCTGGAAGGAGGAGGTGGGGGGGTGGGCCTGCCTCTGGTGCATGCTGCTCATCCCCTAGCTTTTCAAACAACAGTTTGGCATTTTAGGGAGAGAATTTGCTAGAGCACGAACTCGAACGCTTGAGACCTCACAGAGGACAAATGGGAAGCCGTGCGATGGGTACAGACTGCAGACTCCGGAGTCAAGGTGTGGGTTTGATCCTGCTCCCCTGAGTCACTCACTGCTGTGTGACCTCAGGCAAGTGTCTGAGGCTCTCTCAGCCTTGGGCTCTTCATCTGTAAATCGGCCACAGCCAACAAATTGAAGGTGTTTGTGAGGCCTGGGTTAAAGAAGAAACACACTCGCTCTAGTGTCTGGCACGTGTGGAGCAATCAGAAAGCAGAAGTCCTCTTGCTGTGCAGAAGCTTTTTATCTTGATGAAATCCCAATAATTCCTTTTTGCTTTTGTTTCCCTTGCCTTTACGGATGGATCTTGCAAGAAGTTGCTGCGGCCAAGTTCAAAAAGGGTGTCGCCTGTGTTCTCCTCGAGGATTCTGATGGATTCTTGTCTCACCATTTGCTTTGACGTGGATGGAACAGGAGGGCGTTATGCTGAGTGAAATAAGTCAATCGGAAAAGGACAAACATTATATGGTCTCATTCATTTGGGGAATATAAGGATTAGTGAAAGGGAGTAAAGGGGAAAGGAGAGAAAATGAGTGAAAATATCAGTGAGGGTGACAAAACACGAGAGACTCCTAACTCTGGGAAACGAACAGGGGGTAGTGGAAGGGGAGGTGGGTGGTGGGTTGGGGTGACTGGGTGATGGGCACTGAGGAGGACACTTGGCTATTATGCTATATGTTGGCAAATTGAGTTCCAATAAAAAAAAAAAAGAAAAAAGAAAAGAAAAGAAAGCAGAAGTCCTTCTGTCCCCTCCGCTGCGACAGCGTGAATAGGATTGGGCTGCGGGCTAAAAGCAAAGATGATCACCGCCCGCCATCTGGTGTGGGGACTTGGCATCACACCCAAGGTTGCGCACAGGTGGCTCATTCTCCTGTCGCGGGCCGTGCGCCCTCCTGCTGACCACGTGAGTGCACGGAGAGGCCCAGCTCGGTGTCCTAGAGAGGCCGCGGGGCCTCTGGGACCAAACGGCCTTCCCCGGGGCGAAGGAGCGCCTCGCACCCACGGCTCGGGAAGCGGGCAGGGCCCTGGCCCCAGGCTTCCGAGGTCGGCCGACCTCCTGCCGGGCGCCCCGCAGCTGGGCCTCCTCGCGGCCTCTGCTGTCACTCAGTCACTAGGTCACTCGAGGCCCCGGGCCCTTCCCTCTCTGCACCTGCTCCCCCCCAAGTGCTCTGCCGCCAGGACGCAGCCTCGGGGACAGCGCAGCTGTCCGCCACGTGGTTTACGGAATATTGGAAGCCCGCTGCTGAGACCTGCTGCTCCGAGAAAAAAAAAGGCTGCCTTCCAGAACACGACTGCTCGGGGCCCCTGGGCGGCCCAGTGGTTGCGCATCTGCCTTCGGCCCAGGGCGTGATCCTGGAGCCCCGGGATCGAGTCCCACATCGGGCTCCCTGCATGGAGCCTGCTTCTCCTTCTGCTTGCGGTTCTGCCTCTCTCTCTTTCTGTGTCTCTCATGAATAAATAAATAAAATCTTAAAAACAAAACAAAACCCCACTGCTCAGGGCTGCCTGGGTGGCCCAGTGGTTGTGCACCTGCCGCCGGCTCAAGTCACGATCTCGGGCCCTGGGGTCGAGCCCCGCATGGGCTCCCTGCTCAGCGGGGAGCCTGCTTCTCCCCCTTCATCTGCCCCCCCCGCCCTCCCCCACTCTCTCTCTTTCAAATACCTAAGTACAACCTCGAAACAACAGTCACAGCCTGATGGCTCCGGGGCAGTGCACCTGGGCGCCCGGGAGCTCCGACGGCGATGCTCGCGGGACTGTGCCGCCTTCGTACCTGCCGCCGCCACCTCGTCCTGCAGCCCAAGGATCACCGAGGCATTTTGACTTTCAAGTCTTATTAAGAGGAAAGCATGTCGCGAGGCCGTGGCTTCCGCACCTGGTGACTCCTCTGTGGGTCCCTGCGAGGTAAATGGAAGCCTCCTGAAGGGGATTCAGCTCGCCAGGTGCGGGTGAGATTCTCCGTGACTCCTGGGGCACCGCGGGGCTCAGTGGCTGAGCGTCCGCCTTCGGCTCAGAGTGTGATCCTGGGGTCCTGGGATCGAGCCCCACGTCGGGCTCTGCAGGGAGCCTGCTTCTCCCTCTGCCTGTGTCTCTCCCTCTCTCTCTCTGTGTCTCTCATGAATAAATAAATAAGATCTTAAAAAAAAAATCCTCCGTGACTCCCGGGACAGCTACAACATTCCCAGGGGTGTGGACGACGTGGATTCCAGCCCTTGTGGGTGACGTCGAGGGCTCAAGTCTTGAGTGGGCAGAGTCGCCGCAGCCGCAGTGGGGACAGCGAGAGAACCGGGCCCAGAGGTGGCCCCGAGGATGGCGGGGGGGGACGGACTCAATGTCGTGATGAAACCTCAAGGGATGGGGGGCGGCTTCTCGGGCCGAGCAAGGAGCCGGCTGTCTTGACACGGAAACTACCCCTGGTGGGGATGCTGCGAAGATGTTGGGATGACAACCAAGGACCCGACTTGGTCGGGTCGCGTGACCCGAGTTGGAAGAGCAGCCCCAGGGTTTGAGGATCGACTCCCACCTTGAAAGAAGTTCTGTGGGTAAAATGCTGTCGAGCAGCGCCGCTGGCTGCGGAGACATCGTCCCTGAAGGAAGGGCCCGTCTACGCAAACTTCCTTCTCGTCTTATTTGAAGAAGTTGCCCCGAGCACCCAGCCTCCAGCACCCGGCACTCTGACCAGCCGGCAGGCAGCCCCACGGGGACCAGACCCCCCAGCAAAGAGGTTATGACTGGCCAAGAGCTCCAATGATGGTGAGCATTTTCAGCAATGAGGTTTCTTTCTTTCTTTCTTTCTTTCTTTCTTTCTTTCTTTCTTTCTTTCTTTCTTTTTTTTAAGATTTTATTTATTTATTTGAGAGACACACAGAGAGACAGAGACACAGGCAGAGGGAGAAGCAGAGCCCCCAAAACTCACGTGCTTTGTTTCAATACTCGCCTTCTCGCGGTGGCCTGGAACCCACCCTGCGGGGTCTCCGCGGTGCTCCCGTAAAGGCCAGATCTCTCCCATCCCTCAAGGTCTGGCCGGTGCCACCTCCTCCCAGGCGACCTCTCTGATCATCTGACCTCCAGGAGGGTCTGTGTCGCAGTCTGTCCCTCCTCCCCGGATGGCCTGCTCCACCACGGTGTTCCCAGCACGCAGCCCAGGGACTGGCTTCCAGGAGTTGGCAGCGAACATTTGCTGAGTCGGGGGGGGGGGGGGGGGTGTCCTTGTGCCCTTAAGGTGTCACGGGGTCCTCGGGTGCCTCCTCCCCAGTATGTGCTCCCCCACCCCAATCTGCTAGTCATGGCTCCTATATGGATCCCAGGCCCATGGGCTCCCTTGGGTTATCTACTCCTGACCCCTAGACCTTGCCCCAGGGGCCAGGGTCCTCCATGGGGGTAGGGGGTGTCTAGGCTGAACTGTACGGCCCCAGGGAGGTCACAGAGGCCACTTCCCTGTGGCTGAAGGAGAGACCAAGTCCTGGGATGGAGATGACACGAGCTTGGAGAACCTCAGGGAAGCTGGAAGATCCAGGGCTCACTGGGGAGCAGAGAGCGTGTAGGTAGGTCAGGGGGCCTGGGTTAGGACTGTGAACCCCATGAGGGTGTTGGAGGTCTCCCCTCAACCAGGTGCACCTGTGTCTGGGTTGGCCTGAGTAAGGCGCCCACTCCTGGACGGCTGACATGTCCCCCTTCTGCCCAGGTAGATGGTGACCATGGTGTTGAGAGAGACGCTTCGCTTGGTGATGGTGGGCAGTCCCTGGGGGCCACTGGGGCCCTTCAGGAATCTGTCCCCTGGTCCCGGGTCAAGAGCCCACCCACCCACAGGTCCTCATGGCACAGGCAGAGGGCGCATGTGCCCTTCGCTTTCCCTCAGGGGGAGCTGGGACCACGTTCCTGGGGTCATCCTCCCCCACCTCACCCCACCCCCAGCCACCCTCTGGTCATCCCAGTGCCTGGGACCTGACCACGGGCCCCAAATCTCATTGGCCTTCTATTCCCCAGGGGCCAGCGACCACCTGGAAACTCTCCCCAGAGATGCCCTGACCCGCCCTGAGCCCCTTGGGTGGGCATGTTCTGTTCTGTTTCCTCCCTGCTCAGCCTCCCAAGTGGCACCCAGCTGTGTGGCCGCTCCCAGGGACAGCTGCCTTTAAAGGGGCTGAAAGTGTAAAACAAAGGAATGACTGTCTAAGGGGAGGAATCGCTTTTGTGCCTGTCGCGGGGATGGGGGTGGGCGTCCTGGTGGGCTGAGCTCTCAGGTGGGAGCTGCTGCGGCCAGGTGACCCCCACCCCCCGGGGGTGCCCTGAGCCCTGCCTGAGGCTGGCTGTGCATCCGTGGCCCTCGGAATGCCGCAGCCCCCTCCCCGGGGTAAGTGGGAGCTCACCCGGCCCTAGGGGGTCCACGCTGCTGCCTCCCTAGAGGGCGGGGAGGAGGCTGGGCTGCCCGGGGCTGGGGGCAGCCGCTGGGACAATGACGGGGGTCAGGCAGGGCGAGGCCCAGCTCTGGGCCACAGTGGGCCCCCCCGCCCCCGTGTCCCCGCCCTGGGAGGGGGGCTCCACGCCCCGGCCATACCCACCTGGGCGAGGACAGGGCCCTGGGGCCAGGTGACGGGGTGCCCAACACCCAGCAGAGCCCGAGGAGCTGAGTGGGGGTGAGATGGGGGCCCGGCGGCCCCAGCAGCCTGCTCAGGTTCAAGAGCGCTTCATTGTGACATCCGGCGGGGTCCTCAAACCACGGACCGTGGTCCCACGGCCTGGTCATCAAATGCGGATTCTGATTCGAGCTCCCGCCGCGGTGCAGTGTCCTGTGATCAGACGGGTGTCAGGGAACTGGGAGAGGTTTCCAGGGAGGCCGGGGAAGGGTCTGGCCCCAGGGTGCGTCAGAACTTGGCTACAGAGGCCAGGGAGCAGAAGGAAGTGTCCTGGCTTTCGGGGGGGCTACCTGACAGCGGAGCCTCAGGCTCCCTCCCACACCCCCGTCCCTCGGCTCTGGGCCTCTCTCCCCTCAGCCTCCTTCTAAGGAAATCTCTCGTGTTACCGACTTTTATTTAGCACTTACTAGGTTTTAGGTGCTGGGGTTACAGGGTAACCAAGGCTGACAGAGTCCTGTCCTGGAGTCTGTGTTGTAATGGGGCCGTACAACCACTCCTGGTTGTGACAGGAAACCCAACTCAAACCGCCTTAAACAATACAAGGACTTCCCTGGCTCCAGCACCAACTTCAGGTGTGGCTTGATCCAGCATCCGTGTGTCCTGGTTTCTTTCTCTCCTGCTGGCCCTCCTGGCAGGGGGCTTCTAGCACCGCCTCTTGGGTGCAGAACGACGGCCAGCAGCTCTCTCCTCATTCACTACAGGCTCCACCCTCGGGAGGAGTTGGGACTTTATTTTCCAGGCCACAGGGAGCGAGATCCACAACATTTTCAAGCATGGAGTCAACTCTGGTGGCTGATGCAGATGTGGATGGTGGGTTTGAACCGGGGAGGAAGGGCTGAAGGGGAGAGGCTGTTTCCAGGAGAGAAGGCTGGAGATGTACCGAGCTAGAGGTGTAGGTGGACCGGGTGACACTAGGTGGTGCTCCTGGGCCACCCATTTCCCTGGTCGGAGCCCTCGAACCTCCACTGCCCTCACCACCTCCATGTGTGGGCTCCATCCTTCCCAACTTTTTTTTTTTTTTTAAGATTTTATTTATTTATTTATTTATATTATTTATTTGAGAGAGAGAGAGAGAGAGAGAGAGAGAGGCAGAGACACAGGCAGAGGGAGAAGCAGGCTCCATGCAGGGAGCCCAACTCGGGACTCGATCCCGGGTCCCCAGGATCACACCCTGGGCCAAAGGCAGACGCTAACCCCTGGGCCACCCAGGCGCCCCCGCTTCCTGACTTCTTATCTGTGGCTCACCGACAACTGGATGAGGGGAGCTTTTTTTTTTTTAATTAAAAAAAAAAAAACCCAAACAAACCAGAACACTCACCCTGAGACCTACCGACCCTTGCAACGAAGTTTTACATGCACAGAACAGTATTATTAGCTACTGAAAGCCCGTCCTACAGCAGATCTCCAGGACTCTCCCGGCTCCTAGAACTGGGACTCTCCCTGCGGAGCAGCACCCCCGTGTCTCTCCCCGCCCCGCTCCCTCGCAGCCACCCTTCTTTATATCCCGCCACATTGCTGAACTCCTGCATGAGATCTAGCAGTTTGGAGGTGGAGTCTTTAGGGTTTTCCACACAGAGCGTCATGTCATCTGCGAAGGCTGAGTCTGACTTCTTCTTTGCCAGTTCGAATGCATCTTATTTCTTTCTGTTTGGTGTCTGATTGCTGAGGCCAGGACTTCCAGAACTCTGATGAACAACAGCGGCGAGAGCGAGCATCCCCGCGGTAACCCTGACCTTAGGGGAGAAGCTGTTGAAGGGGTATTTGCTGTGGGCTTTTTGTATATGGCTTTTACGATATTGGGGTGTGTCCCCTCCAGCTCCACACTGTGGATAGTCTTAATCAAGAAAGGATGCTGTATTTTGTCAAAAGCCTTCTCTGCATCAATTAAGAGGATCATATGATTCTTGACCTTTTTTTTTAAAAAATTAATGTGTTATATCACATTGATCAATTCACGAATGTTGAACCACCTTTGTGGTCCAGGAACAAATCCCATTTGGTCATGGCAAATTATCCCTTTAACGTACTGCTGGATCCCACTGGCTAGTCTTGGTGAGAATTTTGGCATCCATGTTCACCAGGGATGTTGGTCTGTAATTCTCCTTTTTGGTGGGTTCTTTGGTTTTGGGATCAAAGTAATGCTGGCCCCATAGAATCAGTTTGGAAGTTTTCCTTTTCTTTTCTTTCTTTTTCTTTCTTTCTTTCTTTCTTTCTTTCTTTCTTTCTTTCTTTCTTTCTTCTTTCTTTCTTTCTTTCTTTCTTTCTTTCTTTCTTTCTTTCTTTCTCTCTCCCTCTCTCTTTCTTTTTTTGAACAACTTCAGAAGAATAGGTATTAGTTCTTTAAATGTTTGATAGAGGGACACCTGGGTGGTTCAGGGGTTGAGTGTCTGCCTCTGGCTTAGGTCGTGATCCCCGGGATCCTGGGATCGAATCCTACTTTGGAGCCTGCTTCTCCCTCTGCTGGCATCTCTGCCTCTCTCTGTGTCTCTTGTGAATAAATAATAAAATCTTAAAAAAATAAATGTTTGATAGAATTCCCCCGTGAAGACACTCCAGCCCTGGACTCTTGTTTCTTGGGAGATTTTTGGTTAACTGCTTCATTTTCTTTGCTGGTGATGGGTCTGTTCAGGTTTTCTATTTCTTCCTGCTTCAGTTTTGGTAGTTTATAAGTTTCTAGGAATGTATCCATTTTTTCCAGATTGCCTAATTCATGGGCATATAGTTGCTCATAATATGTTCTTAAAATTGTTTGTATTTTCTCAGTGTTGGTTGTGATCTCTCCTTTCATTCATGATTTTATTTATTTGGGTCCTTTCTCTCTCTCTCTCTCTTTTTTGGAAAAGTCTGGCTAGGGGTTTATCGATCTTATTCTTTCTTTCAAAGAACCAGCTCTTAGTTTCATTGATCTGTTCTACTGTTCTTTTGATTTCTATCTCACTGAGTCCTGCTATAATCTTTATTTTTCTCTCTTCTCCTGCTTGGTTCAGGCTTTATTTGCTGTTCTTTCTCCAGCTCCCTTAGGTGTAAGGTTAGCTTGTGTATTTGAGATTTTTCTAATTTGTTGAGAAAGGCTTGTATTGCATGTACTTCCCTCTGAGGACCACCTTTGCTGCATCCCAAAGGTTTTGAACAGTTGTATTTTCTTTTTATTTTTCAGAGTATGAACAGTTGTATTTTCATTTTCATTTGTTTCCACGAATTTTAAAAAATTCTTCTTTAATTTCCTGGCTGACCCACTCATTCTTTTGTAGGATACTCTTTAACCTCCAAATATTTGAGTTCCTTCCAAATTTCCTCTTGTGATTGAGTTCAAGATTCAAAGCATTGTTGTCTAAAAATATGCAGGAATAATCCCAATCTTTTGGTACTTGTTGAGACTTGATTTGTGACCCGGTATGTGATCTACTCTGGAGAATGTTCCATGCGCACTCCAGAAGAATGTGTATTCTTTTGCTAGGATGGAATGCTCTGTGTATATCATTAAGTCCATCTGGTCCAGTGTGTCATTCAAAGTCCTTGTTTCCTTATCGATCTTGTGCTTAGGTGCTCTGTCCATTGCTGTGAATGGGGAGTTAAAGTCCCCTGCTATGATTGTATTATTATCAATATGTTTCCTTAATTTTGTTATTAATTGGTTTATATAATTGGCTGCTCCCTATTTAAGAGCATAAATGTTTATAATTATTAGATCGTAATTCTCCTTTTTGGTGGGTTCTTTGGTTTTGAGATCAAGGTAATGCTGGCTCCATAGAATCAGTTTGGAAGTTTTCCTTCTCTCTCTTTCTTTCTTTCTTTCTTTCTTTCTTTCTTTCTTTCTTTCTTTCTTTCTTTCTTCTTTCTTTCTTTCTTTCCTTTTTTGGAACAACTTCAGAAGAATAGGTATTAGTTCTTTAAATGTTTGAAGGGATAGGCCCTTTAGGTATGATATAGTGTCCCTCTTCATCCCTTACTACAGTCTTTGGTGTAAAATCTAATTTGTCTGATATAAACATGGCTACCCCAGCTTTCTTTTGAGGTCCATTAGCATGACAAATGGCTCTACACCCCTTCGCTTTCAGTCTGCAGGTGTCTTTGGGTCTAAAATGAGTCTCTTGTAGACAGTGTATGGATGGGTCTTGCTTGCCTTTTTAATTTTTTTAGATTTTATTTATTTATTTTAGAAAGAGAGTGAGAGAGAGCACAAGCAGGGGGAGGGGCAAAGGAAAGAGAAGCAGACCCCCTACCCCAAGCAGGGAGCCTGATGCAGGGGTTGATCCCAGGACCCTACAATCATGACCTGAGCTGAAGGCAGATGCTTAACTGACTGAGCCACCTAGGTGCCCCAGGTCTTGCTCTTTTGTCCAATCTAATACCCTGTGTCTTTTGATTGGAGCACTTAGCCCATTTACATTCAGAGTGACTATTGAAAGATGTGAATTTAGTGCCATTGGATTACCTGTAAAGTCCTTATTTTTGTATATTGTCCCTGTTTCTTTCTGGTCTGTGTTATGTTTGGGCTCTCTCTTTGCTTACAGGATCCCCTTTAATATTTCTTGCAGGGCTGGTTTAGTGATCACAAATTCGTTTAGTTTTTGTTTGTCCTGAAAGCTCTTTATCACTCCTTCCATTCTGAATGACAGCCTTGCTGGATAACTCTTCTTGGCTGCATGCTTTTCTCATTTAGTTCTGTGAATGTCTCATGCCAGTTCTTTCTGACCTACCAGGTCTTTATGGATTGGTCTGCTGCTGTTTCTACCCTTGTAGGTGAAGGATCTCTTGTCTTGAGCAGCTTTCAGGATTTTCTCTTTATCTCTGAAATTTGCAAGCTTCATTATTATATTTTTTCAGGGTGTTGATCTATTTTTATTGATTTTGAAGGGGATTCTCTGTACCTCCTGGACTTGAATGTCTGTTTCCTTCCCCATATCAGGAAGTTCTCAGCTACGACTTGATCAATATACCTTCTGTCCTCCGCCCCACCCTGCCCGCCACTTCTCTTTCTTCTTCCTCTGGGACCCCCATAATTCTGATATTGTTTCACTTTATGGAATAGCTGATTTCTCAAAGCCTCCCCTCATGGTCCATTAGTGGTTTTTCTTTCTTTTCATCAGCTTCCTTCCTTTCCATCATTTTGTCTTCTATGTCACTGACTTCTGCCTCATTTACCCCAGCTGTTAGAACATCCATTTTAGATTGCCTCTCAATTAAAGCATTTTTTTTAAATTTTATTTATTTATGATAGTCACATAGAGAGAGAGAGAGAGAGGCAGAGACACAGGCAGAGGGAGAAGCAGGCTCCATGCACCGGGAGCCCGACGTGGGATTCGATCCCGGGTCTCCAGGATCGCGCCCTGGGCCAAAGGCAGGCGCCAAACCGCTGTGCCACCCAGGGATCCCTCAATTAAAGCATTTTTAATTTCAGCCTGATTAGGTTTTATTTCTGTACCAAGAGATTCTCTAGAGTCCTTTATGCCTTTTTTAGAAAAGGTTCTATTTATTTATTCATGAGAGACAGAAAGAGAGAGACAGAGACATAGGCAGAGGGAGAAGCACGCTCCCTGTGGGGAGCCCGATTTGGGCCTCGATCCCAGGACCCTGGGATCATGCCCTGAGCCGAAGGCAGATGCTGGACCTCTGAGCCACCCAGGTGCCCTCCTTTATGCTTTTTTCAAGCCCAGCTAGCAATCGTTACTCTGAATTCTAGGTCTGACATTTTACTTATATCCATATCGATTAGGTCTATAGCAGAGAGTATTACCTCTGGTTCTTTCTTTTGTTGTTGTTGTTGTTTCTCCTTCTAGTCATTTGTCCAGAAAAGAATAGATGAATGAGAGAACAAAATAAAAAATGCCAACCATGACCCCAGCGAAATACACACTAGACAAATATAAAGAGGTCAGACACCAAAACAGAAAAGAAAGAAAAACAAAGAGGGAAAAAAGAGAGACTATAATCTCATAGGTGGACAAAACAGGGTGATCTACTTGGTCCTGGGTATATTTTTGTCTGTTTGTTAGAAGACACTAAATCCCAAAAATGCAAAAAAAAAAAAAAAAAAAAGAAAAGAAGAGAAAAAAAATGTATGTATATATATATGTGTGTGTATATGTATATTCTTTGTGTGTGTGTATATATATAGTATAGATATTGTGTGTATATATATATATACACACACACAAAGAAGACACTAAATCCCAAAATTGAAAAGAAAAACATATATGTATAGTGTGTGTGTATATATAGTACATATATATGTACATATATATAAAATAAAATTGTTTATATACACAAAAATAAAATTGAATATAGTGAAAGGAAGCCAAAGTGCAGAATATATCTATAAAATGTAAATGTAAAATGAAAAAAAATAAATGTAAAATGAAAATTAAAAATGACTTAAGAACAAAAAGTTGATAAAATAAGAAATGAGGTGAAAAGGAAAAAAAGAAAAAAGAAAAATTTAAATGGAAAGATTAAAGATTCATGAGAAAAAAACCCATTAATTCTATATACTGTTTTTCCTTGGCGCAGGACTTTTTAGTTCTGTGTGATCCATAAACTTGGTATTCCCTTGATATTCCTGTTGATCTTCTGGGGACAGGGCCTGCTGCACTGGTTCTCCGGTGTCTTTGCCTGGACGGGGTAGTAGCAGCCCTTGCCAGGGGGTCGGGCTCAGTGTAAGCTGCTTTGGGTTGCTCTATCTGGCTTTTGTTCCCTGAGGGCTTTTCATGCCACTTGCAAAAAGTGGTCACTTTTCTATTTGTAGAACTGTAGCAATTCTTTTCTTAGTTCTCAGGTTGAATTCACAGGTGTTCAGAATGATTTGATAGATACGTAGCTGAATTCAAGGGACCAGATGGAACACAGGTCCCTACTCTTCCACCATCTTTGAACTGATTCTCTCATATAGTTTTGAATTGCGTTTCCCTGATGATTAGTGATGTGGAGCATCTTTACATGTATCTGTTCATCTTTACATGTACCTGTTGCCCATTTGTATATTTTCTTTGGAAAAATATCTAGACAAATCCCTTGGTCACTTTTAATCAGGTTTTTTGATTATTTTGCTACTGAGTTTAAGAGATTCTCGCATATATTGAATAGTGGCCCCTTATCAGAGACATAGTTGCAAATATCTCCTCCCATTCCATGGCTTGCCTTTTATTCTTTTGATAGTTCCCTCTATGGTAAGAAGTTTTTTAGTTTGATGTAGTCCTACTTGTTGATTTCTGCTTTTGTTGCCTGTGCTTTTGATGTCGTATCCAAGAAATCATTGCCAAGACCAATGTTATGAAATTTTTCCTATATTTTCTTCTTGGAGTTTTATGGTTTCAGGTCTTACATTTAAATATTTAATCTATTTTGAGTTGATTTTTGTATATGGTGCCAGACAAGGGTCCAATTTCTCTCTTTTGCATGTGGATATCAGTTTTCCCAGCACCATTTGCTAAAGAATGTCTTTTCTGCATTGCGTATTGTTGACTCACTTGTTGAAGATCAGTGGACTGTACATATGTGGATTTACTTCTGGTCCTTCTGTTCTGATCCATTGATCTGCTTGTAATTTTTTTTAAGATTTATTTATTTATTTATTTTATATATATAGAGAGAGTGCATGCATGCCGGGGGTTGGGGTGGCTGTCTGGGGAGTGATGGGGAGAGAAAATCCCAAGCACACTCCCCACTGAGTGGGGAGCCTGACACAGGACTCCATCTCATAAACCAGAGATCATGACCTGAGCTGAAACCAGGTCATAGGCCACCTGGGGACCCCAGCAGGTCTGTTTTTATGCCAGTACCATGTTGTTTTAATTATTGTATATTTGTAGTATCTTTTGAAATCAGGAAGTGTGATGCCTTCAGCTTTGTTCTTTCTGGAGATTGCTTTAGCCATTCAGGATTCTTTGTGGTTCCACATGAATTTTAGGATTGTTTTTTCTACTCCAGGAAAAATTGCCTTTGGGATTTTGATAAAGATTGCGTCAAGGGACACCTGGGTGGCTCAGTGGTTAAGCGTCTGCCTTTGACCCAGCGTGTGATCCTGGAGACCAGGGATCAAGTCCCGCACCGGGGATCGAGTCCCGCATTGGGCTCCCTGCATGGAGCCTGCTTCTCCCTCTGCCTGTGTCTCTGCCTCTCTTTCTCTCTCTCTGTCTCTCATGAATAAATAAATAAAATCTTATAAAAAAAGATTGCGTCAAATCTACTTTGGGTAATATGAACATTCTAGCAATGGGAAGTCTTTTGATTCATGAACATTGTGTTTTCTTTAATTTCTTTCATCAGTGTCATGGTTTTTAGTATATAAGTCTCTCACTTCCTTGACTGCTTTTTTTTTCCTAAATATTTTATTCTTTTTGGCGCTATTTTAAATTGGAATGTTTCCTTAATTTCCTTTCTGGAGGGCTCACTGTTAGTCTATAGAAACACATTGGATTTTTGTGTGTTAATTTTTGTATTCTGCAGCTTTACTGAATTCATAGATTAGTTCTCCCAACAGTTTTTTTTTTTTGTGTGTGTGTGTGTGTAGGATGGTTTTTTAGTGTTTTCTGTATGTAAGATCATGTCAACTGCAAACAGATCACCTTACTTTTTTCTTTCTAATTTGGATGCCTTTTATTTCTTCTTCTTGCCTGATTGCTATGGCTGGGACTGTCAGGACCATGTTGAATAGGAGTGGTAAGATCTTAGTACCTCTATTTTTTCTCCCCTCCATTCTTTTCCTTCCTTGTGCTTTATTCTGGATATTCTCTTCCAGCTTATAAAATTTGCAACTCAGCCCACCAAATGAATTTATAATTTCAGTTATTTTATTATTATTTAGTTAATGAAATTTCTTTTATTTTTATTTTTATTTTTTTTGAAATTTCTATTTATTTATTTGGATTCTAGCCAGGGTTGCCTGGTGATATGAATTGGATTGTGTCCCCCAAATACTATATTGAAGTCCTACCCACCCCTCAGTATATCAGAATGTGACTCTATTTTGGAATAGGGTCTTTATAGGGGTAATCAAGTTAAAATGAGGTCATTAGGGTGAGCCCTAATCCAATATGCCTGGTTCCCCTTTTAGAGGGGAATTTGGACCCAGAGACTGACAGGCATAGGGAGGACAATGAGGGGCACAGGGGATACCACCACCTGGAGAGGGAGGCAGAGGGTTGCTGCCCTAAGCCTGGAATGCCTGGAGCCCTCAGGAGCTGGAAAAAGCAAGGAAAATTTCTCCCCTAGAGCCTTTGAAGACAGCATCGCCTGACTGACTCCTTGGTCTTGGACTTCTAGCTCCAGAACTGTGAGACAAGACATTTCTGTTATTTTAAGTCATACAGTTTGTGGTACTTTGTTATGGCGACCACAGGACACTCACACACCCGGGAAGGAAAATGTGAGGCAAAGGCTCAGGGCTCCTATTGTATTAGGGAAATCAGGTAGTCAGGAGTGACACAGGGCGTGGCAGAGGCAGGACTGGAGATCAGTCGACTGGTTATTCCATTTCATTGCAACATCTTCCAAGAGGCTGAGTATCAGCATATTCTGTTCAGGAGGAGGAATGGGGAATAGTTTACTTACAAGCCAGTGCCCAAATCCCACTCATCATAAGTTCATCCCAGGGAGTATTAACTCGCCCACCTTTACATAGTACAAATGTGATTGCTGAGTGAGTCAGCTTTTCATGCTGCAGTGGAAACTGAGAAGACCTTGGGTTGGAACTAAGTGGTGCCCAGGGTAGGCTTGATGTGCAATGATGCTGAGTTGCACCTGCATGGAGTCAGGTGAGGCTGCCCAGGACTGGTTACCACCGTGACAGTTGAAGCAAAACCAATGGCCACACGCTCTGGGACGAGCACAGCCAAGAGAGCCTGCACTCATCTTAAGAGGCATATGATACAATTCTATTTCTTTCTTTTTATAGTTTTCAGATCTCTGCCAAAATTCTCAATCTTGCCTTTTATCTACTTGATGGATACATATTTTTTGAGATGCGTATACTAGTTTATGATAATGTAAATATATGGATGCCCATGGGCTTGTTACTATTTTTCACTTGTACATCTACACATTCTGTCCTGTCCCCTTGTAGGCTCATTGTGGGACAGACTTTGTATTTGTCACATTATAGAAATACTTTAGGATGCAAGAGGAAGTCTTCCTCCATGTGATTGAGGTCTGCTTCTGCCAGGCACCAGGGGGCACCAAAACTCTATGGTTGCCTTAATCTAGTTTTTGAGTATAAAGATGATTCAGGGATGAATTTTACTCCCCCTCCACCTCAGAGCCTGGAACGATTCTGGGTTCTCTATATGCCAAGCTAGTGGTCTGCACCCAAAGCAAGAGACCACCCATCTCTTTTCTTTAGGCTGATATAGCTAATTTTCAACAAAAGTAAAGGAACTTGGGGGCATCAGAATGATATCTCTAAGTGCTACAAGATGGATAGCTGTTGAACTATTTTGTATGCAAAGAAAATATCCTTCGAGACTGAAGGTAAAATCAAGACATTTTCAGATGGAAAGACAGAGAGAGTTTGGCATAAGAAGAACGACACTAAAGAAAATACTAAGAGGTATTCTTCAGGAAAAAGAATGATCTCAGGAAGAATAGAGAGGCACAAAGGTATAAAGGAAAGAAACAAAACAGTAAATATGTAGATGGATCTTAGTGGTGTTTATAGTATGTAACAGCAATAATAACGGGTTGGGTGAAGTATATGGAGAAGTTGAAGATACACGGTGACATTGGTCTGTAATTTGTGAGCAAGTTGGTAGAGTTACAATGTTCTGACATTTTTGCATTCTTCATAAAGGTATCATTTAATGTTACATGTTGAAAAGTTCAGGAAGCAAATTATAATCTCTAGAGTAGCTTCTGAAAGAAAAGTAAAAGACTGCATAACTTCCAAGGTCATAGAGTAGAATAATGGAATAATAAAAAGCAATTTATTCAAAAGTAGGTAGTCAGAGAGAGCAAGGGGAATATAGATCAAGTGGAAGAGTGTAAAGCATTTATTAAACCTAAACATGCCAGTAATTACTAGTTTATTTGAACCTAAATATATTAATAATTATATATGAATGACTAGAGAGTTCTTCTTGGAACAAACATGGAATAACGGGGTTTAGATATGTCCCATCATCTGAATCAGCCAAAGAATGGACAAAATATGTGAAGCAATGACTTCCAAGACACAGAGCACCAGCCATTCCTCCAGAGATGAGAAATTAATGGAGTTTGCCCCAGCATGCTGCCTTGACAGCTTCTGAGGTGGAGCTGGGTGGGCTTCTGGGGTTGAGGTGATGGAGCTAAGAGTCTGAGGACAGGGCACTGGGTGTCTGCAGGACAGAGGGCCTGACAAGAGAGGGTTGCCCAAGGACAGAACCCCAGAGACCTACATGGACATCTCCCCCTGCCTTCTCTCCCACAGTACCCAGCCTAGTAGTGATCAGTACAAACCTGGGACGCAATGACCTAAGCTGTGGAAAGAACCACCCAAAGGTTAGAGGTACTAGTCTTCAGTGCTCACACCAGGTTGTGAATAGAGCCTACTCCAACTACCCAAACTGGAAAACCTCAGAGATGGATGGTGCATTAGGAAGAACACACAGAAGGGTTTTCCCTCAGTAGTGGGAAATAATTAGTCCTAGAGCAAGCACGGCTCTGGTCAACCTAACAAACCTTACCAGGAAGACTCCAAAAGATCATACTATTTCTGAGGACCTTAACAACACCCCAGAACAAAGCTCAAGGATATTTACAGAAATACAAAAATAGCCAACAGTCAACTAATTCACAACATTTTTATTCAAGCAAAAGTAACCAAGCATACAAAGAAGCAGAAGAAAATAGCCCATAATGAAGAGAGCAGTAAATCAATTGAAATCAGCCCAGAACTGATATGGAAGTTAGAATTAGCAGACAAAGGTATTTAAAAAGTTGCCATCACTATATTTCATATACTCAAAAGTCAAGTAGAGACAGGGACAATATCAATGTTTCAATGTAGATGAAACAACCATTTGTGAGGTGAACGCTGTCAGCAGACTTCTGAACATTGCGGAAGAAAACATTAGGAGGGAGACCTGAAGACATGGCAATAAAAATAATCTAAAATGAAACACACAGAGAAAAGAGAATTATAAAATGAAAAGAGAATCAGTGAGCTATAGGTAGGTAGGTAGTTGGAGTCCTGGAAGGAGAGGAGAAAGAGGAGAAACATAAAGAATATTTCAAGAAATAAGAGCTAAAATTGTTTCCAAAGTTGATGAAAACTATAAACTCACACCTTCCAGAGCCCACTGAATTCCAAACATAAGAAACCCGAGTAAAACTACTTTAAACACAACATAACCAAATTGCTCTAAAGTAGTGATAAAGAGAAAATCTTAAAGCAGCCAGAGGGGGGGAAAAAAAGACTTGTTATGTACTAAGGAACAAAGCTAAAGATGACAGCAGATTTCTCATAAAAAAACATCAAAGCAAGGAGCCAGTGAGGCAACATCTTCAAAATACTGAAAGAAAAATCCCTACAATCTTATATCTAGTAAAGTATCTTTCAACAATGATGGCAAGATAAATACAGAAGCTGAGAAAGTTGGTGAGCAACACACTTGTACTATAGGAAATGGTACGGGGAGCGTCACACAGAGCGAAAATGGTGCCTTGCAGAAATGCAGATCCACCAACAGGAGGAAGAGCAGTATTACTATAAATATTACATACCTACAGCAGCAGGTATGTAAGGTTGAAATAATTCTTTAAATCTTTGGTGAAAAAATGTAATAACAGCCTATCATTGGTTTTATACATTTTTATTTTTTTATTTATTTTTTTAAATTTATTTATTTATGATAGTCACAGAGAGAGAGAGAGAGAGAGAGGCAGAGACACAGGCAGAGGGAGAAGCAGGCTCCATGCACCGGGAGCCCGACGTGGGACTCGATCCCGGGTCTCCAGGATCGCGCCCTGGGACAAAGGCAGGCGCCAAACTGCTGCACCACCCAGGGATCCCCGGTTTTATACATTTTTAAAGATAAAGGCATGGCAATAGTAGTGCAAAGATCACGAGCAGAGAAATGGAAGGTATCGGTGTAAGTTTCTTATACATGAAATGGTAGATCATTAAATGTAGATTGTATAAGGTAAAGATGTTTACTATAATCTACAAAACACCCACAAAAATAACAGAGACCTAATTGGCCAGAGAGATAAAATGGAATCATGAAAAACAAGTAATCCCAAAAAAGGCAGAAAAGGGGGATAAAGAGCACAGAGAGCAGATGAAACAAGTACAAAACAAGTGAGCAAGATAAGCTTAAATGTGATCAAAACTACAATTGAATGTAAATGATCTAAGCACCCAAATGAAAGTCAGGGACTGTCAGGCTGGATAAAAATGTAAGAGATGAAGATCTTCTGTCCATAAGAAATTCGCTTTACGTATATGGATGGATGAATAGGTTAAAAGTGAGAGGAGAGAGAACAGTATGCCTCGCCAATACTAACCAAAAGGAAGCTGGGGTCAGCACGATAATGTAAAACAAAGTGGACTTAAGAGTGAAGAATGTTACCAAGGATGAGGAAGCTCATTTTACAAAGAGAAATGTTTCATCAAGGAGACATGACAATCCCAGACCTGTACTCAGCTAATGACAGATCTGAAGCACACGGAGCGAAGTCTGATAGAACTGCAAGGAGATAGAGACGCAACCACACTCAGATTTCATACCTCCTTTCAACCGCCTACGAGCATGATTAGACAGAGAATCAGCGTGGGTGTGGAGAACTTGAACAACACCATCAACCACATTGACCTAACGGACGTTTATAGGACACTCCACCCAACAACAGCGGAATACACGTATTTTTTTTTTCACGTGCACACACACACGCCATTTACCAACACTGACTATTGTGAGCCATACAACCAGGCTCAATACATTTAAAAGGATTCAAGTCGTATCAAATACGCTCTTTGGCAACAATGGAATTAAATTAGAAATCAGCAACAGAAGAATCTCTAGAAAATCCCCATATAATTGGAAACTAAATAACACACTTGTAAAATAATCCATGGATCAAAGAAGAAATCAAAACAGAAATTAGAATTGGATGCAAATGAAAACACAATATATTCAATTTGTAGGACGCTGTACAAGCCCTACTTAGGGTGAAATTGATAGCAGTAAACATATAAATTAGAAAAGAAGAAAGGTCTCAGATCAACAATCTCGGCTTCTACCTTAAGCTAGAAAAATCCGAGCGTGTTACGCACATGTTTATATATATTGATGAAAATGTTATTTGTAATAGCTCTAAACTGGTAACCAAGACAAAAACTGGGCAGAAAGAGAATCAAAGTTGACCAAGGTGCTGGAGTTAGCAGACACTTTTTATCAAGTTTTTAAATTTTAATTCCAGTGTGGTTTACGTACGGAGTTATATTAGTTTCAGGTGTACAATATAGTGGTTCAGCAATTCTATACATCACTCAGTGCTCGTCACGATAAGCGTGCTCTCTTCATCTCCGTCACCTACTTCCCCCTTCCCTTCTGGTAACCATCAGTTTGCTCTCTTTTTTCTTCTTAAGATTTTATTTATCTATTCATGAGAGACACAAGAGAGAGAGAGAGAGGCAGAGACACAGGCAGAGGGAGAAGCAGGCTCCCTGCAGGACCCTGATGCTGGACTCGATCCTGGATCCTGGGATCACGCCCTGAGTGAAAGGCAGACGCTCAACTGCTGAGCCACCCAGGTGTCCCATCAGTTTGTCCTCTTAAGAGTCTGAATCCTGGTTTGTCCCCCTCTCTTGTTTCCCTTTGTGCCTTTGTTTTGTTTAACTTCCATATATGAGTGAAATCACATGGTATTTGTTTATGGCTGGATAATATTCCATCTTACACACATATCACCTCTTCTTTATCCATTCATCAATTGATGGGCACTTGGTCTGCCTCCCTGTCTTATCTTGGCTATTGTAAATAATATGGCCTTAAACATAGGGATGCATATATCCCTTCAAATTAGTGTTTTCGTATTCTTCAGGTAGATACCCAGGAGAGTGATGACTGGACCCTAGGGTAGTTCTATTTTTAACATTTTGAGGAACCTCCATACTGTTTTCCACAGTGGCTGTACCAGTTTGCATTCCCACCATTGGTGTAAGAGGGTCCCCTCATCTCCACATCCTCACCAACACCTGTTGTCTCTTGTGTTGTTGATTCTAGCCATTCTGACATGTGTGAGGTGATATTTCATTGTGGTTTTGATTTGCATCTCCCTGATGATGAGTGATGTTGAGCATCTTTCCATGAGTCTGTTGGCTAGTTAGATGTCTCTTTTAGAGAAATACCTGTTCAATGTCCTCTGCCCATTTTTAAATGGGATTATTTGTGTTTTGGATGTTGAGTTGTAGAAGTTCTTTATATTTTTTGGATACTAACCGTTTATCGGATATGTCATTTCAAATCTTTTCCCATTTCATAGGTTGCCTTTTAGTTCTGTTGATTGTTTCCTTCACTGTGCAGAAGCCTTTTATTTTGATGTGATCTCAATACTTTAATTTTGCTTTTATTTCCCTTGCCTCAGGAGACATATGTTGCTATGGCCAATGTCAGAGAAATTATTGACCATCCTCTCTTCTGGGATTTTTATAGTTTCAGGTGTCACATTTAATACATTTGAATTTATTTTTGTGCATGGTATGAGAAAGTGGTCCAGTTCCATTCTTCTGCATGCTGCTGTCTGGTTTTCCCAACACCATTTGTTGAAGAGACTGTTTTTTTCCCCCATTGGATATTCTTTCCTGCTCTGCTGAAGATTAATTGACCATATAATTGGGGGTTTATTTCTGGGATTTCTATTCTGTTCCATTGATCCATGTGTCTATTTTTGTGCCAGTACCATATTGTTTTGATTACTACAACTTTGTAGTATAACTTGAAGTCTAGAATTGTGACACCTCCAGTTTTGTTTTTCTTTTTCAAGATTGTTTTAGCTATTTGAGGTCTTTTGTGGTTCCATGCAAATTTTAGAATTGTTTGTTCCCATTCTGTGAAAAATACTGTTGGTGTTTTGGAAGGAACTGCATTAAAATTGTAGGTTGAAAAGAAAAAACAAAAAAAAAAAAAACAAAAAAAAACTGTAGGTTGCTTGGGCCATATAGATATTTTGACAATATTTGTTCTTCCAATCCATGAGCGCAGAATGTCTTTCCATTTCTTTGTGTCATCTTGAATTTTTTTCCTCAATGTTTTTTTTTAAGATTTTTAAATTTGTTCATGACACACACACACACACACACACACACACACACACACAGAGGCAGAGATACAGGCAGAGGGAAAAGCAGGCTCCATACAGGGAGCGTGATGTGGGACTCGATCCCAGGTCTCCAGGATCACGCCCTGGGCTGAAGGCAGGTGCTAAACTGCTGAGCCACCCAGGCACCCCCCTCAATGTCTTATAGTTCTCAAAGTACTGGTCTTTCACTTCTTTGGTTAAGTTTATTTTTAGGTACTTTATTATTTTTGGTGTAATTATAAATGGGATTGTTTTCTTAATTTATTTTTAGCAGACATGGACTTTAAAGTAACCAGCATCAATGTGCTTAAGGCAACAGGAAAAAGATCAAGAAAACCCATGAAAACGTGGGGGATTTCAAAAGAGAACTGGAATCCATTAAAAAAGAATCAAGGAGCAATTCTAGAGCTGAAAAAGACAATATCTGAAATAAAAGAACTCACTAGGAGCATTTAACAAAAGATTAGACAAAGCAGAAGACAGAATTATTCGTTAATGATGGCATCTTCTTCCTGCCTTTTGCTTTCAACCTTTCTGTGTCCTTCAGATATTCTTCTGTGTAGAATGTGCACGTGCCAAACAGTGCACAGTGGGTCTTGATTTTTATCCAGTCTGACATTTTTGTTTTTTAATTGGAATATTTATTCCATTATGTTTAATAAAATTAACCTGTAGCTAGCTGGAAGTCTACCATCCTGCCATGTTTTCTGTATGTTCCATCTGTTTCTTCTTCCTTAATGGCCTTTCCTACTTTATTTAAGAATAATCAAGTATTAGTACACTTGATCTATTAGATCTTCAGTCAAACACTTTTAATTCATTCTAGTGGTTTTTATGGACTAGAGATTTCAATATGCATTCCTGACTTACTAAAGTCTCCCTTATGTTAGCTTCAGGTGATCACCCCCCAGACAGTGCAAGAACCTTAGAAAAGTTTAGCTACGCTTCCCCCCTTCTGCTCTGTACACTAATGTTTTCACATATTTTTACTTCTCTTTTATAACGCCACGGCACATTATTATTTGTTTTGAACAGTGAACCTGCATTCGTAAAAATGATATATATTTAACCATTGATTTGCTCCTTCCCATATTCTTCACTCTTTCCCATAAGTCTGTGCCTCCCTCTGGGGCTATTTCCATTTGACCTGAAAAAACTCGCTTATTATTTCTTGTTCTGCCGCTATGCTGGTAACAAAATTACTTATCTTTTGTTTGTCTGAAAATTTCTTTTATGTCACCTTCATCTTTTTCTTTCTTTTTTTCAAAAGAATTTTTTATACTGAAATAATTATAGATTTATTGGAGGTTGCAAAGATAGCACACAGAGGTCCCATGTACTCTTCATTCAATTTCTCCAGTAATTACTTCTTGTATAATTATGGAGCAGTATCGCAAGCAGGGGACTGACACTGGTACAATGTGTATATATAGCTCTATACCATTTTATCGCACATGGAGATTCGTGTCATCATTACTGAAATCCAGATACAGAACCTTTCCATCACCACAAAGATCTGTTGGGCTCCGTATTTTGTCACCTTGAGGGAAATATACAAAACTTCCTTCCTTTCGGTCCCTGGTCTCCCTCATTTATAATAGAATTGTCTTGGGGTGCCTGGGTGGCTCAGCTGATTAAGTGTCTGCCTTCAGCTCGGGTAATGATCCCGGGGTCCCGAGATCGAGCCCCACATCGGGCTCCCTGCTCGGTGGAGCGTCTGCTTCTCCCTCTCCCTCTCCCTCTGCCTCTCTTCCTGCTGTGTTCTCTCACTCTCTCACATAAATAAATAAATAAAATCTTTAAAAACATGTAGTAGAATTGTCTTAAATATTTCCTCTACATGCATCAAAATCTACATCAGGCAGTGTTACACTGTTTGGCTTGGCTGTCAAACATAATTTAGAAAACTCAGGGGCACCTGGGTGGCTCAGTGGTTGAGGGTCTGCCTTCGGCTCAGGTTGGGATCCTGGGATCCTGGGATCGAGTCCCACATCAGGTTCCCTGTGGGGAGCCTGCTTCTCCCTCTGCCTATGTCTCTGCTTCTCTCTCAGTGTCTCTCATGAATAAATAAATACAATCTTAAGGAGGAAAAAAAGAAAACTCAGGAGAGAAGACTCTATTATATATACTTGTTATTTACTCTTTATGTTGTTCCTTTTTCCCTCCTGTTGTCTCAAGATTCCTTCTTTTTTCCCTTCCTTTTCAAGAACTTCCTTTGGCCAATATTTTCAGGTAGATTTGCTGGTATAAAATTTTCTTAGCTTTCCTTCATCTTAGAATTTTTTTTTAAAACAGATTTTATCTATTTATCTGAGAGAGAGCAAGAGAGAGAGAAAGCATGAGTAAGGTGAAGGTCAGAGGGAGAGGGAGAAGCAGGTTCACCACTGAGCAGGGAGCCCAACACAGGCTCTACCCCAGGACTCCAGGCTCATGACCTGAGCTGAAGGCAGGTCTTAAGGCTTAACCAAATGAGCCCCCAGGTACCCCCATCTTAGACTGTTTTATTTCCTATTCGTTCCTGAAGGGATTTTTTTTTTTGATATAGAATTTGGTGTTGACAGTTCTTTAGTTTCAGCACTTGAAAAATGGGTCACTTCCTTCTAGCCTCCCTGGTTTCTGATGAGAAAATCGCTGTCACTCAAGTCGGTTTCTCCCCATAGGTTACATGTCATTTCTAACTGCTTCAGGATTTTTCCTTGGTTGTTAGTTACCTGAAGCTTGATCATGATGAGATGTGGTGTCAATTTCTTTAGGTTTATCATGGTGGGAGTTTGTTCAGCTTCTAGAATGGGTAGGTTTATGTCTTTTGCCAACTTTGAGAAGACTTCAGCCATATTTCTTTGAATGTTTTTCCAGCTCTGTATTGGAAAAATACAATTTCCAATTGTATTCTTTCTCCTTTCTTTCTGGGGCTCCAATAACATGAATGTTAGATTTTTGTTGTTGCTGTTATCCCATGGGTCCCTGAGGGTCTATTCATTCTTTTGCATCATTTTCTCTCTGCTCAGGTATGTTGTTTTCTCTCATTCTACCTTCATGTTCACTGCTTCTTTCGTCTGTCCTCTCCATTTTTCTGTTGATTCCATACAGTGAGTTCTTAGCTTTGGTTATTATACCCCTTAGTCTCCAAATTTTCATTTGGATCTTCTTTATATTTTCTTTTTCTTTGCTGAGATTCTCTATGTTTTTATTTGTTTCAAGTATGGTTGTAGTTGCTCATTATGATGAACTGCTTTAAAATCCTTGCTGAATAATTCCAACATTGCTATCATCTCCTTCTTAGCATCTACTGATTGCCTTTGCCTTCACTTGAGGTGTTCCTGGTTCTAGTATAACGCTGGATTTTCTATTGTATTCTGGATATCTTGGGTATCATGAATGAGACTCTGGATATTGTCTCATATATGCCATTGTTGTATTCTCATTTTTCTCCAGTTCTTCAGGCTTCATTTTGGTTAATTCCTATTGACTTGTCTTCCATTTCATTAATCCTTTTTTTTATGACTGTGTCAGATAATAATATTTTAAATTCTTAATTATCCATCTCATTTTTTTCTAGAGATTCCATTGTCTGTTGAAGTTCCCCATCTTTTAATATTTGTTAGCCGTCTTGTCTTCCTAATAAGATTTTTTTAATAGTATTTAAATGTTTTTGACTGCTAAATCCAGCATCACGGTCATCTATTGGTCTGTTTCCTCTGACAGTTTTTTTTCCCTGATCCAGGGGTCACCTTTTCCTGCTTATTTGCATATCTTGCAAATATTGACTTTATGCTAGGTATTTTGTTTTAAAAAACTGTAAAGGCTGAAATAAATATTAATTTCCCCCCAGAGAACATGCACCCTTTTTTCTTTTAGGCAGACAGTGTTAGGACCTTGGTCAGATCTGGATTACTGGTCTAGTTAGTTTGAGTTCACCTCTGGTTTTGAATATCTTGAGGGTGTAATCTATTCTGTTTGCATGAGAGACTTCTTTCTCCATCAGGACATTGGTATGTAAACATCACAAGCTTTTTTTAATCTCTGTGATTCACTCTGGATTTTCTCTTTCTCTTTTGCTCTTAATACCACCTATTTAGTTTTTAATTTTAATATTTTTCATTTTTAGAATTTCCATTAGAATCTTTTAAAAGTATAAATTTCAGGCTCTCAGTGAATTTTCCTCTCTTTTCTTATACATATGAATCAGAGTTATTTTAAAATTCCTTCATTGCTAGCTCAAATGTCTGAATCATCTATGATTCAAAAATTCACAAAAAATCATTTCTGATTCAAAACCTATTGTTTGTTTTTGTCTCTTTTGCCATTTTGTCTCTTCACCAAAATGAAACCTTTGGTTTTCAGTCATTTAGACCATTATTTAAAAAATATGCTTTACAATTTTTGTTTGGATGCCAGATATTATAAAGGTGGAGAGACTCTGCAAAATGTTGTTTTTCTCTGAAGAGGCTTTTTCTTCTGGTATGCAGGATACCAGATCTCCTTGACTTTGTTGAGCATTGGTCTTAAGCTCTGCTAGGGTTGGCTTATTCTAATTTCCCCTCACTCTTAGGATAATCTGTACTCCTTGATGTGATCTTTAGTCCTGGAGTATTGCCCTTGCTTCTAAAATGTGGCTTTTTTGCAGTCTCATCTGAAAGTCCAGGTCTTTCAAAGACCCTCAGTCTTGTAGGGTGTGAACTCCAACATCTGCCTCTACAGTTCTTTATGGCTGGTGTGTCCTTCCTTACCTCCTTAGCCTACCTTTTTTTTTTTTTTTTTTTTTTTGCATTATGTCTTAGGGTCTCACTCTAAGTAATCACAACTTGAAATAGCGACTTGAGAGGAATTTGTGCAGAGAATTTTATGCTAGAAATGGTCTTCTCCACCTCAAAATTTTACCCCTCAAGTCCCAGCTAATTTGGTAGCTCTAAATCCAAACTCTGTCTCCCCATTCCACTAGGTCTTCTGCTTTCTGGCTGAACTTGGTATCACCTCATTAGGAAGTGGAAATGCCCCTATAGAAAAAGTGAGGATGTTTGTGGAATTCCTATCATGCACTTCCTCCTCTCATGGGTTATATCAACTTCTGTCTGCCTTGGCTGTTCTCTAGTGTCTTCCCATGGTTGTTTCATCTTCTTTATCTACCTTTTCCAGTTGTTGTAAATAAGAGGATTAGCTCTACAAAGCATTCTCTTATGGCTGGAGCTGGAATCCTCCTTTTTTAAAATTTATTTTTTATTTTTATTTTTTTGTAATTTATTTTTTAAATTCAATGCTTTATGCTCCTTGATGATAAAATACCCCCCAATTTGCCTAATGGGAACCTCCTCGGGCTAATTCTTATAAAATTTTGACATGTCTTCATGAGTTTTGAATGCTTTCTTACTTTCTGGCACAAATAATTTTGACTTTTCTTGCTCCAGGCCTGTTACCAACTTCTAGGCCAACTCAGTGGAGAGAGCTAACAAGTAAATATTTAAAAATTAGTTCATATTGATAGTTCTAATTTCATCCCAACATCTTGGGGTTCTTCCAATCCTCCCTACTGCATTTTTGCATCTCTCTTTCCATACAAAGAACCCTGGTTTTTAATAACATCCATGTTTACTTTTTTTGCTCAGCCCTACAATACACAGTAAATCGTTTAAGAATTGCAGCCCCAAATTCACTACCAACAACAGACTTCTCATTAAAGTTCAGAATTTCTTTTAATTCTTCTATCCTCAGGCAAACAGATTCCTGTGTTAACGTACTTGGATTAATTCTTTTTTCTTTTATGTGGTTATGTTATCAAACTGACATGTACTTACAGTCATTTGTTTCTGTTTGTATTCAATTTCTGGGGTTTCCCTCCCAAATCTTGCTGATTTAATTTTATGAATATATAATATAATAACATGATCCAGGAGTCAAAACCATTTAAAAAGGTTTGGAGAAGTCTCATTTTCCCTTACTATGAGCAGGTCTTAGCATTTAAAAATATATTTAAGGTTTTCTGCTCTTAGAGCTACCCAATTTCATTGGTTTTTGTTTTATTCTTTGTATTTCTTTTTGCAGACCCTCCTGATTTTCTGTTGTGTGTGTGTGTGTGTGTGTGAAATTAGGGTGTTTAAACTTCTTGTTTAGATCAATTTCAGTAAACTGTGCTTTCTTAGCAAACTGTCCAGTTCATCTAAGGTTTTCACATTTATTTTCATAGAGCTGTGTAAAGTAGCCCACAGCTGACTTGTGAACAACACAGGGGTTGGGGGTGCCAACTCCCAGTACTGTCAAAACCCCACATATCACTTAACTACCAATAGCCTACCATTGACCAGAAGCCTTCCTGAGAACATGAACAGTTGATAATCACATATTTTTGCATATTTATTGTGTACTGTATTCTTACAATAAAATAAGCTAGAGAAAAGAAAATGTTAATAAGAAAATCATAAGAAAAAATACATGTACAGTACAGTATTTATCAAAAAAATCCATGTATAAATGGACCCATCCAATTCAAACATGTGTTGTTCAAGGTCAACTGTACTATGATTTTTTAAAATCCCTCTCTTGCAATGTGGACTACCTTATCATTTATTTTGTATCCATGTGCTTCATCCCTTTTTTCTTGACCATGAAGGGCTTCTTTATTTTATTATCAAAGGGTCAGAATTTTGATTTATTTTTATTAATACTTTTAAATATTTTATTTATTTATTCATGAGAGACCTAGAAAGAGAGGCTGAGACATAGGCAAAGGGAGAAGCAGACTCCCTGTGGGGAGTCTGATGCAGGACTTGATCCCAGGACCCCAGGATCATGACTTGAGCCAAAGGTAGATGCTCAACCACTGAGCCACCCAGGTGTCCCCAGAATTCTGATTTATTAATTAGTTTTATGGCTTTTCTCTTCTACTCATTAATTTCTTCTTTTTCTTTTTAAAAATTGAGGTGGAATTCACACAACACACAACGAACCATTTTCAAGTGAAAAACTCAGCAGTACTTAGTGTTTCTGGTGTGGTACAAACAACCCCTCTCTCTTGAGTTTTAGCATTTTTTTTTTATCATCCCATAAAAACACTCTGTACTCATTAAGTAATTATTTTCTATTTTCCTCTCCCATAACCCCTTGGCAATCTACTTTCTCTCTCTACAGATTTGCCTATTTCAGATCTATCATAAAAAGGAAGTCATACAATCTGTAATCTTTTGTGTGTGCCTTGTTTCACTCTGCAGAATGTTTTTGATGCTCATCCAAGTTGTGGCATGCATGAGTACTTTGTTCCTTTTTATGGCTGAGTGCTATTCCATTGTGTGGGCAGACCATACTTTGTTTCTCCAGTCATCAGTGCAGTAGGCATTTGGGTTGTTTCCATTTTGGGGTTGTTACGAATGATGCTACTATGGATATTCATGTACAAGTTTCTACTTGGACATGTGTTTTCATTTCTCTTGGGTGGATACCTAGGGCTGGAACTGCTTAATCATATGTAACTCTGCATTTATCTTTTTTTGGCGAACTGCCCAACTTTTCCCAGAGTGGCTGCTTCATTTCTAGTCCTACTACCTCATTATTTTCTGCTACTCCATTATGTCCTTATTGTGCATTCTTCTGGTATCCTATGTTGCTCACCTTCTTTAGAGTTGGGAGTTTAGTTTCCTTGTTTCCATTATTTGGTTTTTACTGATAAAAATATTTGAAATCATGAATTTTTTTTTCTCTGACAACGGTCTTAAAAGTATCCCAAAGATACTAATATGTAGCATTGTCATTATTCTGAAAGAAACCCTGCAATTTCAGTTTGCATTTTGCTTTTCACCTGAGAGTTGTTTAAGAGAGAATTTAAGTTCCTAGGGAGAAAATTTGGTTGTTTTTTTGTTTTGTTTTGTTTTTAATTTCCACTTTTAATGCATTTTAATCAACAAAGTCTGTATCATATCCACTTTGTAAAAAGCATTGTGACTTTGTGTGTGTGTGTATAAATTTCCATCTTGGTGAATGTTCTATGTATGTTTGAGAAGAAGGGATGTTATTTTATTTTTAAGATTTATTTATTTATTTATTTATTTATTTATTTATTTATTTATTTATTTATTTATTTATAGAGATGGTGAGTAGGGGAAGGGGCAGAGGGAGAAGGAGAGAGAAAATCTTAAAAAGACTCTGTGTTGAGCTTGGAGTCCCATGTGGGGCTTGATCTCATGACATTGAGATCATGACCTGAGCTGCAATCAAGAGTTGGATGCTCAACCAACTGAGCCACTCAAAGGCCCCAGGGATATTCTTTTTTATTATGAGGTAAATTTCACACAAAACCATAAAATATTCCTTATTGATTATATTGTTTAGTTTTAAAAATAGCTTTTCTGTATTTTGTTGTTGTTGTTGTTTACTTGACCAAGAGTGGCGTGTAAGAGGCAGCAGTGTGTTTCTCCTACATCTCCTGCACCTTTTGCTTTGTCAGGGTGCTTGTGTGCTCTTTGTTGCATAGGAATTCCTGTTAGATCTCCTTTGGCCCGAATGACATAACTTTTTGATCACATTTATTGCTTTTTGATCCAAATTCTACCTTCTCTGACATCAGAGTCAGACCCCGGCATTTTTTGTAGTTTCCACTGACCCAATATACCTTTGCCTGGCTCCTAGATTTTCATTTTCCTAAATTACTCTGTGTAGGGGCATGGCTTGCTCTACACTCTGATTTGAACATCTTGTTCTCCTAAGAGGTGATTAAGTCCGTTTGTGTTCACTGTGACTGATGGGCTGGTGTCCATCCTGCCACTTGTCCATTAAATCTACTATGTATCCGGCACTTTGTTCTATTTCTTTCTCTACGTGTCGTTTCCTTTCCTCTTTTTTTTTTTTCAAAGATTTATTTATTTATTTATGATAGACATAGAGAGAGAAAGAGAGGCAGAGACACAGGCAGAGGGAGAAGCAGGCTCCATGCCGGGAGCCCGATGTGGGACTTGATCCCAGGACTCCAGGATCACGCCCTGGGCCAAAAGCAGGCGCCAAATGGCTGAGCCACCCAGGGATCCCCCCCCCCTTTTTTAAAGCACAATTTCTTTTATCCTTATGTTTTCTTCTTTTTGGGGATGGTGGTATTAAACAACATTATTGAGATCTATTTCACATACCCTACAACTCACCCATTTAAAGTGTGCAATTCAATGGTTTTTGGTACGTTACAGTATTAATTTTTTTAAAAACTTGTGGTAAACATATATAATATCATTTAAACCATTTTCAAGTGTACAATTCAGTGGCATGAAGGACATTTGGGGTGTTGCACAATCATCACCACCAGCCATGTGCAGAGCCTTGAGCCTTTTCCTCACCCCAGAGAGAAACCCTGTGCTCAGTGAGCAATAAACCCCTAGTGCCCCTTCCCCAGCCCCTGGGGTCCTGGAGTCTACTTCCTGGGCGCAGATCTGACTACTCTAAGGTACCACTTACAAGGGGAACAAGCAGTTTATCCTTCTGGGTCTGCCTTATTTGGGTAGCCTGATGTTCTCAAGCTGTATCCATGTAGCAACATGGCTTTGTTTTTGCAACTCTTTTGCAAGTTAGGAAGCCTGTGCTTTTGTTTGGTCCGCTGTCTTTCTTCTAATATCTTTTCCTAACATTTAATTAGCTTGAGCCCCATAGAAGTGGCATTTTCGTAGGTCAAAAATGGTCAGACACTGGCAGTTTCAGAAGGTGTAGCCCAACATCTGGTGTGGCAGCGTTGGTGACGTCCTGTGCCTCACACCTGTCACTTCTGTGGCAGCCGGTGCATTTATTCCATTCCCCGCCCCTTTGAAATTGTGTTCTATTTTGTCAGAACACATAACAGTTTTGTGTTACTCTTCTAGACCCACAGTTAAACACATCTAGTGCTGGCCACCAGCCTTCCAGCTGATTCCTCCAGAAGGGGGCTGGCAGGGACGCTATTGCCCGAGTTGGAGACTCTTTCACAGCCTTGGTAGTTGAGGACAGCTTGGCCTGATAATCCTTGCAATTCCAGTTAAGTTCCTGCAGGTACCCCACGGGGCCCGGTTAATTGTCAGAGCCAGGGGAGACTTGCTAAGTGAGTCATTGCCACTTTTCCACATGCTTTTCTTCTCTTAGCTCCTAAACTCTTGACATCATCCCATTCTTTGCACAGCCACGCTGGTGCGGAACAGCCGAGCCTGGTATTCAGATGCCGCTCTTCCCCAGGTGATGTCGAAACACAAGTACTATCACAGCTCGGGTTGTATTAGAATCACCCGTTTGATATGTCACTGAGCAGGAAAGTCAGATCTGCACGCAAACTTTTTAGAGGAGAGGCTGCGAATAATGCCATGCATTCCTTGAATCTCGGGACTTTCTAGAACAAACCCCCGATGTGCCGCCGTGATACCTTCCAACATCACAGCACATCTGTACACGACAGGGCAGGGCCTCTGCAGTGAGATCTGCATCTCAAAGTATTAATTTACCAGTTTGAACATTTCGTTCCCAGTAATTTGTTTGGGGACCAAACGGCGTCTCCCCAGTTTCTCTCCTTCAGAGATTCTAATTGGCGCTATTAATTGAGCCCAATTAGACGCATTAATATACAGATTCATCAATCTGCAATGAAAACTTTTTTGGACTTAATAAGCCCCTGAATCAGCGTTATCTTTGTCATCTGACGTATTGTCAATTCGTTTACTAATAATATTATTCGAAAATGTCACCTTTTCCATTCCCTTTGCTTCATTAAACTCAGACATGGTGTTGACAATTTCCAATCAGGCTGTTAAAATGAGCGACTCTGCAATTATGTGAGTCATTTCGGCTGTAGCTCTTAATTGCTCGACCTCGTAACCAGCTCTTTGGGCTCCATCGGATACCGGGGCAATCGATCTCAGCAAAGAACTTTGTTTTTTAATTCCTGCTTGTGGATGCTGATAAAAGGTCAAGGCTTTTTTCTGCGCAACACGCACGGTGCCCGGTGAGGTGCTGGCGAGGTCTGCTTGGCTCCCTTCCTCGCTGGGTAATTCTCTCAGCCAAATAAGACATTTAGGCCGAGGGGGTGGTAATTGTCAGGGCACACGATCCCAACGTGTGACAATTCTCATTATGTTGCCTAATTAACGACTTAGACTTTTGGGCACAATTGCTGCTTGTCTTGTGATGATGATAACTTTCCAGCTTTAATTAAAAAGTTGTCCATTATGGAGAGGATATAAATATCTGTAAAAATACATCCATTTAGATATGAAATACTTAAGGACATCTGAGGCCTTTGCAGCTTCTGAAAATCAATTTCTCAAGGTTTTTTTTTTTTTTTTTAAAGTCTGCATTATTGTGTTTAAAAAATATAAATACAAATTAAAATAAACTTAAGCGGGAGTCAACAAAATAGGTTGTATAAAGTGTTGATTTGTATTTAATTCAGAAATTAAATTTCTGAAAAATTCACAAAATATGACTATTACCTACACATATGTATAATGAAATACAGTTTGAAAAGATAGATTTTCCGAGTGCTGCAAATGCCTTCAGTCCCGTCTAATGAATTGACTTACTTAAAGCATGTTAAATTATTTTTAAATGTATAAGCATTGTTTCTTAATTTCTAAAACCAACTAATAATTCATTATGAAATTTTATTAAGAATTAGACTTTGGCTAATCGTAAATTTCAGCTTTTAAAAATAAATGAAAAAATGAAAGAGCAATCTGGAAAATTAACAAAGTCGATCAGTCTTTGTTTGGAAATACCTAGCACTGGGATCCCTGGGTGGCGCAGCGGTTTGGCGCCTGCCTTTGGCCCAGGGTGCGATCCTGGAGACCCGGGATCGAATCCCACGTCGGGCTCCCGGTGCATGGAGCCTGCTTCTCCCTCTGCCTGTGTCTCTGCCTCTCTCTCTCACTGTGTGCCTATCATAAATAAATAATAAAAAAAAAAAAAAAAAGGAAATACCTAGCACTAAGATTCACCACCATCGTTCAGATAAGGGAAAAATAAAATCATTTGACAATTGATGATAGAATTAAGAATTATAAAATAAAAGCGAGTGAAAAAGTAAATATTTTCATATGTTTAGAAAACAGAGGATCTCACTGATAAACAGTGGGGGAGTAAATTCATAATCTGACTCTGACTGGTGTGAAGGCCAGGGTTGTGCCGTTGGGCGTAGCCTCTAGGGGCTGGAGGAGGTACAATCTGAGGTGCCAGAGTGATAACTGATTTAGGTAGCTTATGGAAGGTTCTCTAGTCTGGGGTCCTCCCAAGGAAAAGGAGTTACTGAAAGAAGTGGCTGGGCCAGCCTTGAAGACTCAGATGGCAGCCGCTATCTTGGTTTCAGTTGGAAGACAACACCAAGGCCCAAATAGAAAGAGAGAGGGGAACACAGAGTACAAAAATGGAAAGAAACTGGGTCCCTGAGCTCAACGCAGGGCTGCTGCATCTGCCCACCCTGAAACCTGCTTGATTTTGGGATCTTTTATATGAATATGTGTTGTTATCCTTTGCACTTGAGCTGGATGTTTTCTGTTCCTGTAGCCAGAGACTCCTCAATGAATGTTCAACAGATAGCTGGGAAGTTGGGTGAGAAGAAGGTGATTAAGAAGTCAAACTAAAAGCTATGTGTGGAGCGGCTGGAGTACCCCATCCCCTAAAAGGTGGCTGGTGTGGGTCCTGCTGGCTGAAGGAGCCCTGCCAGGCTGGCACTTGCCGGCGGGTGTGCCACAAAGTGCCTTAGTTCTCCCAGGTTTGCAAAGTTTTATTATGATTCAGAAAGGAATGACAGTGTTTTTGTGTGGGGGCGGGAAGGGGAATAAGTGATCAGTCTTCTTGGAGACAGATTTCATCTTCCGAACATTCGATCAGACCATGAGTGATTGGTGGGTATTAAATGCTCACCTTTAAAGGTCAGCACACAGACAGGCGGGCTGCGTGGCCCAGACGTGTGCCTTGGGTGACCATGGCAGGATTCATTAACTTGTCACGGCTGTCTCAGAGCCTGTCAAATGTTCTTCCCCGGGACATACGTCATCCTCAACAACTTCCAACCGGGCCGGGGCAAACCGCGAAGCTCCGCAAGCCCCGGGAGGCGGAGTTTGGGGGAAGCCGATGGGAGTCCACCCACCTGATCCCGAGCCTCCCCGAGAGCACCCGAGAGCAGGAGCACCCTGGGCACCCAGCGCTCGCTGCTCACTCCGGCAGCAGTTCTCCCGCCCCTCGGAGGGGCAGGGGGTGAGGCCTGTTTAAAGAAAAGGAGGCCCGGCAGGGGTGGGGGTGTCCTTGGATGTCCCAGAGCTGGATGTCACACCCGACAGTACGGTCCTGGGTCCATGCCCTTAACTGGTACAGCCCCAGGGCTCCTCTAGGAGGTGACATCACGTTGGGCCCTGGGTGACCCGGAGGTAAGGGGCCAGGTCCTCGTGGGTATGTGCATGTGACACACATACAACAACAACAAAACCACATAAGCCACTGGGAAAGCAGGGCGGGGGCGGGGGGAGCTCACCTTTCTAGACACGGCCAGCTCCAGGGGCCTTGGGTCCGTGCATCCCCGAACAGAATGAGGCTGCAGGGAGGGCCCCTCACCCCCCACTCTGGGAGTGCTGAGAAGGGTGCCCAGACCCCTGCAGGCAGGGGAGGAGCAGGCCGGGCCCCCACGAGCGTCCCCCTCACCTCCCACAGTGAGACCTGGGCCCGGTTCCCTCCCCAGGGCATCCAGGTGTTCGATGCACACTCAAAAACAACGATTGGACACCCATGTTTTCTGACTCGATCAGAAGCGCCAGTTCACTGTGGAAAATTTGGAAAGTGCTGGTGTGTATCAGTTAGAACAGAAAATTACTCACAACCCCCCTGAGAGAAGTGCTGAAAACAATGTGGGCTGCTTCTTTCCAGCTTCCCTCTCTCTGGAAATCTCTGTTTCCCTCAAGTATCTACAGTCATTTCTCCACAAATGTTCACTGAGCACCTACGAGGTGCCAGGCACTGGCCCTCCCCCAGTGCCACCCTGCCACCCGGAACGCTCTTAGGGGCCCCACCTTCCTGGGGTTCCAGCCCCCAGGAAGGGAGGTTATTAAGAGCAGCGCACAGGAGACAGGTAGCTGGGAGTCAGGTAAGGGCAGTGGGAGGAGGTGGCATTTTGGCAGCGTCAGAACGAGGCAGCAAGGATCCAGGGGGCGCTCTGGGTTGGAGAAGAGTCCTGGGCCAGGAGGATGAGGACCACATGCTCACCGAGGCAGCTGGGATGTGTTTCGGGGTGTCCCAGTCCTGACTGGGGTTCGTCAGGCTGGACTGAGCTGTCCTGTGTGTTTGCAGGGCTTAGAGGCCGGGGGAGAGGCCCTTGGAGCCCAGCTCACCTGCACCCCTGACTCCTGTCCCTGCCTGGCCCTGAGTGCCTCTCCATGTCTGAAAGGCCCCATTGCCCTATTTGGGCTCTGCACCCTCCCTGATGGGCTCTGGTCAGGTCCCAGCTTTGGGTCTCGGTCATCCTGGCTTTGATGAGTCAGCATCCCAGACTCTGGGGGTCTCCTCCGTGCAGTGGGATTGCCCCTGGCCTCCAGTGGGATCCTAACTTTAAAGCAACCACAGAGGATACTGCCTCTAGGACCTCTCCCCTTAGACACCCTTCACCTTAAACTCAGCATTTCCTGAACCCAACTCTCTGTGGCCCCCAAACCTGCTCCTCCCCCGGTGTCTCCCAAATCTGGGGACCATCCACACAATTCATCAGGCTGGAAGCCTGGGGTCACCCCTACACCCCCAGCTCCTCCAAAGACCTCACTCAAGGCTTTCGGACCCCAACTCCTCCAGGACGCTGGCGTCCGTTCACTTGGCTTCATCTGCCTTTGTCCCCAGTGGAGTCCCAGAAGTTTCCTCTCCCTGGTCCACACCCCAGAGCACCTCCTTGGAAGTTGCCTCCCTGGGGCATTTCTGATCTCATCGCCCTGCCTGAAACTCTTCACCATCAAGTTCCCCACCGCTCTTAAGAAAATGGTCAAACTCCTCAACAAGGTTCCCTGGTAAGTGCTCTCGAAGTGCCTGCACAGCACTGCTCCTAACTGTAATGAATTAATCATTGCTCCTAACTGCAGTGAATTAATTGTGCATGAGTGTTGGTTTAATGTCTGTCTCTATTGGAGTTTAGCTGTCACCGCCGGATTCTTAGCACCGAGCGCAATGACATGTTTATATGTAGAAAAACAAGTGAATAATAAAAACAGCTAACATTTGGGTACTTATTATCTTCTAGGCAGTGAGCTAAGCATTTTGCATATATTAGCTTTAACCTCAGCAACCCCACGAGGCAGGTGCTGTCCTCATTTTATGGGTAGGAAGCGGAAGCACAGAGGGGTTAAGTAACTTGCCCGAGGGTACACAGAGAGGGCGAGACCCAGGCGGTCTGTCTCCCAGGCCCTGCTCCAAAATAAACAAAAAGATGCATTCATTCATTGTGGGAAACATCAGAACATGCAGAGGCTTGGAAAAGAGAAGCCACTCAGAAATGACCAGCTTTCTACGCCTACACAGCAATTAGAGATTTAGACAGCCCTTCTATTTTATGGCACGTGATTGGCGACATACCGTCTACAGTGCTTTGTAACCTGCTTTTCTCACTGGATGCTTTGGTGAGACCACCTTTTCACGGCACCACCTACGACAATATGTTTTATTCGTATTCCAGGGTATGGCTGAACTAGCATTTGCTCAGCTCGGGCTCTTGTCAGCATAGAGAACCACGTCACCCGTTTAGAACATTGTGGCAATAATCCTGGGAGTAGCTACATCATCCTGCCTGTCTTTATTTATTTCTGGTGATGGAGTCTTTGAGGTGGAATTGCAGGATCCAGGGGCGTGCCAGGTTTTAAGGCTTGCGATCAGAGGTGCTAGAGCCCTCCAGGAAGGCCGGAGGGACCTGCCTGAGAAGGTCCTCCCAGCTCAGAGTCAGGTCCACGCCGGGCACCCCCATCCCCAGGGTCGGGTCCTCGGCTGCGGTTATGTGGAACAGACGTGGCAAGTTCTCAAAGAACCGTCTGCTTCCCCACCTTCCCTCCTGCCGTCCCTCCTCGGTCCTCATGCCGGTCCCCTCTGGGGCTCGCACCGCTGAATCACAGCCCTCCAGCAGGGCCAGGCCCAGGAGGGTCGTCCTACGAAATCGAGATCCAGGGTGGAGCGCTGGCCCGGAAGCCAGAATCTTTCTCTCTGCCCCGCTTCCCCCTCGCTCTAGATCTAGACTCCAGCCAGGATTGTGCATCTTCTGTCAGAAACCAGAGGTGATCGTTCCCCCCACCCCTTCCCTCGTCTCTTTTCAAGTCTGGAAAATTCCTGCAGATGTTGCATTGGGATTATTAAGAAAACACTACATTCCCAATAAGATGGGACTTTGCTTTTTTAAAAGAAAAGGTTTTCTATGTTTTCAAATAACCTGGAGCAGCTGAATAAACCTAGCACGCAAATGGGCCCCAGGTGGCCCCCGCTGGCAGGTTGGAGGGGACAGGGGCTTGGAGTGGCAGCTGGTGGTCCTCGGATCTGGGACTGGAGGAGAAGTTGACAGGTTTGGAAATAAAAGGAACTCTCTCTCTCCACTGGAACTTGTGTGTCAAAACCAGAGAACGTCAGGCTGGGGAGTTTGCTGGCTGCGAAAAACCAAACAGCGTGCATGTTGTAGGCAAGCTCCTCACCTCGGCGCCCCCACACCGGGAGGCCTCCTACGGCCAGACCCCCTCTCCGGGCCCCTGAGGGTCTGCAGGAAAAGACGAGAGAGGTCAGGTCATCGTTCGCAGCTTGTCGGTGACTGTGAGTCTACTGTTGTTGCTGTTCCCATTCAGGAAGCAAAGAGCAACACAAACAAAAACAAAGCCCTGGGGTGGGTGCCTCGTGGAAGCACACACTAGTCCTCACGGGGCAGCCTGCAGGGAGGCCTCTCTGCCCTCACTGTGCAGATGGGGAAACCGAGGCCAGGCAGGTGAAGGGAGCTGCCCCGGAGCACCGAGGTAACGGAGCCTGGAATGGGAGCCTGCCCAAACCCACGTGCCCCTGGGGCCTCCCCGCCCTGCACCTCCACAGGCCGCCCCTGCCCCCGGTGGTGCCCGGTTTCCAGCACTTTCTTCTCCTCCGCTGCAGAGGATGCTCGTGGAGGTGCAGGGAGAGAAGCAGGTGTCAACTTGGGGCTGCCTCACTCCCAGTTCCACCGGGGAGGCCTGTGTGTGTGGGGAGCTCACTTCTCGGGGCACAGGTGGCTGCAATTCCGACTTCCACCAGCAGGGTGCTTGCGCCCCGCATCCTCCCCTCGGGGGCCAGCAGGTCTTTACTTTGCTGCCCACCTGCCAGATGAAACATGCACCCAGGCTTTAAAAAAAAACAACCGGAAAAGTGTTATAGGCAACACACCTTCCCTAAGCACATCTGGGAAAGTGCAGGAGCAGAAATAAGTGCGGGGCTCCTGGCGCCCCGATGGGGGCCAGCCCTAAGCAAGCGCTGGGGGTGGTGGTGGCAATATCTGCTGAAGGGAACCGGGGAAAAAAAGCACGGGTCCACCAACAAGCAACAGCTCTGTCAACATTTTGGTGTGTGTATTTTCTCTGAGTGGTTTCCCTTGCATCGTTTAGGTTTGTTTACATTCATTATGATCTCCTGGCAGACACAGTTTTCTATCCTGTTTCTTTCATTTCACATCATCTGACACATATGCTTCCCTCTTCTATGTAGCATTTCAAACATCTCTATAATATCCTGCGAGTGTGTGAACCACAGCTTATTGGAGTCTTCTGTTGTCGAACTTTTAGGCTGTTCTCAATTTTTCTCTTTGTGAGCGACGCGGCTGGTATCTGTATGCAGACAACCGTGCCCGGATTTCAGCTTACTTCCTAAGGAGAGAGGCTCGGAAGAAAGACAAACTCGGTCAAAGGTTTTTTAAAATCTGATTTCATATTTCTTAAGAGTGACATACCTTATGAAACAGCTTTGTATCTGCAGAGAAACCTGGTTAAGTTCTTTTTTTAATATTGTTTTTTTAAAAAAATGACTTGTTCTGAACAATATCCTGTGCCTTTCAGAAAACAGCGGCGGATATGAAAGGAGATTTGTTCCCTCCGAGCTCTTAGGAGGCGATCTGGCTCAGGAAACAGGCACATCAGATCCGTGCGTGTATCTGATGGTTGCCATGGGAACAAGTCATTTAACACAAAGCTAGGTTACAGCATTGATCAATAAGGGAGGGGACAAGAGTGAAACAAATGAGTTGGCGTCTGAACAGCCCCCAGGGATAACAGCAATAACGCGGACTGCTCTGTCTGTCCCCCTCCCCAAGGCGGGGACCTGGGCGGGTGGGGCAGGAGCGAAGTCCCCTCCGTCCTGGGTTGGGATGCATGGGGCAGGGGGGCAGAGACCAGTCATACCAGGCTGAGAAACCTGTTCCTCCAAGCTGGGTATTGGGGCAAGAGGGCGCTGAGACGAGATCGGGGACCTCGGATCCCAGGGCCAGGGGGACAGGACACACGGGAAGGGGCTGGAATGGACCCCGGGGCCCCGTTTCTCCGAGCTCGTGCAATGCGTTGGCAGGGCCAGCGGGGACAGCTTGCTGCTTTCCTCATCGCCTGGGTGGGGAGCCCTAGTCCAGAGAGGAGCCATGACTCGCTGCAGGCACTCGGCGGCTCCAGGTCCCATCCCAGCTCCCTGCGGGGGTGATGTGTGCCCCAAAGCAGGTCCAATCCCACGTGCCAAGGGGCTGCCAGCCTGCTGGGGGAGAATGCAGTTCTTCATGTGTTCATTCACTTCTTCCTCCGCAGATACTTCCTGAGGATGTCCGAGGGGCTGTGCCCTGGCCTGGGCAGGCAATGGGGACCCAAGTGGACTGGACATGGGCTCTGGGGTCAGATCTCAGCCCTGCCATGTGGCAGGCCCCTACCTGTAACTCATTATGATCCCCAGGCCTGGGAAATACTGAGCGCTCGGTGGCAATCACGATGACAATAATGTAGGGGATGCAGAGTGTGCTGGTGGGAGGAAGACGGGGAGGGTACCCTCCCTAAATCGACTGAATCCTGAAAGTTCACATGGGGAGAGGTTGACATGGGGAAGCCGTGGTCAAGGGCCGAAGGGTGGCTGGGATTACTTGGGGAGCAAGGGTGGGAGCGAAGTGAGGGTGTCTGGGACCGCCCGTGGCTGTGGCTGTGCCAGTCCACGTCCAACCCCCTGAGGGAGTGGGGGTGAGTGGGGCAGGTTCCAGGGGCTCCTACCTGTTTCCAAAAACCTGGCACGAATAACCACAAGTTGAATCACAGTCACCCCGGGTTTCTGCAGCATGCCAGTCTGGCGGTGGAAGGCAGCTAACTATCTTCCAGAGACTGCTCACCATGGCTGGGGGGGCCGGGGTCCCCTCTTCAAAGGACCCCCCCATGAGTGTGAGTTGACATACTCTTACAAGAAGGCGATTTAATAACTGGCATCCCAAACCTGTAACTGTGCCAACCTTTGGTTTCAGTAGCTTGACCTGGGGGTGGGGAAGTAATCCTTTCCCCAAAGAGAGCCACAACTGTGCTGTTCACAGTGAGGGCTGGAAATGACACGGGGGCCCCAAATCGTGTGCCTGGTTAAGTCCATAGTGATTCATTTTCTTGGTTTAACTCAGCTGGCTCCCCAAGTAGGGTGCAGGAGGGCCCTGGGCCCTGTGTTTGTGGTAGGGATGGGCCATTTCCCTCCTCCTTTGAGGAACCAGAAGGAACTGGTCTGGTCTTGGCATGGTCAAGGGGTCAGGCCCCCCGCTTGGCAAGACCCAGTTCCAGCTCCTCCCACACTTCCCCCCTGTTGAGCTGGGCACGGCACCCAAGCCTGTCGGTGCCTCAGCCTTCTTGTCTGTGAGATGGGCAGAGGGCTCTGCGCCCATTCCATTGGGAAGCAACCGGGGCTTGGTGCCTGCCGCAGAGTCAGCCCTCGGGAGGTCATAAGGGTTCTCTGTTTGTGTGCTTCTAACCGGGCCTGGGTGGCCGGGGATGGGGACCGCCACGGAGGCCGCCCCGCAGGAGCAGGAGAGCAGGGCCTTGGGCCCCGGTGCGCTGGCACTGCAGGCCCACCAGCTCCTGGCTGTGTGACCTCAGCCAGTCACTTAGCATCGCTGAGCTTGGCTGTGCACCTGGGTCAGGTGGGGATGCCCGCACCTGTCCTCGGGATGCTGCGGGGCCTTGCGGGCTGTCACAGGCGGGCCAGCTGCGGGCGGGTGGTGGCGCCCTGCAGGGGGGCGGGGGGGGGGCGCACCTGCTCTGCGCGCCCCAGCGGCTCGACCCGCAGGCCCCCGAGCGGCCGGCAGGAGGCGGGCTGTGCCCGCGAGCCGCCGTGTCCTCGCCTCACCCCGCCGCAGCCCTGCCTGCTTAAAGGGCCAGGCGCGCCCTGGGCGCAGGGGCCGCTCCTTCGCGCCGGCCCGGGGTTTCCATTTCATTTGTGAGCGCTCTGATGTTTAATTTAAAAACCTGAAAGATTCACTGCCCTATTAATAAATATCAACATTTATTATTCTCCTAATGAGTGTCCAAAATACAAAGGCAATTACACCGTCTTCTATATTTCGCCTAAATGGAGACAGCGGAGCGTGAATTGCGGAGACTCCGGCACCCACCGCGCTCGGTCCTCCGGGTCCGCCTTCCTCTGGCCCCGACCCAGCTGCTCTCCCGCTTCCAGAGCCCCCCCTGCGTGTAGGGGAGGGGGCGGGTGGGGCCGGTGGCTCCGCTCCAGTTTGATTCCGCTCCATCCCTGATCCTCCCTGTCCCCCGCCCCTCCTCCCCTCCCTCCTCCCCTGTCCCCCTCCTTCCACTCCTTCCCCTCCTCCTCTTCCCCATCCCCATCCCCCTCTCCTCCCTGTCCCCCTTGCCCCTCCTCCTCTCCCTCCTCCCCCTGTCCCCCTCCCTCTACTCCTCTCCCCATCACCCCTCCGCTTCCTCCTCTCTTCCCTTCCCATCCCCCTCTCCTCCCAGTCCTCCCTCCTTCCCCTTCCCACTTCTCTCCCTCCTTTCCTCTTTGTCCCCCCTCGTCCTTCTCTCACTCCTCCCCCTCACCCCTCCTTCCCCTCCTCCTCTTCCCCTTCCCATCCCCCTCTCCTCCCTGTCCCCCCTCCCATCCTCCCTCCCATCCCGGACCCCCTGGGACCCCCTCGCAGGCAAGCCCCCTCTCCCTCTCTCCTCCACCTCTCCCCTGGGCTAGCTTCCTTCAGCAGGATGGGTGGGCTGGGAAATGTGCCTCTGCCCCCAGGCCTGGGAGAGTCAGAAATGCCCTTTTTTTCGTTCATGCTTTCCTTCCAGGAATATCCACTGAGTGTTGGCGTGTATCTTTGCTGCACACATGGAGAAACTGAGTCTTGGCGGAAGGAGCTCCATGACCCTCAGCTGGCAAGGGGCAGAGCCAGGCTCCACACTGTCTGTTGGCTCCCAGTGCTGGTTCTTGCTTCTGCCCCAGTGCAGGTTGGAGCAGGCCCTGTGCAGGCAGGCGTGAGGGCGGCGGGGGTCTGGATAAATCCAGAGCCGGCCAACGCCCCTGGCTGGCTTCACCGTGGCTTTGCTTCTTTCCAGATCAGCAAAAGTTGTTCATGCTTATTGTAAAAAATGTGGAAGGTTAAAAGCAAAATAGACAGCAAAGCAGGCAAGTGAGCAAGATGCCATAATCTCATCCCCTGAGGCAGCGGCGGGGTCTGGAGGTTTATACCCCCAAGGTTTGAGAGGGAGAGGTCTCTATTTAAAGGGCAGAGAGGGGCGTCCACCCTCTGTCCTGCTACCTGACCTTAGACACTTGCTTCTGGAAGAGCAGGGCAGGGTCTTCACCTGCTTGCCCCCCCTCACCATCCCCCCAGGGATAAAGTCAGAGATCGACGGCCACTCCTCTTGTCTGCACCCTATATGGATAAACTCCCAGGAAGAAAACCCACTCCTGCGACAGCCAGGCATTTGGGTGTATATCCCTCTAGGACTTTATCCATGCAAATGCTCAAAAAGAGACTTTTCCGAGAAACACGAGACCTTACTCCATGTGCACTTTCCTATCTCGATTTTCTCACAAGTGTTCTTTCCCAGCATTTCCTCATGTCACTGAGCCATTCTTCAAGCACCTGGGTTTGCACAGCTGCATAATATTCTCCAGCAGAGCCGTGCCCGGTGCTACTGAGGCTGAGCCGGTGATTGTTTGAAGCTTCCCCCTTCGTGGACAACGCACAGTGGCCATTCTGTGCTTAGGTCTCTGCAGGAATCCTTGATTACCTCCTTAGGGTCCGTTCCTAGAAGTGGAATTACTGGGTCAGAGAGCACGAGTGCCTGTCAGCGGGGCACGCCCATGCACACTCCCCGGGCAGGCCTGGCAGGCCCGGCTCGCTGACGCGCCCTTGGCATCCCGGCCAAAGCTG